>NW_005842285.1:1056896-1077279 GCF_000455745.1 Alligator sinensis | reverse complement strand
GGGGACTCCGCTGCCCACTTCCCCCCAGGTCAAATATGACCCGTCCACCACCACCCTCTGAGTATGACCCTTCAACCAATTTGCAATCCATCTGACTGTGTAGGCATCGATGCCAGAGTCACCCAGTTTTTTAATGAGGATGGGGCGGTCGACAGTGTCAAAGGCCTTGCTGAAGTCCAGAAAGACTACATCCATGGCGACACCTGCATCCAATGCTTTTGTGACCTGATCGTAAAAGGCAATCAGGTTGGTCTGACATGACCTGCCCCTAATAAATCCGTGCTGGTTGCCCTTGAGCATCATCCCCGATGCCAGCCCATCACAGACATGCTCATTGATGATTTTCTCAAAGAGTTTCCCCAGGATTGAGGTAAGACTGAGAGGCCTATAGTTGCCCGGGTCCTCCCTCCTCCCTTTTTTAAAGACGGGGACCACATTGGCTATCTTCCAATCATCTGGCACCTGGCCCAAGCACCACGCGCACTCGTAAAGCCATGCCAAGGGTCCTGCAATAACCCCTGCTAGCTCCCTCAACACCCTGGGGTGGAAAACATCTGGACCTGCTGACACGTCCAGCCCCTCCAGAAGCACTCTAACCCGGTCCTCCTCAACCTTAGGTCTGGAGGCGCTCCTTTCGAGTCTGTCTTGAATCACGGTGGGGGAGTCCCGGTCCCTGCACAAGAAAATGGAGGTGAAGAATTTGTTAAAGAGGTCTGCCTTCTCCTCTGGCACAACCACCAGATTGCCCTGCATATGTTGCAGGGGCCCCACATTTCTCGGTGCCTTCTTCATCCTCCCTATATATTTGAAGAAGGACTTATTATTATTATTATTATTATTATTATTATATAATAGCCTTGTGTTATAGCTGCTTGCTTTCACGGATGTGTGCACAACACGCTGGTAGAGACCTTCAGCAAGGCCTGACAGGCAGAGGTAGGGACTTGTAAAACTTTATGAACCCTGAGGAATATACTTCTGGAAGTGCCTTGCTAGTCAGGGAACCAGTCTCCTAGTTTGACCTCAGGCCATAGTGGATGAGCGTATTGTAACCACGAGAACTAAACCGTAAAGGAGGGAATACCCTCATTTAAGAGCTCAACGGTTTTCAGCTAAGTTGTAAATAATTTACCTTTATTGATGTAACAGTGTGAAGGGCAATGCTTTGCAACATACCTGCTAAAGTATGGCATCGTTAATCAGCTTTTTTATTCTGTTGAATGACGTTTTCTGACCAGCGCAGACTGCCACACCAAATAGACTTTTACAACCATTGGCATAAACCTATTTTGCTTCAAGAGTGTTAACGGGGCTGGAGTTTTGATTGAAAATAACCAAATGCCCTAGCTGATGCGGCTAGCTACTGATGCCTTCTAATTTCTGTGCTTTAGAAAATGTCTGCTTCACTTCAGTTGGACAATTTCCCTCCTCTGTGTAAATATGAGTGTAGGTAATATCTTGGGGCACTCATCCAATTGTTTCTCTTACATTTCCTCTTTCTGTCTGATGGACCCATAACCATATTCACTGTGCAATGTATATGGGGACAAGGGGATTTAACCCCTGTGATGCTGCTATCTTGAGCAGCAGGAGAGAGGTTGAGTAAGCCTATGGCAGTATGGAGGGGGAAAGTCACAGAGTATGGGAACATGGTACAGATGGCCAGCCTGATTTGGCTATGACCATGAATGCTGATGTATTTTGAACAGGAATAGAGATGGGGAGTGAAAAAAGCCAAACTTGCAGAGATAGGTGGTCAGCGTTTACTTCCAGCCAGCATGGTGATGCCCAGCTGGCACCCAAAATAAAGTTCAAGTGAGCTCATACAGTCACTATCCTGAGCTGTAATACAGCGTGTCACACTTGCTGATGGAGGTCTCCTCTGCGGCATCGTCAGGTTGGCTCACCACTTGGGCCTCATTGGCCATCTCTGCCTGGGTTTCTGGTTTCTGGTGAGGTCTTCCAAAGATTTTGGTTTTCTGAGGGAATCTCACCCTTGCCCAGGTCAATGGTGGGCCAGCTTGACCTTCACTGCATAGCAGAGTATTGTGATGGCCTCCCTGGTAGAAGTCAGATCCTCCTCACAGCCCCTTTTGTCTTGGAGAATTGCTTGGGATCTTGTTTGTTTGTTCCTGGCAGCTGTACAGCCCTGCCTGGGCTCTCTGGTATTGGTGTGGCACTGGCCAGTGACCCAGGAGCAGCCTTGTCCCTGCATTTGCTTCAGCAGCTGCTGATGGATCTCTGTATCCAGTGGTGCCTATTGAGATGGGACAGGGCATGCTTCTCTCTCTCCAGATGGCAAGGAAGTACAGAAACTCTAGATAGGACCAAGAGGAAACACAGACCATTGTGGTGGACGCTGGGGATGGGAGCTTGCGACCACCAGGTATCATGAGGGATGGGGGTGCCCAGGGTGTGCGCCAGCATTTGGACAAGGAGAATACATTAGGTGAAGATAACCCAGGCACAGTGGAGGCACCCAGGCAGAACGATGAAATGGTCCAGGTGTGAAGCTGTGTAGTGTGAGACACCTGGGCAAGGACTGCCTGGTGCGGTGAAGCGAGTTTCGAACAAGGATCCATCCACACAGACCTTTCATTAGCATCGCTCGTTCTGAAATCAGACTATCATTCTCAGTAGATTCTGGGTAGCCTCCACCATGGAAGCAGTACATCCTTGAGCATACCCCACAAGCATGCTCCAAACCTAGATGTATGCCAGGGAGGTCATGCCAGGAGTCTCTGCACTGCTGCTTTCAAGACCTTGGTCCCTGGGATGCTTGCAAATGGACTTACTGGTGTATATCTGGGTTTAGAGCATGCTAGTGGGTGCAGGATGGGGGATGGGGTAGGCTGTTCTTGGGAATATTCCAGTTGGAGCAGTCTACTGTCATGCTATAGGCATGCCTTCAAACTTTAGGCAGATTTTAAAGCACTCTTTCATGTGTACATTCAAGGGAGTCTGAGCTAGGAAAGCTACAGTTTTGCTGGAAAAAAAAAAGACTATGTAGACAGGATCAGTGACTTCACTTCACTCCTGCGTTGCACACTCCTGTCTGTGTGCTTCATGCTTAACGCCTGATTGCTCATACCCTTTTTGGATGGGAGCGTGAAGTTTCTAGCATTCACATTCTAGGAAGTGCAGAGGGTCAGGTTCATTTGCAGGTACATGCTGTGTTGAAATAACACTTCTTAAACTTAAATACACTCCTTGCTTTCAAATGTCAATGTTGCGGTCCCGTCTTGGCCCAAGCTGTTGCCCAGTACTTAGGGCCTTGCTGGTTTGTTTCCATTTGGAGGAGAAGTTGATCTGAGGTAGGTGTTTTCTTGGGTGCAGCCCTGTTTATCTGCAGAGACTGAATGCTCAGTCCTGTTTCCTTGAGCTCAGCCCATATTTTCCTTGCTCGGAAATCCGTGTCTGCCTCTACAGTGAGTGCCATGCCGAAAAGACGATCCATCTTACTGTGCTCTCAAATGCCTTTCCCTTCCTCCAGTTTCTAACTCTTAACATTCACAGCTGCCAGCAATCAAGTCCCTGCATTTGCAGACAGTTCCCAGGAAGTGTGTCAGACCACATGGCTTAACTTGGCTTTGAATTTGCCAAGCTCTCCCCTACTTTGGGGGTCTTCAAGAGGAGACTGGACAAGCACCTGCCTGGGGTCATCTGGCCCCAGTGCTCTTTCCTGCCCAGGGCAGGGGGGTCAGACTCAATGACCTACTGAGGTCCCTTCTGACCCTAACATCTATGAATCTATAAGCACCCAGGTGCCTTGAGTGTTGGCTTCCTCTTGCTCCGAGTTACCAGTAAATAAAGGCACCTGATGCAGTCTTTGCCACCCTTTGTGGGCCTCTAAGCAATAATTGTGAATGCATAAGCACTGTGGGCAACAGCCTACGTGGCTCTCCCAGTCCACCTCAGTTTTAACTTTTTTGACATCCTTTGGCCACAGGTAATATTGGAGCGTCTCCAGAATGACATGCGGGCAGCAGGCCGTTGGCTTGGGGACCATGGGCTTAAGTTCTGCTTCCATTTAGCTTGGGTGCAAAGTGGTTAGCGCACCCAGCAGCTTCAAGCCAACTTGCCACTGATGGCAACCTTAAACATTTCCCAGATAACAATATTTAGGCCTTGACTATGGGCTTGTCTGCAGTATAAGCCTTCTACCAGCAGAACTTCTGCCCACAGGTAGCAGCCATGTTGGGGAACACATCTGCTGCAGATGCTGCAGATGCAGATGCAGATGCATCTGTTGCAGATGCTGGGGTGGCAGCATGTGCAATGCACTCTGGGAGACACCCAGAGTTCTTAAGGTGGCCAGGGCAAGCTGGTAAGAAGTGTGAGTACACTGACACAGGTTTGCTGGTGGTGTCCATGTGGTGGCACAAGCCCTCTGTCCTTTGCAGAGCTGGGCTAGCAGAGCCGAGGGGGTTTTGCCACCACAGGAGTGTAGCAAAACCCCCAGTTTTTCTTTTTTAATTTATTTTAAAACGCATTTCCCCAACCATTTCGGACTTTTTCTCTTTCTCTCTATTCCCTATAGATATGTATAAGTAAGCTAAGATGTAGGATAAGCTTTAACGTTTTATTTTAGGTAGTAAGTTTTATTTTTTGCTCCTTTCTTTGCAAATAAGTTCCCTGCTATTTTGATATTGATACCCAGTGTTTTATAAGTGATAATTATTATGTTTGTACTGCTTTTATATTGTGTGATTACTGTTTTAGGCCTATATATATATATGTAAGTTAGCATAAGCCATGTCAAGTTTCCATTTTGTATGTCAAGCCTCCATCTTGTGTCCCCTGCCCGGGCATCCCCTGTGTTGCACCTGTATGATTCACGTACCTCCCCCATGTAAATCTGTAACGACTAGGCCATCACCTCGCATTGATTCACCCAGGAACCATGGACCTCACCCAGGAACAGAGACAAGACCAGCATTTGAAAGACAAAAGACCCTGCAGAACCAGCAACTCTCACCATTACAGACACCCGAAACTGCACATCCCTGCGTGGAGCACACATGCTCAGTACGCCAGGGCTGACCCTTGCCTGGGCATGCCTCCTGTCACTAGCATCACACAAGGTCTGCCCTATAAAAAGGGACAGTGAAGACAGACCCAGTGGGACGCCCTCTCCATCTGGACCAGCACCATGCCACACCAACCTATCCACCCAGAGGCCTTGCCAGCGACCCTCCTCTGGACAACACCTACTGGACAAGAACCCCTTCCAGCCTGGATAAGTAGCTATTGCCCCCCACCCCCTCTTCAACCAAGGACTTGGACTCTGCTTCTCTTCCCCACCTGGACTCCAGCCCTTCCACTGAGTCTCTTTCTCCTGCTGCCAGTCTATGTGTGTGTGCGTGTGCGTGTGAACCAATCACTTCATGGGGCTGTGTAGTGTGTTGTCTGTTTAATAAACCTGTTATTTGGACCCCTAAGTTGGGTTTTGCTTTACTGTGGTTCGGCCCTGCTCCAATCTCTGCTCCTCGCCCCTCTGACTTCTGTCTCATTTCTCCCTCTCCTGCTTCTGGCTCACCGCCACCTCCAACACCTGTCCTGAGCTGCTCTCTGCCTCCAACCCCCTGTTTCTTTGTCACCGTCTTATCCCCACCGCCTTTTCCTTTTCCCTGAGCAACCAGGTTTCTGCCTCAGTTTCTTTCCTGGCCGTCCCCTCTTTGCCACCACTTATCTGCCCCCCCAATATCTCAGCTGTCTGCCTCAGTTTCCAGCCCCAATCTACCTTAAGTAACCCCAAGCCTGTTACTCAACCAGCTTCTCTGTAGTCCACCGGTTCTTATCCTGTTTCTGGCAACTTTAACTCTCTCTTTCTCACCTGAACCTTCCCCCAAGTATCCCAGGTACCCCAAGCACACACATACACACTGTACCATCCAAGTTAGGAACTTACTGGTGTGTGTGTATATGAATTAGTGTGCATGATATATGAATTATTGTGCATGATATATAACCAGAACCTTCCTCTAAACATGATATATGAATTAGTGATCTGTGTTTAACTTTTGGGGTGTATAGTGTATGTGCTTCAACTGGTGATAGATATGCATGTGCCTAGGCTGGTGTGGATGTGCATGTGCCAGAGTGGATAGTGTGTGTGTATGCACCTAATTGATTTGTGTGTTTGTATATGTGCAATTGTCTCACACCCTCCTGTCTAACAGCGCAATATTGAGATCCTGAGAGTTGGCCTGACCCCACAAGGCAACAGGAGAGCTATGAGTCCAGATACGCTCATGTTTTTGCTGGCAGAAGTGAGTAGTACAGACCTATGAGCCTTCTCTGAAGGGATAACTTCTGAGAAAAGGGCCCTGCTGTCAGCTGTGAGTTTATTTAAAGCAGAAGTGTCAGCCTATGGGACATACAAGCGTGGTCTGCTGTGGAGTCTGGGGCCATAGGGTCTCAGTGGATGGGGCCACCGGTAGCAGGGGACCAAATTAGGGCTGTGCAACTGTCTTCACTCACTCTGCAGCTGCCTGTCCCACTGCCGCTTCTGTGCCTCTGCTACGGCAAGTGGCTGCCTGCCGGCAGGGACTTGCCCCACTTCTTCCACAGTGGCACACTGCTTGCTACCTTGGTACCTGCTGCTCCTGCTGTTGCAGGGGCCACCACTGCTGTCACTGCCGCCACCACCGCTGCTGAGGTTGCCACGGCTGCCCCATGCCTTGGGCTTCATCCGGTCCACCAGGACCCTGCAGTCCGGATGTGGCTCATGACCCCAGGTGAGTTTGACATCTCCAGTTTAGAGGAAGGTTCTGGTTATTGAAATACGAGTGTAGCAAGTGCTCCCTTCACTATAGCTTGTGGCCTTGTAGGCTTTTATCAAGAAAATACTTAAGTCATTTGGAAGTGGCAGGTGTTCGGAGAGGAGGATGCTGTGGTGGATTTGTGCCATCGGCAGGAAGCTTCTGTAGGAAATGAAGAGTTGGGGTAATAGGCAAAGACAGCATCAGGAGAGGAGAATCTACGTTAGATGAGGCTGAAACAGTTTGGACACATAGCTGAAGAGTACACAGGGAAGAAAGTTCAGGCTATGAGAGTCGCAGGTAGGAATGAGAGAGGGGGAGACCCAAGAAGACATGGCATAACTATATAATAAGATCTGTGAACATGTGGTGTTTCACAAGGGAGGCTCGCTGGGACCGAGGACTTGAAAAGCAGATCTCATTGAACCCCATCTTCAGAGGAAGGAAAAGATGATTCATAGAGTCATAGTTGTTAGGGCTGGAAGGGACCTTACAAGATCAGCGGGTCCAACGCCCCTGCACTTGGGCAGGAAAGACCGCTGGGGTCAGATGACCCGCGCAAGATGGGCGTCAAGATGCTTTTTGAAGATGGTCAGCTGTGGACACCATATTTTACATAGAGCCACTGACGTGCACCATTGCCCTCCATTAGACTGAATTAAGTGTTGGACAGTGTGTCATAAACCCTGTGTGAGCTCATGATGACTCCTGAGTCCATCTGGAGCAAGAAGAGCAGGGTTTTATCCTTCCTGTCACTTTGAAGTTATAAGCAGATATGGTCGGTGGCTAGGTGAAGATCTTGGTAGCAATGGATTTGTAACCGCATAAACTCATTTTGACCAAGGCGTTCTCTCCCCACAGGCGTTTAGGTGCAAGCAGTATGGTCAGTAATGACCCTGAAATAGGCAGGAAGGGGCTTCATCTGAGAGGAAGCTGTTCATGTCTCTAAAAGTCACATTCCTGGAAACATTAGCAGCTTATTAAAGATTGTCTCATTTCCAAGTGCAGGACATGCCCCATAAAAATGGGGGCGATCAAAGTTTTATTTGCTTTCAGCCTTTATTGTTCTTGTTCCTATAAAGCTATTGTTTGTTGGTTTTTTTCTGAAATGGTTACAGTGTATTGTCATCATTTGTGATGGGGTTTTGTACAGAGCATACAAGCCAGCTCAAGAGTCCCGCCTTTTTTATGAGAATACAATGTACTTTTAAATGTCTTTTATATCCGTACATTGAGGCAGGCCATTTGCATTTACCCTTGACTTACCTCTGGCTACGGGTGAATGGGTACTATAAAAAAAAAAATGTGGTTATGGTCCCCATCACGCCCATGGTCTGGAGGAGTAACAGCAGCTCCCTTGCTCGCTGCACAGCACTGGAGCCCCTCTCTCTCCTAGACTCGGGGCTTATCTGTTTTGGGGCGGTGAGCTTAGCAGGGGACTCTGGTCGTTAAAAATTGGTGTGTTTTCTGTGAGGTTTTACTGAACTCACCAGCCAATCCTCTCTTTCCCTTTTGTGATTATTTCCACCATTCCTGCATGGCAATGTACAGCAAATAGACATTCCAAAGGACGTTGTGCAACTGTCCCAGTTTAATCATTAACTGGGACATTTTTGTCTATTAAAAAAAACAAACAAACCACAAAAAACCCCACACAAAAATGATGGATGATTTGGTTGGCTATATCAGACCAAGCTTATTTCAGAGATTGGAGGATTTGGGGAAGGGAAGGCTTTTAGATTTCTGGAACTTGGATGAATCTGAGCTGTTCCTTCCCCTTGGTTAAAGGGACACGTCATCGCATCCGGCAGGGATGGGCAGCACAGTCCTATCTGGGAGGAGTGCACAGTGCAAAAAATGGTGGTTACAATAACGCAGTTCAAATTTATGCCAGCAGCTTGGTTGGATGTGGCTGATATGACCCCCTTACGAGGGATCGGACAAAGTCTTAGACAGAGACTGTCTTGGCAGTGAAGAATTTATAGCAAAAGACAAGATAAAGGAAAGAGAAGTGAAGTGGCCAAGGTCACTTTGCAGGTTGGAGGCTGGCTGGGAGTAGAAGCCAAGTCACCCGAGTGCCCTTTCCTGTGTCCTGTTGACTAGGCCACGTTCCCTGCTCTCGCAGGAAAAGTCAATATTGACAGTACTCTCGTGCAGAGCACTTTGAAAGGTGTAGATGATGGTAGTGATAATGCTTTGCTTTGACATGGGGCATTCAGCCAGACAGCTATGGGCTCTCCAAAGGAGATAAAGGTTAATTCATTGCCCCCATTATCCAGGTGGGAGTAAGCGAGGCATGGAGAGGGGAAGCGGGAAGGTCAGCAGCAGAGGCAGAAAGAGAATCCTACTTCTGAGGCTATTATCTAAGGGGCATCGAGAACAGGGCAGGGAGGGGAAAGCAATTTATGATGTACCCAGACTACTGAGCAAACAATGACAAAGGACTTAAGTTACAGATGCAAATATTTGGCCCAATTTTGCTCTCAGCCACACCCATGTCACACTGCTGATTTTAGTGATGTCACTCTGTGTGTGTGGGGGGGGGTAAATGAATGTGACTGAGGGTGACATCCGGCCTGTCTAGGTCAAATGCCAGCTGGAAATAGCAGGAGAGCATTCAAACATTTGATTTGACAGGATTCCTAAGCCTTGCCCCCCACCGCTCATAGAGACTTGCTAGTGGAGATGCAGGGGTCTTACAGCTGGTTTAGATAGCAGGCACCTGCGCTTTTGCTCTTCCTGGACAGAAATACATGGCAATACTTCTCATCTTGTCAACTCTAATGTGTGGTGTTCAGGGCATGTGTCTTTGGGTATGTCTATACTGCTTAGCAGCGCTCCCAAATACAGCTGGACATAAGGAAACACTTCTTTACTGTCCGAGCCCCCAAGGACTGGAATAGACTCCCTCCAGAGGTAGTGCAAGCACCTGCTCTGGACTCCTTTAAGAAGCATTTGGATGCTTATCTTGCTGGGATCCTTTGAACCTAGCTGACTTCTTGCCCCTTGGGCAGGGGGCTGGACCCGATGATCTCCCGAGGTCCCTTCCAGCCCTAATGTCTATGAAATCTATTAATATTATGCATGAGAAAATGTCTAGTGCACATGAACGGGAAAAGGGCTTTAAGGGACAACAGGAACTAGGCTGCTTTTCTCCAATGCAAATCTCAAAGGCCAAATGTAAACCAATAATTCCCTTGTGGCCAAGTTGGCACTCGATGGTGCATTGGGGGAGGCTGGTTGCCACATGAAGCTGGATCTCCTGGTTTCCAGCTGTTTCATTCCATTAAGGATGGATAAAAATTTCACTGGATACTTTCCCAATGCGATATTTCCCAGACCTGGTTGCAAGAGTTACTGTTTGCGTGACTGGATCCTGGAGAAGAGCTGGGGCTTGGCTGATCATGCAAGGGGATCTTGTCTATCAGATGCGCTCTCTAAAAGATGTGCTTCGTGATCTGAGAAAGCTTAAAGCCGAACAGATGACACCAGAGCTCTATAACGAAGTGGGTTCATGAAAAGTGTTCAAATGAGGAATAACTCAAAAGGGAAACTGTCTTTCATTCCCATCACACTGATAACGAACTCTGCTTTCTAATGCCTCGTCGGCCCCCAGCTCAGTTCACCCATGTCAGCAGTTTCCTTTTTTTTTTTTTAAAGCAATATAGTTATACCAGCACACTACCTGCTTCTTATTCTCCTGGCTGGGATGGTTTAGTCAGGGATGATGCGCCTTGAGCAGGGAGCTGGACTCACCAAATGACCTCCTGATGTCCCTTCTAGCCTTACCGATGATCCTTTTTGGTACAGAAACAAGCTCTCCTGTTTATTCCAGCACTTTCAGTATTAAAGCAGCACATCTCTTGGGTTGTACTTCTCAGCTACAAATCCCATGGCCATACCAACTTCTCATCCATGGCAGGCACTTTGGGACTGAGACAGCACAAGCGCCCAAAGCAAACACCAAGTCAGCGCAGGAGCACGCCACGTCTGATCTCTTCCTCCGAGCTCTTCTGCAGATCTCTGGTGAAACTTTCAAGTTGGAACCAGTTTAGACTTTTCCTCTTCCTCCGTTTGCTTTTAGGATTTCATAAGTTCACACTGAAAGACCCGAAAGTGCTGCTCAAGGCAGGATCGTCCCTGAGTAAACCATCCCAGCCAAGAGAATAAGAAACAGGTGGTGTGCTGGTATAACTATATTGCTTTAAAGCGGGATGTTGCTCAGCAAGGAAGTGCTGGCCAGTGGTAGGCACAGGGGGACGAAGACTCGCTGCAAGAACTTTAGTGAGCCAAATAACTTTTCCATGCTATAGTTCATCTCTCTTCTTACTGGTGATAACCCATGAAGCATTACAGTATCTGATGTTTTGTAAAATGTTTTGAGCTCTTCAGCTGATGTGCCGAAAAGGCACAGTTCTTGCCCTGGGATAGCCAGTTTCTTCTCTTCATCTGTTTTATGCTGCATTTCTGTATCATCTGCAGTAGTCCTAGAAGCCAGGGACTGTACAGTCCCAGCTCTCTAAAACCACATATGACTTGCAGTCAAGGAGGGTGGGCATTTTTTAACAGGTCAGTGAAATTTAGCCAGCAAGGCAAATGACCTGCTGCAGGTCAGGAGGAAATTTAAAAGGCCAAGACTGAACCAGGTACATCCCCTAGCATTTTTCTGTTTGTGTGTGTGTGTTGGTTTTATTTTGGATAAAAATTACAGTATAAAATTGAATAAAAGGAAACACTTGGGTATTTCTCTGTGTTACCGAGTGTACTGAAAATTGTGCTTAAGGGCCCATCTGAAATCGGGGCTCCATTGCGCTCAATACCGCACATGCAGCTAGAACGAGACTGTTGTGAAGAGCATACAGGGCAAACAGGCAAGAGGCACAGGTTGGGGGGAAGTGAAGAATAATCCTCTCCGCCTTAATGAGGTGCTGATGATTGAAGTGACTTGAACAAAGTTATGTTGGGAGGTGCTATCCAGGGCTCCTGAATGCCAGCCAGTGTCTGGAAGATGAATGCACACCTCTTTGTTCTCATCATTCTGGCTCGCTGCGCTGTATTCACATCCTTGTGTTTGTCCCGGGCCATTTTCCCCAACACTGGGTGGGGGCGCTCAGTCTCACGGAGAAGTAAGGCTGGAAGGGACCTCACAGGATCACCTGGTCCACCGAGACCTTGGTGTTAGTCGCACCACACTCTAACCAAGTTTCCATAAGGCAGATTATAAGGAGGGACCAACTCAATGCACGATTGTGCAGATTTTGCAGAAACTGAGAAAGTGGGCATTGTCTGCAAAATCCGTGCAAAAAAATAAAAATGACTAAAAATAGTAATAGGAAGCCAGCAGTCCTCATGGCCATGCAGCTCAATGGGTGGGGGGGAAGGCAAGATGGCTGCCTCCCATGCCTCTTGCTGCTGGTTGGCTGAGAGGGCTGCTTGTCATGCAGCTCCACCCCATCCACCAATCAGCACTGAGGGGTTGGCCCACCAGGGCCAATCAGAGGCATGGGGACCCCACCACGATAAGCCCACAAAAATGGCAGCTGGCCCCATGACCTGCCTGCACAATCAGGCACCGGCCTCCTCGATTTGGGCAGGTGCCTAGTTGTGAGCGATTGCAGGAGTTTCCTGTGCTGTAATTGTGTTCACAGCAAATTGCAGCCATCCATTTGGGGCCATTTACGCTAGAAGGATAACTAGCAGTGCCGCCAGCTCACTTCTGATTTTAGTCTGAATCCTGTGAATTGTACGTGTTTCTTTAAAACTCACCTCCTGTCATCATTTGACTATTGGGGCAAAACTCAGCTTTCAATTTAAAAGCTGTTAAATGGAAAGAAAGAGCGAGAAAGCAAGAGAGTGAGTGAGCAAGTATCTACCCCTCAATGTTGTCCAGAATCTTTGGAAAAAAAGGGAAAAAAATATTGCTGAATGTTTAAAAAAAAAATCGTATACTTATGCTAATCACACGATTTGGGTGGTCATGAGCCCTGACTTTTGAATGTTTGGGGCTGGTAAGAACAGGATAACTAGTAGAATTGGGGCTGTACTCGGTAATTTCTAGCCCATGTAGTTACTCTTGCAGTTAAAGTTACCACGACAGACTCCACAGCATCCCAGATAATCTGTTCCAGGACTGAAACACCCTCAGACTGAGTAAGTTCTTCTTCACATCCAGCCTCAATCTACAGTTTAAGCTGGGGTGGGCAAAATGCGGCCCGTGGGCCAGATGCGGCCCACCAGGCCATTGTATCTGGCCTGGGGGGCCACAAAAAATTTAGAAAATTAATATTTATCTGCCCCTGGCTGCCTGTCATGCGACCCTCGAAGGCTTGCCAAAACTCAGTAAGTGGCCCTCCGCCCAAAATAATTGCCTGTCCCTGTTTTAAGCCCTTGACTTCTTGCCCTGCCTCTAGTACTTGGAGAGACCAATTGATCCTCCTCTTTATTAGGGCTGTGTTTGTATTTGAACTCTATTACAACTCCTCCATGGGGCTGGGCTGGGCTTCCAGGATCTGCAGCTGGGGAATAGCCCTGCCACATGGCCTGCCCCGAGCCATCAATCCTAGTATTTCCAGGGTCCAAGTTAAAATGAACCTGAACTGCAGCATGCTGGTATCCCCTACATCCTGGAAACCCCATGCCTTAGCCAGCTCTGGGGATGATATTATTCATTGCATATGTAACACATTTGATTCCTGGATCTTTTTACACATGAAGACAGATACAGAGTAATAAGGCCCAGATCTGGAAATGTATTTAAACATCTACCTCCCTTTGGGCATAAATGGCTTGCCCAGTACACGGCATAACAAGCACGGGGTTGGAAATAGAGGCAAGATTGTCTTGTGTGTCACATCCTGCTGTGTTTTGTCTTAGTTCTTGAGAAACCACCTGGAAGGGTCTGGGCCATTGGCTGTCTTCTCCATTTTATTTTATTTGTAATGAATCCTGGCTACACTCTTCATACAAGGTCTCGGTGTTTATTCTTATGGGGCCTGATTCTTGGCTGATGTCAATGTAGAGGTCAATGGGTCAGTTCTTGGCGACACTAGCTTGCGTTCTAGCTCGTGGGCCCATCTGGGAACATTTTTATCCTTGCCCCTGGTCTCATCACAGAGTTTTACTCGAAGTTGAGGTGAGGCTATGCAAACATAATCTTTTTGACTAGCATTTATGGGAAAAGGAATTAATTTTTTTTCATGTTTTCACTGCTCAAAAATGGTCAAATCAGATTGTCAAAAATTGAAAACTTTGGGGTTGAAGCTAAGCTTAAAAAACTTCTGTTCTCAAAGGAATCGCTTGAAAAGAGCTGTGAGTAATTTCATAGGAGGACGATTGGCTTGGAAAGAAGAACTGGGCCAGAAACGGAACTAAAAGCCCTTGGACTTGGTTAGAAATCTAGCCCACCGCTCTTAAAGTGCTCCTTATGCTTTCCTCCTTGCTGTCTGCAGCAAACGTTTCAGAGGATCACAAACTAATTGCGCGCCCTCCTCAGCCTTGTTTTGCATAATCATAAACTGCTTTTCCAGCTGGAAATGCAAATAGCCAATTACCCCAAGAACCACCAAGTTGTGGCAGACTGAAAAGGGTTGGATGCCCCGGACAAGCCCCGTCATGTCACCAATGCCTTGGTCATGGTAAAGTTTAATCAACCGTTTGGTATTTTTATTTCCATAAAAGAGTGATCTTTTGACTTCTACTTCTTTCAAGTTTACAAGAAGCATATCATGCTGAATCTGACTCTCGGGAGGTTCACCCAACCGTAATATAAAGTCACTTTGCCCACGTTAGCAATCAGATGAGGTAACTTATGCCTTACAAGGCATTCATACCATCATGATGGATACAATAGACTAACCCAGTTAGAAAACAGGAAACAAAAGAGCTATATTGTTCTGGGGTTGAATGGCATGAATTAGATCAGTGGGGGCCAAACGTTTTTGGTAGGCATGCCAGCTCTGCACCCCCTCCAAGTGCCACTCCAATCCCCTTCCCGTGTCTGATCTGTTGCTCTGCTCTGTGCTCCCTGCCCTACCTGCTGCTGCGAGCTCTGCTCCCTCTCCAGTCTGCCGCATGCTGCATAGAGGCTGTCCATGACACTTGTGATCATTGAAAAATCCTGGATTTTCATCTAACCTCATGGGTTGCACAACGCTCTTGTTATGAGGAGCCTGTAGTATAGGGCCTTTGGGTCCCTACGAGTGGCTCACTTCACCTCTCTGCATCCCGGTTTGTTGAATGGTAATAAGACTGCAGCCATTGCAGAATACCGACCTCCTTCATCGAGCACTTGGTGGCCTGCTCACGTGCCAGTTATGATTACTACAGCCCCCAAAATAAGTACCATGCAAACAAGGAACAGAAAGCTGGTTCCTGCCCAGAAACTTATCACAGAAACAGAAACCAAGACTCATAGACAAATTGGCCTGAAAGGGCCCTTGGGAGGTTATCTAGTCTAGCCCCCGTTGCAGGCAGATAGCTCCTATCCCAACCATTCCAGGCAAGTGTTTGTTTAACTCAGTGATGCGCAATCTTTTAGCCCTCTGGGCTGGATAAGTTGGGCTGTGGGCCTGACCCAGGCCAGGCTGACCCGGTATGTGGTGCCAGCCCTGTGCACAAGATTGGGCCCTGGCTCTGGCTCCAGCCCTGCACACCAGATCGGACCCCACATCCGATTGCACCTGCAGCCAGGCTGGGCCATGTCATCTGGCCTGTAGGACATGGAAATTTGGTAGCGGGGGAGTGGTGGTAGTGCTAATTGCCACTATTCTTCTGTCAACGAATGTCTGGATCTATGGGAAGCTCCACAGGCCAGCGGCTGAGCACTACTGGTTGCACTCATTCTTAAAAGCTTTGTGAACAACCCTTTCACTTAACTACCGGGCCCAGACATCAAAGCCACCCAGACTGCCAGAAGTGAAGCTGCGGGGTGAGGTTGCAGGGGGTAAAAAGAGCAGAAATAATGCAGGTCAGCGTGACGGGTGCTGGTCATAGCACACTAGCTGGCTTGCTGGTGATATTTTTTGTAGGCATTTACAGCAAGGAAGAGCTATTTCCAAAGTATTTGCATATTCATGCAAATGTCCAGGCTGCTCCACTTAAAATGAATATAGAAAGGGAGATACATTCTTGGTTATTGCTTCTTCATAACAGTTACAGACTTCGGGTTTTTCATCTTCACATGTTCCTGTTTATTTTTATAGTACCTGTTAATACCAAATCTTGTGCCGGGGTTACAAAGGACACAGAGAAAAGCAAAGACTAGCTACCCTGTGGGCTGCAAAAATAGAGGCATTAAGGGGAAGAGGACACAGGTCAGAGCGAACAGAGCTAGATGCTTACAGAGGGAGTTGGAGCAGTATTCATAAATAGGCTCAGCTTGGTAGTGGTGGGGTGAAACGACTGCTGGTTTCACTCCTGTGTTCATGTACAGGCCGTGTAGACATCCAGTGCCTCAGAGCAGGTGTATCAAACTCACCTGGGGCCCTGGGCCAGATCTGCACTGGGGGGTTCCTCATGGGCTGGATCCAGCCCAAGAAACCACATAGGAGTGGTCTGGGGGTGGTGGCAATAAAGCAAGCTTGCCACTGTTGGCCATGGCCAACAGAGCCGAAAGGCCATACCGCCCAACTACTGATGGCCCCCCACAGTGGGCCACATAACGGATCCTTGGGTTGGATCTGGTTTATGGGCTGTATGTTTGATGGCCCTCCCTTAAAAGTCACAGGGTACTCAGAGGAGATCCCAGTAGTGTCAGTGGGCAGGGGAGCAGGGAACCAGCCCTGGGCACAGACTTAGAGGTCCCGAAGCATCCCGTGGCACCCGTGCAGTGAGATGTCCCCCCATAATGAACTAGCTGCTGTACTCGACGTACAGTTTGGCTCCAGTTCACCTCTGGATCGGACTGGTTGCATTTTTAATGCTGGGGAAAGGGGCCAAGGGTTTTAATTGATGGGTGGATTGTCATTGTTTGCAACGAGCAAATAAGACTTCCTGAGTAAGGAAGGGAAAAGGAGGGGAACTCTCCCAAAAGCTGAAAGAAAGAGCAGAGAAAATGCAGTCTCAAAGCGGGGGTAGAGATGAGTGGATGTCTGTAGGAGGGTAACCAGAAAGAGAGGGAAGAGGGTCCAATTCAAGCAAAACAAAAATAGCTATCGGGTACTCTGGCAAAGCAGCCAGGGACGGAAGGGATCATGGAAAATGGACTGACTTTGGGTGTTTGAATCATGGTCCAGTTGCAGATGATGGGAAGAGGTGTGTGTGATGTGAGTGTCTGCGCTGTAGTGGTGCAGGAGGAATTTGTCTTCAGTGCAATCCAGGAAGAGCACACACCAACTGCAGATGCTTCCTCAGCCTGTCGAAGGGTTTTTAAACCCAAAAGCTTGATGAGACATTTTTTTTCCAACTGTTTAGTTGGTCTAATAAAAGATATCAGATTTACCCAAAAAACCTTGTCTGCCTGTCTCCTTAGACCAACATGGCTTACAACCTACACCCTTGGCACCTTTCAGCACTTTGTCCACTTGGGAAATGAACACACTCAGTGCTGTTCCTCGCAGAGACTCTGGCTGCCACAAGCCATCGTTTGGTTCCTCTTCCTTCACCTGCTGGGGATAGTAAGACGGGATCCGAGGGCAAGTGACAGTCAGTTTTTAAGTCGGGGCACAAGGCTGAATGTGAAAATAGAAGTGGTCTAGTACTGTAAACCTAAATCTCAATTCTGCCTTTGGATCCAAATCCAGACTGTAGCAGTGATTCTCATCCAGTGTGTCATGGGATCCTCTTAAGGGTGCTGCATGATATTAGCATTGCCAGGTGTGCAAACCCCTACACGTGACTTGCAAGAGATTTCAAATAGGATTTTATAGTGTCAAAACCATTCTGCTCTGCTGTGGGCTTTCTGAGTTCTTTGCAACAAAAGAGTTGCTCAGGTATTTTTTCTGTAGTCCAAAAGTGAGTGTAAACTAGGAGCTGGAGGGGTTTGGGTTGTAGCTGTGTTGGTCTAAGGACATAGGCAGACAAGGTTCCTTGGGTGAATTTGATATCTTTTATTAGACCAACCCAAATGGTTGGAGAATAGTTAACTAGGAGCTGGCACTTTCAGAGGGGTGCCCTGAGTGTGACAAGGGCTGCCTTGAGCTTTAAAAGGTTGAGGACCATGGCTTTATATTTTGAACCTGCTAAAATCAGGCAGCTTTTACCCAAGATACTTCCACATGGCAGGGGTTTGAAACCTGGAATCTAACTTGAATGTTTCCTAACTGGTGACTGGATTCAGCCCACGATAAACAGGGACTATAGATCCAAGCTATGGACTTGACTCGTGCTGTAAGCTTGGATATGGACCTGAATCAGGTGTTTGTCAGGGCAAGACCTCATTCAGAAGAGAGAGCCAAAATACACCCTGGCACTCAATCTTTCATGGCCCACTGAGAAGTCAAATCCAGCGGTTTCAGAAGCACCCTTCTTCATCCATCTCTCAGCCTATCTGTCACACGTTCCTTATTACCATGCAAATACAGAATGATTGCCCAGGTAATTGTGCCTGGAAAATATGAAAAAAAAAAAGAAGGCTACAGGAAATATAAAGCTCACTGGTATATGGATAAAGCTTCCCCTGTCTGAATGCCATCACTCATGTGAAACATGAGAGGTGAGGTCTGTGAGGATTCTGCGCGCAGCGTGTGTCCTTAATGCGAATGCAAAGACAGGAGGAAAGGCAAAACAATGCCACTTTCCTATGATTTCCTCAGTTTAAAGGGACAAGTGCCAGAGAAGGATTAGCTGCCTGGCAAGGCTGGCAATGGGGTTTTGGGAAGGGAGGCAGTCTATCACATCACCTTTGCTTACAGGTGCACCTGGCCCTTGTTCTCAGCTCAGTGAAAACCCAAATTAAAATGGCTGTTGTTGGGGAATGCTTATGTAGGAATCTGACCCCAGCTGACTTTCTGAATAGCTGGGGGTCTATTCCAGACTCTGGAGACTCGAATGGGAAAGAAGTTTTTCCTTATGTCCAGTCTAAATTGGCCTTCCAGCAGTTTGTGACCATTAGACCTTGTCTTCCCTTGGGGTGCCCTGGTGAACAGATGCTCTCCCAGTTCCTGATGCACACCCTGATGTACTTATCTGCAGCCAGCAGGTCCGCCCTGAGCCTGCTCTTCTCCAGGCTGAAGACTCCCATGGCTCGCTGCCTCTCCTCATAAGGCCTGCTCTCTTGACCTCTAATCATGCGTGTGGCTCTCCTCTGGACTCTCTTAAGCTTCTCCACATCCTTCCTAAAGTGTGGAGCCCAGAATTGGATGCAGTACTCCAGCTGCAGCCTCACCAAGGCCAAATAAAGTGGGAAGATGACTTCTTGGGTCTTGCTTGAGATGCATCGGTAGATGCAAGCCAGAGTTTTATTTGCTTTGCCGGCTGCAGCATTGCACTGGTGGCTCATGTTCATCTTGTGGTCAGTCATGACCCCCAAGTCTCTTTTGGTCATGGTGCTAGTGAGTGAAGCATTGCTGAGCCTATAAATACGATGTGGGTTTTTTCTCCCAAGGTGGAGTACTTTGTATTTCTCTGTGTTGAACATCATCAGGTTTTGATCCACCCACCTTGCAAGCCTGTCCAGGCTGGCCTGAATGGCCAGCTCCACTTTGTGACCAGCCCTAAGTGTGATCGCACTTCCCCATAATTTGGTGTCATCTGCGAACTTAGCCAGTCCGCCTCTGACACCTGAATCCAGATCATTTATGAATATATTAAAGAGTACTGGTCCGAGTACCGAGCCCTGGGGGATGCCACTGGTCACCGTGTACCATGTTGACTCGGTTGTATTGATTGTCCCGCTCTGGGTCCAACTGCGCAGCCAGTTCCCCAGCCATCGGACCATAAGGTTGTCAAGGCCGCAGTTCCCCAATTTTACCATTAGACTTTAGATTTGTGACTTTATTTAAGCTCTTTTTTTCCCCAAAGCTTCAGGCTGCTCACACAGGAGGCACGTCAGCATTCATTTGTCAGGAATGATAAGCACCGACAAGCCCTTTGAGTTCTGACTTAAACAGAGGATGCGGTTTCTGATGCACTCAGCCTGCCAGTGTCAGTGGCTGCTTTAGGAAATGTCAGCCAAGGTTCATGCGATTCTAAGGTGGCAAAAAAATGTTCAACCAAGTACAACTATAACGTGCAAGGTAGTGCCACAGGATGCGGAGTTTCATAGTAGCTAGGGTCAGGAGGGACCTGAACAGATCATGTAGCCTGACCCCCTGCCACAGGCAGGAATGAATGCTGGGCTCACAAGACCCCAGACAGGTGATCATCCAACCTCCTCTTGAATGTGCCCAAGGCAGGGGCGAGGACCACTTCCCTGGGAAGTTGGCTCCAGATTCTGGCAACCGGAACTGTAAAATATTGCCTCCTGATCTCTAACCTAAACCTATTCTCCATCAGCTTATGACCCTTGTTCCTTGTCACCCCAGGTGGTGCTGGGGAGAAAAGGGCTCTGCCAATTTGCTGTTGATCCCCCCTGATGAGTTTGTAGGCAGCCACCAGGTCCCCCCTCAGCCTCCTCTTGCTGAGGCTGAACAGGTTCAGCTCCCTCAGTCTCTCCTCATAGGGCCTGTCCTGCTGCCCTCTCA
>NW_005842285.1:1049290-1056756 GCF_000455745.1 Alligator sinensis | reverse complement strand
TTCATCTTGGAGTCAATAATGACTCCAAGATCCCTTTCCGCCTCTGTGCTTTCAAGAGGGGAACTCCCCAGCCTGTATGTATGCTGTAGATTCCTTCTCCCAAGGTCCAGCACCCTGCACTTGTCTACGCTGAACCCCATCCTATTCTCATCTGCCCACTTCTGTAGTCTGTCTAAATCTAGTTGCAGCCTCTCTCTCCCTTCAAGTGTGTCCACCTCGCCCCACATCTTAGTGTCATCAGCAAACTTGGACAGCGTGCTTTCCACCCCCTCTTCCAAGTCGCTGATGAAGATGTTAAACAGTGCGGGCCTGAGGACCGAGCCCTGGGGGACCCCACTGCTCATATCTCATCAGGTTGAGTACAACCCGTCCACCACTACTCTCTGGGTGTGCCCCATCAGCCAAATTTTACCCATCCAACTGTGCAGGCATCAATGCCGCAGTCGCTTAATTACAAGAACTACAAGAATTACAAGAGTTACAAGAACTTAGCGAGATTCAAAAAGGGGCTGGATATTTTAGTCAAGAGCATCCGGATTCATCATCGTTTCCTGACTTCCTCTTCCCAGCTGTTGCCTGGAGCGGGACACTATGATCTGCTGGCTAGGACATCGGCCTAGCAGTGGAAAGACGTAGGGTCTAGTCCATTCATCTGATCCTGCCACTTCACTTGCTTGTGTTTCCCCTCCTTACATTTGTTGATTTACACTGTAACATCTTTGGGGCAGTCTGTCCCTAAGCAAGAATTAATCTCTTAAATACCTTTGAGGATCGGGACCTGAGCACGTGGGGAAATTCTACTTGGAAGACTAGCTTGGCTCAGATGCTGTCTTTTATTGAAAGCTATGGCATACACACCAGATGGAAGGTGTTCTCATCATTTTTCAACTTGCTCGCAAGTTTATTCTTGGAAGCAAGTTGGTCTGGAAGCAATATTGGCTTATATACATATATGTATGTATGTATATGTATATGTGTGTGTGTGTGTGTATACATATACATATATGTGTGTGTGTGTGTATACATATACATATGTGTGCGTGTATGTATATATACATATATATGTGTGTGCATATACATACATAAATACATATACATACATGTATATATATTTGCAGTGTAGTTCCTCTAGGAGAGCCACGTCAAGCAGCAAAGATGTTTCCACTCGGCTTTAACACGTGGTAAAGCAGGGTAGTACCTTATAGAGACGAAATAGTTCAAAGAAGCATCGACCACTTCATTTTGAGGGGCATCAAGATCAAAATGCATTTGGTCAAGTAGCACCCTTGTTCTCTTTCTACACTGCACCCATTACTGTGCTTGCCAGGAGTGGCATTGTTAAGAACAAAGACTATGAAAAAGAAAGCTAAATGCCTGGAACTTGAAACCGTTTTTAGCATCTGAATCAACAGTGCTAGTCACTGGATTTAAATGGAGTATGAAGGGTTTAAGACCCAGCTAGACAAAGCATTGGCTGGGATGACCTAGCTGGGGGATGGTCCTGCTTTGAGCTGGGGGCTGCACTAGATGATCTTCCAACCCTCCTTTTCTGTGATTCTACGACTGTATTAAGGTGCCAGGGATGACAAAACTACTCTAATTAGGACAATACCTATTACTAAAAATCTTTTATCTTCATTAGGATGGACTAGATTATTAGCCAATGTTATGAAAGATCCCGAATGTGTTTGAGTTGAAATGATAAAGAAAAACCTATTAGTAAATACAGTCAAACTTGAATCGATTTCTGATAATCCTGGAGGCATCGAGCTTACTGAAATGTAGACTTTTATTGCATGGCTCCTTGTAAACTGTATAAGGAAATGCAAACATCTCTTATACTACCTTTAGATCAGGTCTTTAAAGTCAAGGGATCTTTTTATTGACTGGCATGGGTCTGCTTTTGTGACCAGTACATTCTTTGATAGGGACACAGACTCCGCTGAACCGTTGACAGCTACCTGGGAGATTTAATTCTAATTAACCCTCCAGAAATGGTTGTATCAATGTCAAGAAAAAGCTGAAAATCCCCATTCCTTTCAAACAAGAAGGGGATCTGCCTTCCCTTATATTGCCATGCATTCTTCATTAAAACCTATGGAAAATAATCCTATCTGAGCAGTAAATCTCAAGGTGCTTCTGCATGTTTATTCTCTATTTCCATCTCATTGGCTTGAGTTCACTTTTAACCTTTGAGTCTCATGTAGGGCAGATATAAACTGGAGTGAGCTTGGGTGGGTTTATTTTTTTTCCAGCTATGCTCCTTTTTTTCTGCCCCCCCAACCAATCTAGCAGTAGAGGAGAGCTGATGCTGATAGAGATTGGCTTTACTTAGCAGTGCAAATACTCAGTTTCTTCCACCTTTCCTCCCCTCCCCAAGAAAGATTAGACTGGAACCAACTGACTCTGCTCTGTTTGAGCCAGCTCCTCCTTGATGATAAAATTCAAGGGTAAGAGCAAATGAAATACCTGCAGGGTTGTGGATTTTGACAAAGTGCTTCAATTCTTCGTGTCAAATCAAGGCCAGCGTCCCACAGGCCGTCAGGGGCACATGCCTTTCATTTATGGAAAGAGACCGGTATAAACCACGTGATGATGTCCCTTGGATCTACCGTCTTGAATATATTGTCTGACATAATAGGTTAGGCAGTGGATTTGTGTAGGATGGCTTGGATAGGGCCGATCCTGTCTCCAGCAGGGAGTTGGACTAGATGCAACCTCCAGAGCTCCCTTTCAGCCCGACTTCTCTGTGATTTTGTCAGGTCTGACTCAGCTTTAAGAAGGTGTTGTCCTGAGCCAGGTGAGACTTCCAGGACATCGTTAGAAATAGGCAGGTGCCATAAAATGGTTGATCCGACTGATGCCAAGTGAAATAGTAGGGCTGCATGATGGAAAGCATTTCATGGGATGTCTCACCCGGCAAAGTTGATCATTAAGACCATTCCCCTATTGTTTAGGAGATGGGGAATCTAAAAGAGAGCAATGGCTCCACACTGGGATGAAATCATCCTGAGTAAATGGGAGATCCAGCGAGATCCTGCCTGGGAAATAAGTGAACATTGCAGCTTTGTCGTGTCGTAGCCATTTCCACACTTTGCTTGGTGGCTGCTTGAAGGGTTCATAGCTGCTTCCCAGGGTGAGCGTGTTCGCCCGTGCTTGAGTCTCGCAATGAGAAGGGGCCGGTGGCGAGAACAAAATCCCATTGCCCGCACTTCTAACCCAGCACATCCCTTGAGCATTGCCTGTGACAGAGATACTCTTTTTATCGGACCTACAGAGAAGTTTACACAGTTGACTTAGATATTTTTGTGTGTACTACATGCACAACTATTTTTGCTCCGTATCCAAATAGGTGAATTCAGGGAGCTGAGCTAAAATGAGTGTCACAAAACTGCAAAAAAAACCCCCTGCATGAGCTGCTTCAAGGGCTGGCTAGAGAAGCCCAAATGCTGCTCTCCGTTGTGGTTTGGTGACTCCACTCCTGTCGGAAAAAGGTTGCACGGGTAGAATGAAAGGCAGAATTTGGCCCTTGGTCCTAAAGTTTATACACCATCCGCTCAGTCAAGAACAGAAAGAGGCTATAGGCAGGGATGGTTTTTATTTATCCTTTTTGTCCCCTTTAAAACAACACAGAACAACCTAAGCTCCAAACTTAGGTTTAGTTAGAGGAAAAAGTCATTTAAATAACACACACAAAATATGTGAGAATTTTTATGACTAGCATATCATGATCATCATGACATTTTTTTTTTGAATATCAGCTTTCCCATGTGGTGCTAGAATTGGGTTCCCCAGGTATTCAGACAAAGCATGAAAATCAGATGCCAAAAAGGAAATGATGGGGGTAATCTGACTCCAGGTCCATGTGGCTTCTGCTGTCTGGGCCGTGAGCTCTGCTTCTGATCCGTCATCTGTCGCTTCACCTGGCACATCCTCATCGCTGAAGTCCTATATGGAGAGCCTGACAATGTTTACTTATATATCTGTAGTTGCTATACTCTGTATATCTTACCCTAGGTCTCTGTCTGGGCAAGTTTAGGGATAATGCAGCCTGCAGGGATTAAAATTTTAATTTTTTTATCCAAACTTCCTGATGAAAGTAAATGTAGACGTTAAAAACCTTGCTCATTTTAACCATTAAAAGTATATTTAAATTGCATGGGAATAACATATGCAGTTTTTATCCACTTTCACATGTGTTCATTTTCCATGAGCAATTTCCTTGGATTCCAATAGGCTCCGATTTCCCTTTCTGTCTTTTTTTTACTGTCTGATACAGTGCCCGTCGGAGATAATGGGAGTCTTTCCATTGAATCATAGACTTATAGACATGTGGGGCTGGAAGGGATCTCCAGAGGTCATCTAGTTCAGCCTCCTGCCAGAGGCAGGGTCATCCCTATGAGCCATCAATAGACTGCAATAGACTTTGGATCAGGTCCTTAGTTCTTGCAGGTGTAGTTCGACTTGACACAGAAAACTGCATCTAAAGTTACACTTTTTTCAGCTCCTCCACTTATCCTCCATCGCTGATTTCTCCAATACTCCCAGGAAAGGCTCTTTGATCAGCAAAGGCACACGTGGCATAAAAGGCGGTAGCAACCATAGGAATTGGAGGAGTTTTCCCAGTTTATATCAGGGCTGATTTCCATGTTTGTTGCTCTTGAGCAACATCACCTCAATAGGCTTGCTGATGTGCATTATGATGCAATTTTTAGTCTCATTGTGGCTGGAAGGTATTTTGGTGAAAAGTGAAAGTAATTCTTTCAGCTCATAGTTCAGGTATCTTCCTAGGAAGCAGCAAAAACAAGTATGAAAAGTGTAGGGTCAGTGGAAGGTCGTCTGATCTCTTGGAGTGGAGAAGAGAAGAGTACGGGGTCCCACAGAGATGATATCTGATGTTTCGATATACAATCTGAGGGCCCTATTCTTCTCTGAATTATATATGGAGAAATCCCAAGATCTCCAAATTTTTCTCCATATAATTCAAGGAAGAATTTGTCCTTGGATACTCAACGGGTGTCCTTTCATAGAATTGCCAACACCACAATCTGCTCCATCACACTCGGTGAGGGATTGGTGACCAAGCATGAAATAAGAAGTTTGATTCAGTGGTCCACATGATGGCACATGGGGAAAGCAGATTTTCCCTCTATGCACTGCCTCTTGTCTGATGAAGCCAATGTGTAATTCCCATGCGCAGGGTGGGGAAGATTATCCTGTAGTTAACAAATTGAGGAGAGTAAGCTGTGCAGTATTGGCAGCTTTAGGTTGCTGTTAGTGTGCCCACACAAGGGGCTTGCACTGACTTTTTAACTCTATCTGCTTCTCTCTGGCACTGTTATAGTGGCACAAAACTGTTTGTAGATCAGCCTGCAGAACCAGGCCAGCACCATTTTGTCTGAAAACTATGCCCTTCATAAGCCCCAGTATCATCAACGGTGGCAATCCCTCATGGTCGAGGATGATTACCCCCCTGGGGCAAGTAAAGGGTTGCAAATGAGTCCGCTGATGGCTAAGAAGGCTGATCCTAGAGCCAGAAACTCTCTGGCAAATGCCACAGGTGGTGGTTAAAGGGAGGGTGTAACCACAGATCTCTCAGCCTTGTTTCCTTTCCTTCCATTTCTGTCATTTTTCTGCCACCTGAGTGAGACGGTTTTCCTCAAAGTAAGACATACCTTCTCACAAGGCATCACCATGTAGCCCTGTCCCAGGTTAGTGTTTCCCAATTTGTGGTGTCCATGCCACATATCTTAATGTTCACCTTGAGGGTGTCCTTGAAGCATTTCCTCTGGCCACATGTCCTTTTTCCTTTGCTAAGTTGGGAGTATAGCAGGTGTTTTGGTAAATATACATCATGTGCTCACAGCGCCCTGTCCACCGCAGTTTCATAGACATTAGGGCTGGAAGGGACCTTGTGAGATCATCGGGTCCAGCCCCCTGCCCAAAGGGCAAGAAGTCAGCTGGGGTCAGATGACCCCAACAAGATAACCATCCAAACGCTGATGTTGAATAGCCAAGGCTTCCATACTGGTGGTGTTAGTGTTGATGAGGACACAGGCATTTGTGTGACGATCCTCGTACTTTATGCCAAGGATCTTCTGCAGGTAGCGCTGGTGATGGCATTCCAGGCTTTTCAGGTGGTCCCTGTAGGTCACCCAAATGTCACAGCTGTAGAAAAAAGTTGGGATCACCACAGCCTTATATAACAGGAGCTTTGAGTCCTGATGTCATGATCATTGAACACACAATGATTCAGTCTTCTGAAGGCACAGCTGGTGCATCAGATCATATACCGGATCTCCTTGTAGATGTTGGCCTTCTTTGAGAGATGGCTGCTGGGGTATGCAAAATGTTCAACCCCGGTATAGCAGCTACATAGAAGGCTGCTTTAAATTATGTCCATAATTCTGTTATACATAATGGATACTAGGTCAGCAACTCTTTTCTGGTTCACTGAAAGGTGAATTGATGCATTTACTGGCATAAACTTCAGCAAATGCTCCTGCGACCTCCAACAGTAATCCCTTGGGCTAATGCAGCATACCTGTATTTATAGCCAACAGCACACAAAAAAGCAACGCGGCTAGCATCAGGTTCAGACATCTTGGTTCTTGGTCATTTGGGCTGAGGAACATATTTATAGACACTTCAACTAAGGGCAGCCTTTAGCATAAATCCAGAGTAGGGCTTGAACTCACTTTCCTAGAGCCATAGCAAGACAATATAACCTCTATTGTTACTGCATTCGCTAATGGTTAGTAACACAAAGGAATTTAATTTGATTCAGTGGCCCACTTGCTGGTATATGGGGAAAGCAGATTTTCCCTCCATGTATTGCCTTTTGTCTGACGAAGCTTTCTTCCTCTGCTGAAGTCGTTCCTTAGTAACACTTTCCTGAAAATGAGGAAAAAGCAAATGACCAGCAACGTCATTTCTTGCTTGCAACAGGATTATCAACAATGACCTATTAAGATCCCTTCTTGTGATGATGGAGTCTCACAGAAGATCAGCCAAACATGTTAATACTTCGATTTTTGCTGCCCTCCAGATCTGATTTACTCTGATGCGTCAGCCTGACTTCCAGATGTTGCGACACAGTAGTAGGCCTGTACAAAGTGGCTAGTTTTTGCTTTCGATTCGGGCAATTTGGGGGACGGTGATTCGATTCGGTGATTCGAATCACTGTCCTGAATTGATTTGGATGAGTCTGATTTGGAGATTTGGCTGCTGCCAAATCAGCTGAATCTCCGAAGCACATAGGCCCCATCCCGTTCCTGCTCTCAATGGCTGCCCTGCCTGCCCCAGCTCCCGGCTCTTTGGGAAAAAAAGCCTGCGCTCATTGGCTCCTGCCCGGCAGAGGGTGATTCCTGTTGCCCCCCACTGACCCATGCTGCATGGGGGGTTCTTCCACAAGCCCCCAGAAGCCCCAAGGCCACTGCAGAAGCTGGTGAGTGCAGGGTTTTTTG
>NW_005842285.1:1048808-1049200 GCF_000455745.1 Alligator sinensis | reverse complement strand
AGCCATGGGGGTGCTGGGGGAATGGGGAGGGGTCGGGGGAGCTGAGGGAGCAGGCAGGGAATGAGGCCTGCCAGGGCCCCCCCATGGTCCTCTCCCCACTCCTCCAGCCCTGCCTTCCCGCCCCCCACTTAACAGCATGGAGTCCAGGTCCATTTTCCTGCTGCAGCGAGTGAGGACTGCCCAAATTGCCGAAGCTCTCCGAATCTTTTCCGAATTAATTTGGAGAGCTTCAAATCAATTCAGACCTTTTCACTGGTCCCCTGATTTGATTTGGATTTGGAGATTTGTCTGCCGAATCGGGCCGAATCTCCTCCGAATCGAATCAGCTCCCGAAGCTTCGCGCAGCCCTAGTAAGCAGATCTTGTTTCTTATCTAGCTTATTCCAGCCAGGC
>NW_005842285.1:1042498-1048777 GCF_000455745.1 Alligator sinensis | reverse complement strand
CAGGAATTTCCTATTTCTTTACTGCGGGGGCTTTTTGGTTTTAAAGATGTGTGGAAACATGGTCCTATTTCCGGATCCAGTGGAGGTTAGTTTGTGGAGTCAAATTGCATGGGTTCTTCTTGTAGTGAGTGGCCTCAATCACTTTTTGCTGCGCTGAACTTACATGTGCCTCCATTTGCTGATGATTTGAGCTGTACGTGCGGGAGTTTGGAACAGCAATCTCTACGGTTGACTGGGCATGAGTAAACTAGAGGTCAGGAAATGCCCTGCCAAACACTCTGTCTTTAAGGACTCTAATAGTTTGAGTGATGCAAAGGAAAAAAAAACAAACCCTATAATCTTATAACAAGATTCCTTTATTCAGAGAAAGTAGAAGACTTCTGCTGCACAGAATATATAGCTACTCCAGAAGCTGCTATTAGTGATGCAGTGGGATCAAGACTTTTGCCCAAATTAGATGTAGCATGTATATTTTAATTCTCAAATAATGCAAGAAGACCATGCAAATCAGTAGAAAAAGAGATCTGATGCAGAAAGGCTGCTTGGGGGGAAAAGGACTGTTCGCAGCTCACAGAATAGATGGGCTAAAACCAGTGTCTGGTTTGCTCCAGGGCTCAGGATAAATTGTTCCCGTGTGCTATGCTCAGTGGAGGACAGACACCTCAGTGAACCATATCTCTTAAATCCGGTGGCCTAGAAGACTTAGACAGTCTACTCAATGATCTCAGAAGAGACACTTGTATGCCAATTGTATGGTTTGGCCCATCGGGTTTAGAAACATAGGAATTCTGCTTTGTTCCTCACGTGGGTGTAACTCCAGGGACTTCCGCTGATCCTGTTCTGCCTCCAACGAGTGAAGTTATTGGGCGCATAGCTCCTTTCCTCTGCATTGTTACTTCTGTGAAGGCTTCACCTGGTTTGATTTTTTGACAACAACTATGTGAATGATGCTTGCAAACAAAGTAGAAGCAACCGATTGTGTAAGGGAAAAACATCTGCAGACGTTTAACTCACGCTTTCACCTCTGCTCGGGAGAATAACATGCAGAAATAAGATAAACTAGTCCAGGGAACATTGCAGAAACATTTGAGACCAGATAGAAACAGAATGGGAGTTTTAGTATTGGAAAAAGCTGTAGGATTGAGTCTCAGCTGATGTAAACGAGTATTGGTAAGCTGATTCATACCAGTTGAAGACCTACCCCAGAAGTTTGGGGAAGAAAGATTCTAGCTCCCCATAATCTCAATTCCTGTTTCCAAAGGGAGCTGAGTTTGGGAAGAAGAGCTATGAAAGCAGTTTGTAAGCCTTCCAAATATACATCTTCCCAGGAAAGAAAAATCTACTAATTGCTCCTGGAAAAAGGGACCTATTTTTTCATCGTTCCGAAGAGAAGAATGATAGATTAATTCTACTATAATATTGATTGAGGCTGATACACCTTTACCTACACAGGTACCGTGCATCTGTTACAATACACTAGTTTATGGGGAAGTGTGAACCAACTCACAACCTGATGTCAGAGGAAAGGTGGCTAAATTGTGCCATAAAATGCATTTTTTTTCACCTCATGGAAAAGGCGGTGTTTGGGGAAAGGGTAATACCGTGAGGTCAGACTTGACATGGTCTACCTTGTCTAACTGGCTGAGTGAAGGAAAGGGCCGGAGCAAGGCTAGAAAGATTTAAGGAAATTTGCTACTTCCTCAAATGGTCACTTCTTTCAAGAAGGCAAAATCCACCTCCCAGCCAAAGCCCCCACAAATCTTGCCCAGCAAGTAACCACAAGCAGCCCGAGGAATTACAGAGGGCAGAGGGGAAACCATCAGTACATACCATTGCTGATCTGCAGAGATGTTTGCTCAGAAGAGCCAATGGGCTCGTGATTGTGCTGAGATACCAAGGTGACAGGTATCTTAGATTAGTTAGAAAATGAGGCCTATGCATTTTTATTGCATGGCTTATAGCGACTTTGTTTTTAATAAGAATGTGTGAATCGGGAAGACCTCGTGCCCCATTACTTGCACCCTATCTGTCTAAAAGCTGCTGCTCAGATCAAGATGGAGCAATGCATGCTGGGGCCCACTGTGTCGGCTGACTACCCCGTCTCCATCTATAATAGGGAGAGGGTGGTTGTAACCTATTCTGTTTTATCTGAAGTTTCGGACTCCTTAAAGGCTGTGACCTGCAAATGGCTGAGCACCCTCAAGTCCTATTGAAGTCCCTGGGAGTGGAGGCCGCACAGCCTCTTGCTTTGGGTTTCCCTGCATGCGATGCAAAGTGAAACGTCTAATATAAAAGTCTCCGTGTGCTCCCCCCTCCAGGGCTTTGCATTTCCAGGGATGCTAGCACGTTGTGCTGTTTCCAAAGGCCCCGGCACGTGAGGAGTCATAGGCTCCGACTTAGCCAAAAATCCTGCGTTTTATGCAGTGCCCCAAAGATCAGCATTCCGGCGGGAGGACTTCTCCTCTCTGCACACTTCACCTCTTGACCCCGTCTGCAGGCAGGAGTTAAAGTATAACTAAATGGCTTTGGAGCTGGGTACAACTGGAGCCTGGGGCTACCTCTAGATTTTCCCCAATTAAAACACAGAATGGAAGCACTTAGGACAAGGGGTCAGATGCCGGAGAGAGCTGGTGTTGCAGGGAGAGAGGGCACTGCTGCTTTATTTTGGGCCAGATGTTGCTTTCTGTTAAGCTCTTGCTCGGGATAGACCAGTCCTAGAGCCACAGTTAAAGGAGTCCTGCGGTGTGAGCACTGCCCCGTAGAAACCAGCAACCTCACTCATGCCCCTTGACTCTAGGGAGCACGCTGTCCTTTTTTTTGATGCTGTGTTTGTGCATCGATGAAGACCTGGTCCATGACTGAGGCATCGAGTTGCCACCCCCAATGCATATGTTAAACACTATCATTGAAATCAAGACACTGCGCAGAGGGTTTCATCCTAGACCCGGGTCCGCTTGCCAAGTGCTATGCAAGCACATCAGAGATTTTTCTCTTCCCCAAGTGTTTTTGAGGCGGACAAAAGATGATGAGAGGGGAGACAGGCAGAGAGAAAGGTATGACCAGAGGATGGTGACTTCCAGGACCTACTGGTATAAACGGGTCTTTTGCTATTCATAGTTTCATAGTTTCATAGTTGGCCGGGTTGGAAGGGACCTGAGCAGATCATCAAGTCCAACCCCCTGCCGTGGCAGGGAAGAGTACTGGGGTCAAACGACCCCAGCAAGGTGTTCATCCAGCCTCCTCTTAAAGACCCCAGGGCAGGAGCCAGCACCACTTCTCTTGGAAGTTGGTTCCAGGTCCTAGCCGCCCTGACAGTGAAGTAGCGCCTCCTGATGCCTGAATCTACCCTCCGCTAGCTTGTGACCGTTATTTCTAGCCACTCCTGGTAGTGCTTGTGGGAACAGGGTCTCTCCCAATGCCTGCTGGTCCCCACTGACTAGTTTGTAACAGGCCATTAGATCCCCGCTCAGCCTTCTCTTGTGGAGGTTGAACAGGTTCAGGTCCCGTAGCCTCTCCTTGTAGGGCCTCCCCTGCTGCCCCCTGATCATGTGGGTGGCCCTCCTCTGGACCCTCTCCATGATGTCCACATCCCTCCTGAAGTGCGGCGCCCAGAACTGGACGCAGTACTCCAGCTGTGGCCTGACCAGTGTCACACAGAGGGGGAGGATCACCTCCTTGGACCTGCTCGTGATGCATCTGTGGACGCACGACAAGGTGTGGTTGGCCTTCCTGACCGCGTCCCCACACTGTCGGCCCATGTTCATTTTGGCATCAATGCTGACTCCAAGATCCTTTTCTGCCTCTGCACTGATGAGAAGGGAGTTCCCCAGCCTGTAGGTATGCTGCTGGTTCTTCTTCCCCAGGTGCAGCACCTTGCACTTGTCAGTGTTGAACCCCATCCTGTTCTTATCCGCCCACCCCTCTAACCTGTCCAGGTCCGATTGCAGCCTATTCCTCCCTTCTAGCGTGCCCACATCCCCCCACATCTTAGTATTGTCTGTGAATTTGAACAAGGTGCTTTTTACCCCCTCGTCCAAGTCGCTGATGAAGATGTTGAACAGTGCAGGCCCAAGGACTGAGCCCTGGGGGGCCCTACCACCCACATCCCTCCAGGTCGAAAATGACCCATCCACCACCACTCTCTGGGTGTGGCCCTCCAGCCAACTAGTGACCCATCTGACCGTGTAGGTGTCGACACCACAGTCCCCTAGTTTTTTAATGAGAATGGGGTAAGAGACAGTGTCGAAGGCCTTCCTAAAGTCCAGAAAGACTACATCCACTGCGACACCTGTGTCTACGGATTTTGTGACCTGGTTGTAGAAGGCCACCAGGTTGGTCTGACAGGACCAGTCTCTAATGAACCCATGTTGGTTGCCCCAAGCATAACCTCCCCTGCTGGCCCCTCATGGACATGCGCCAGGATAATTCTCTCAAAAAGCTTACCCAAGACCGAGGTAAAATCACCAGTTCCAGGCTTGTTTTTGGATTGCCACCTACAGTCAAAAAAAGTGATCTAAAATTGGCCCTGTAAGTGGAGATAAAATAATGACATCTCTACAAATCCCAGGGATTTGCCTACACATCATGGGGGGCGGTTCTTCACTTTCCTCATTGGGTGTTGGCTGGGATTTTGACTGGGATGTACCAGTGCATCTTCTGGGACTTAAACCAAGAGGTTCCTGATTAGAGGGTCTTGCCCCTCCACTCGGGGTCATACTACTTGCCATACTTGGGGTCTGGAAGCAATTATACCCCATAGTCAGATTGGTACAGACAATGGGGTGGGGGGTGGGGGAGGTGGGTTGTCTTCCTCTACAGCAGGGAACATGGCTCTCTTCTTGGGATCTTTTGAGCATATTATTACTAGCACGGTGGAAGAAGTAGGGTGTTATGTCTTGTGGCTGTATCAGAGTTGACTGTGTCATTTTGCTCATAAGTTAGACAACGAATTTGCATGGGTGGTTTGGGTAGGAATGAGCCAGCCTCTGGCAGGGGGTCAGATTAGATAACCTCCAAATGTCCCTTCCAAAGGTCCCCCTCCTTTTCTCTGATTCAGTGAAAGCAAAAGTGGCTTAGTGCAGTAGATCCCCCCCCTACCCCCAACCTTGGGATCTGATGGCATGCAAACGTATTATTTCATTTTTGGCACGGTGCAGGTCTTCCTCTCAGCCCCTGGCAGTGGCCAATTCTCAGAAAAAGCTGGGTAAATATTTGACACCACATGCTCCACTTCCTTTAGCTTTTGCTCACTAATTACCCTCCTTTTATGCAGCCAGGCAAGCCCATTTCAATTTGCTTCTCCCTTCCCTGTGCATGTGTCAGGTGTTAAAGCATCCAAACCAGTATGTTCAGGGGGGTAGAAGCTGTGTTTCTGACAGAGGCAGCGATGGTTGGGTCAGCAGCTGAGATTTTTGCACCTCTTCTCCCCCTAAGTCAGAGCCCAGGGCTGGTACCCCGGTCACCCCGCTTTAGTGAGTCTACTGCCAAGTTGCAGGTTCTTTTCTTGGAACAAATCCTGAATCTTTTCTCTAGGGCATGCTTTGTCTTGTATCTGTTACTCATTTGGCCCATGTCTGCCCTTTGGACTTTCGTGAGGAAAGACATTGTGTTTCTAGGACCTTGGGCTAGCCCTAGTCCCTTCAACCCTCATTGTCTGCGAGTCGGTGATTCTGTGACTGGCACGCAGCAGGGCTACGTCCATCCGCAGCACTGTGCAAAGGGAACTGTGCTGCTGCCACTCGAGGAGGAGTGTGGCATGGCTGAGGGAACCGCTGCAGGACACGGGGACGATGCAGTCAACGCGGCCCTTGGCATGGAAGAGGAAGAAGTTCTGTTCTGTGCTCAGCTAGGTTTGCAGCTGCTGAAGTCCTGTTCACGCACTGGAAATCTCCTTACTTTCCAGGTTGTCTTTTTGTATGGAAATCGATCCATGAATTTCAGAGCTCAGGGATGTGGTTGTCAGAGATCTGCCCTGCCACTTCCTTGATCCTGGGCAGAACATGTTTGCACTGCAGGGCCACATCCAGAGGAGTGTGGATGTGTGATATGTGGCATTGCAGATGGGTCTGCAGCACCAGACACCACACATGCAGGCAGGCCTCGTGTTGCTACCTTGCAGTGTGGGGGGGGGTTTGATGACAGGCAACCCTAGGGTCAAAAAACCCATAGCAAAAAAAGTGGGGTAGTGCATGGGGCAGCAGCGTGTGCCTCCCAAAACTGGAGCTTTGGCCAGGTGGAGCCACACTCCAGCGGTGGACCAGGCTCCCACCTGCAGGAATG
>NW_005842285.1:1030822-1042467 GCF_000455745.1 Alligator sinensis | reverse complement strand
GCTACTGGGGCCAGTACAGCACAGTTGCTGGCCTCAGCCTCTCCTACCCCACCCAGGGTATCCTGCCATATGCCAGAGCATGTGTGGGAGTTCCCTGGGGACAAGTAGCAGTGACATTAAGTGTGCCTGCTGAGGATACAAATGGCTGCGCTCATCTGGACGTGGCTCAGTACCCCACGTAGGCTCCCCCAAGCGTGCAAGTAAACATGGAGGGCCAAATTCTGTCCTGCTGCTTGTGATAAGCTAAAAGACATGAAGGGCATTGCTACTCGTTCCATAGTCCATTGGCCAGGGGAGATGCATGTTCTGCTCTAGTGCCCTAAGTACCAGGCAGCGGGAAATATTTCTCTAGTTATGAGAGAGAGGCTTCTTGCTAAACAAGGCAGCGAGGAGAACCTCTGCGCAACCCCAGAGAGAGAGGCAGATAGCAGGGAGAGCATCACGAAGCATTATCTTTCTTGTGCAAGCATTGGGAACAATGGTTTTAGGGGATGAAACCCTTGGTGAACTGTGAAGCTCTGATCCAGGCACATGCTTGACTTGTTCTGTCTGGTTCTGAAAAAGACCCGAGGGTCCTGTCACCTTGGCAAGAGATGCTCTCCCTGCCTCTGGTGCAGCATTATGGACCTCAGTGGGGCACCATGCACGTGCAAGGGAAATGAATGTGGCCTATCATACTCACGGGCAGATCTAGCATCTGGAAAAGAGGGGTGCAGAGGGTGAGGTGCATCATCACATAGAAAATGCTTAGGGCCGTATTGTTCAGTTTAAGATGGAGGCAAAAACCAATATAACGTCACTGAAATGAGTTAAAAACAAGCTGCTGGGCTGTGAAATAGGGGCTTGGTTACCAGGACCAGCTAACAGGCAGCAGAATCGCAGAACAAAGGAAACCTTGATGGGTGGAACATGTAGACCATTTAAAAAGAAGAAAGGCCCATTAACACCTGTTTCAAGAAATATTTGGACGCTTATCTTGCTGGGATCCTTTGACCCTAGCTGACTTCATGCGCCTGGGGAAGGGGGCTGGACTTGATAATCTTCTGTGGTCCCTTCCAGCCCTAATGTCTATGAAATCTATGAAACACCCATGAAATGAAGAGTTTAGAAGGGATCAGGTCAATTATAATGAGCCATGATGTCAATTGACTCCTTCAGCCCTGCTTAACTAGAAATGCTATCCAGATGAGCGTGCCCATTTGTTTCCCTGGGGACAAGTAGCACCAAGCAGGTGGTTTTAAACTCTGGGTGGAGCAGGAATCAAAGGGGGTGCAAGTGTGTACCCCCAACCCCCAGATCCACCCCGATCATAATTATGCCATGGGCTTTGGGATCAATGGGGTTTTACATGGGAAGCGGTGACGCTAAAATAGGGGGTTATGACCAGATCAGAAGTCCACAGAAGTGGGTGGAAGGACAAACATAACCTTCAAAGGGCTTTGCGCTGGTGCCCGTGGAAGTCTTCATGAGCTCTGTCGCTGGATTCTTCACCCACCGATGGCGATTCCTTGAAAGCACTTCCCTGTCTGTAACATTGAACAAATATGCCCATTACTAGAGCCAGTGCTACTGACTGCATCGCCACCCACCATTTCCAGTTCTGTGAGGTCCTCTGCCTTTCTTTATAGGAAGCTGATGATGTCATTTGTGAGCTTTTGCTGGAAGCAGAGAAGTGCCAGGGATAACTTGTGCTTCAGTAGCTTATCTGTGCCTGGAGCTGCTTGGTTGTGGCCTTCTAAAAAAATCTCACTTATGACCCAAAGCTGCTCCTTCTGGCGACCCTGACAGCTCTCCAGTGAGTATGGCAGGGCCATTTGCAACCAAAAATGGAAGGATAGAGTCTTCCTGACAATAATACTGCTGACACTTCTTAGTTTGCCAGTCAGGTGTCTATTAGTTCACTCTGTTTCTAATGGGACCTGAGTGGAGATGTGTTTAAATATTTCTCCCACATCAGAGATGATGGTCAGGTTAGGCCGCGTGCATCAGCCGAGCATGGCTCAACATTGGCCTTTTCTCAGCATTCTTCTCCTTGGTCCTTAATCCAAAAAACTCAAGGTCATATCTATATTTGAAAAGATATCGGGGGCATGTACACCTCCACCAGCTGAACTGAAGTCAAATGATTAACCTGTCTGCAACACAGGTAGTGAAACCCCTTGATTTCCCTCTTGGTGTAGACAAGCCAAGGTAGAACGGTAGAAGGTCTGAGTTCTGTTCTGCCTCTATTATTTGATCCTAGATGAGTCATTTCATCCCTCTGCGTCTCAGCTTCTCCATCTGTAAAATGGGTATAAAGATGCTCGCTTCTTTTGGAAAGTGCTTTGAGATGGAGTGATGTAAAGCACTACAGGATAGCGATGTATTATATGTTATAGAGAGCGGACACGTGCTATTTATGAGGTGTAGATGGATGGTGCTATTATTCACTCGCAGCATCAAGGTATGATGCTCTTCAGCAAGCATTTGGCTGGACAGTTCCCAGTGGCCATGGAGGCAGTAGCAAAAAAGAGCCGGAAGAGGTAGAGGAAGCTCGTCTCCAACTCGCTTTGACTAAAAGCTTCTTGAAGCTTCTTCAAGATGAAACTGGATGCTTATCTTGCTGGGATCCTATGACCCCAGCTGACTTCCTGCCCTTTGGGCGGGGGGCTGGACTCGATGATCTTCCGAGGTCCCTTCCAGCCCTGATGTCTATGAAATCTATGAAATCTAAGGCAGACAGGAGTGGGCTCTCAGTAAGTGCAGTGACCAGCTTCTCTGGGAACCAGTCTTTTTCCAGGATTGTATTGCAAATCACTGAGCTCTTTTCCAGACTTAAGCTTCTGCTTCTTTTCTGACTGGTTTCCAGTATATTGCAGGACACCGTACCATTCCCGTTTCACCCCCCATTAACAATACCTTATTACTGCCTGCAAGGGCAGCTCCGATAAGGCATTGCTTGTTGAAGATTTCTTTCCCCCGCTGGGCTCTGGACCTATATGTGATTAGCTCTACTCATGAGCTCTTTTACTGCTCACAAGTGAAGATTCAAAAGCAGAATGGGTGGCTACACGGGGCATATTTCAGGGTCAATAATCTGGATTCCCTGGTACCAAAGATTTACATCACAACCTAGCTCACCCTCCTGTCCATCCTTCTCCTCTGGATAACCTCATAATCTATGAAACGCTGAAGTGCCACGCTGCTGTGTGTAAGGCTCTTTAGGAAGAGACCAGAAGATCAGAGACCCCCATTTGTTTTGCCACCTTTCGAGTGACGGCTTTTTGGAAGGGTACATGGTTGCCCTGATGTCTTCCGCCCTACAATGACGTTAGTTTTATTTTGCACATCTGAAAATCAGGAAGATTATTTAGGGGACTAAATAATGACTTTACCCACCCAGCATTGAGATTTTTAACCGTAGGTCCATCAACAAAGTAAACTGCCACATGGTATAATTATGTAGGATTTCCTGTTCCTTCTCCTTTTGTTAAATGTGAGAATTGCTCCTTTTCTGTTTGTTGTTGAATGTGTAGAATCATAGAAAATGAGGGTTGAAGGGACCTCAGGAGGTCACATCTAGTCCAACCCACTGCTCAAAGTAAGACCATCCCTAACTAGATCATCCCAGCCAAAGCTTTGTGTAGCCAGGTCTTAAAAACCTCCAAGGACGGAGATGCCACCACCTCTCTGGGTCACCTCTTTCTAGTGCATCTTCCTAGTGAGAGTTTTTCCTAATATCCAACCTCAACTTCCCTTGCTGCAGCCTGAGCCCATTGCTCCTTGTCCTGTCATCTGCCCCCACTGAGAACAGCCCAGCTCCATCCTCTTTGCAACCTCCCTGAAAGAAATTGAAGGCAGCTATTAAATCCCACCTCAGTCTCCTCTTCTGCAAACTAAATAAACCCAGTTCTCCAAGCCTCTAATCATAAATCATGTGCCCCAGACCCTTAAGGGTGTGCCCCAGATGTACACCCTTTGCTATTTAAATACCGCTGCAGAACATAACCAGCTGAGGTTCTACATGTCAGACTTTCCCATTTAACACAGGAAGGGCAGGACGCTCATTGCAAAAGATTCAAGACAATTAAAAATCTGCTCCTTTATGCTAATGTTTGAAGTGGGACTATCGTTGTGGTCTGCTTTTAAACTGTAAATTGGTGGCATGATCTAGGCCAGTGTTTCTCACCCAGGGTGCTGTGGTGTGCCAGGGTGCCCTGAGATCTTTTTAAGGATGCCGTGGGGTACCATGCAATGATAGTCCTGTTAGATGTATAAGCACCTATGCATGCTTCACAAGATAAAACAAGAGGTTTCAAATGGAAATACAGAGTGTGAAAAAAAAGCCTGACCCATTGTGGTCCTTGAGGTCTTTAAAACAGAATAACCGCTCTATTTTTTTTTTCATAGTCAAGAAATGAGTGAAAACTAAAAGCTGTCATTTTCCTAGGAGTGTCTTGAGTCTAATGAGGTTTGGGTCCCTTTCTGGAAGGTGGATGTGTTCATACAACAATAAACCAATGTATACATTGGCTAAGCATGGCTTCAAAATGCTGCAGGAAAGTTATCCTCTCCCCTTTCCTGCCTCTTACTTTCTGTACGCTCTTAGTATCACCTTGACGTTTTTATATTTAATGATCTCGAGCGCGCACATTATGTTGTAAGCCGACCAAACACAGCTAGATTAGCCTTTTTTTTTTCTAAGTAAAGTCTGTGTGTGTAAGGAAGCTGTCATTTCAGTTACATATTAATTCAGGGCATTATTAGTACTTTGTTACTTTCCAGTAACAGATTACTTATAAATAGTAAAATATTTAGTGGCTTTTCCTTTTTTGTCGTAGAGAGCAACTTTCTTAATGATCCATGACCTGGAGCAAAAAGTTTGTTTTTATTTAAATCGAGGACTAAGAAATAAGTCCACCGCCGTTTTCTCCATGGAGTTTGCAGAAAAGGTGCCGCACTTAGGAAGTGAGTCTAATGTTTTCTTGGAAGGGCAAAAATCTAATAGGCTGAACGTACAATTGGGAAATTCTCTCTGGCACTTCCTTCTAGACATCTGTATAGCATCTAAATTGCAGATTGTGGGCATGCATGTAGGTTAAATAGGATCCTTCTTTTTTTTTTTTGGCCAAGTGACAAACTTTCCAACCAAGCATTCAACCCTATTCACTTTTTGGGGGAGAGGGGTCATAATTTTACAGATTAAGTAACCACTGGCCCATTTCTTTGTAAACTTCACTTTAAAGCAAGTGCAGTGCTGGAGTTTCACGGACTTCGGTGGGGATTAAGCACGTGGTTAAGAGCTTTGCTGAACGGACATAGATTATGCACAGGAGCGCGTGCTTTGGTGAACTCGCCTGGATGCGTAAGGGGTACGTCCCCAGGAGCTGGAACATGAGTTTCCCTGGGGACAACTAGGAGTGGCGCATATTTGTGCTGCTGCCAGTTGTCCCTGGGGAATGCCCCTGCACACGTGTTCTGGCTTGCAGCAAATTGCCTTGGGTGGGGTAGGGGAGGCTGAGGCCAACATCTGGGCCCCAGCAGCCTTACTTGGGGTCCTAGGGGGCCTTGTGGGGCTGCAGCAGTGGCGATCTGGGTGCGTGGAGCCTGCCCGGCAGCCAACCAGACTCTGGTTTTGGGTGGTGCATGCTGCTGCCACGTGCACTGCACTGCTTTGTTTTGCCAAGTTTTTTTTAGATAAAAAAACCCGGTATTTAATTTTGCCACCACACTGCAAATATGCAGCGCAGCGAACCAATTCACGGGCGCCGTGTGCATTTGGCCCGTGGCTCCTGGGAACATGGCCAAGGAGCGCAGGGCAGGGCCTGAACAGTATTGGGGTGAATAGTAGTGACGTAACATATTGCTTGAAGCCTGGGAGACCTGCGGGGGCTTGAGGCGTCTGCCTTTCCAAAACGTTCCGCCAGGTTAAAACAAAATACGGTTTTTTAGTTTTCAAAAAAGTTTGGGTTAAATCCCTTCCCATTGCTGACTGTTTTTTTGCACCTCTGTAAAATCAGCTACGGGATGTCGGCTGGTCACCAAATCACGAAAGAAGGCTCATTATAAAGAACATCCAAAGTCTGGGATGTGCAAACGCTGAGCCTAACTTCACCAGGTGCATTTGTCAGTCTAGTCCAGTTCCCTTCTTGCTCGTGTGGGCTGTTGAGATCTGCGTTCTGCATCAATTCCTGCTTGCCTGGGGGCAAGTGTCTGATTTCAGCCTGTACGAGAAGGGCCTTAGGTTGTAAAATCAGGGTAGAGAGCTGTCTTTCTACAAGACTGGGTAGCTCTTAGCACTTTTTGATTGCCATTGCAATATATATATTGCTATTGGTATATATACAGAAATAGCGCATGTGCGCACATGCGCACACACCCAAATTCTGCTACTGCTGCATACAGAGCAATAGCAATACATGTATTGCAGTAGCAGTCAAAAAGTACACACATGTGCAATATATATATAATAGTAATGTCCAAAGCAATTTTGCAGACTGGTAAATCCAGTGACTATTCAGACTTCTAAACATCCACCTGAAGTCACATGTCCACAGCCTCTAGACCTGTGGGAGCTCCACTACCTACCACCAGCCAAATTCAGGTTGCAGATCTCAGTAGGATGTTAGGGAAAATTTGGATGAAGGAAATTCATCATACTACTAAGAGAAGAAACGGTAAATTTACTGGCACTCTGAAGTTGCTATGAATTAAAAAGAGAGAGAGTCTGATGATTTTACTTCACAAAAGCGGTGCTTGTGTCTTGTCAGTGCCATGAGAAATAATTCCTGTTCTGAGCTATACCAAAGCTGCTGTGGTTTGCAATGACGACTGCATTGACAGTCCTAGATAACACCTTCCACTAGGAGGGTAGTAAAGCACCGTAACAGGCTGCCCAGAGCGGTTGTGGAGTCCCCATCCTGGGAGGTTTTCAAGACCCAGGTAGACAGAGCCTTGGCTGGGACGATGTAGTTGGGGCCGGTCCTGCTTTGAGCAGGGGGTTGGACTAGATGACCGCCTGAGGTCCCTTCCAACCCTAAGTGGACAAAAAAAAAAAAAATCACAACCCTGCCCTAGCTGCTTTATGTTGGACAAGCGAGAGAGAACTGCAAATGTGGCCCTAAAGTCCCTTTTTATATGGATGGAAACAGGACACCATCATTGTAGGTAGAGCAGAACGTAGCTCTGAGGTTGCCTGTCAAGGACCTTTCCCAGGTCTTTGGCCTATGAGTTGGAGGTCAGTAGTGTGGGAGGTGGGGCGAAGGGTGAGTAGGGGCTGGGTTGGATTCTGCGCAGTGCAGTCGCTAGGCAATTCCCCAAAGTTTTCTGCTTATGACTCGTGGGTCTCGCTAGCTCCTTGACCAGCCAAGATCAAGAGGGTATAAAGGTGCCTGAAAGGTAGGTGAGGCTCACCTTAGCTTGCACCCAAAAAGCTAAGGAGTGCACCTGTAAAAAAGAAGATGCTGCAATCTGCCAAAACCACTGTTTGCACTTGGTGTCAGGAATTCAAATCCACCCTCCTCCTCTCCCAACACGGTGGGACTAGATTCACAATTCCAGTCCTGACTCCTGTGTAGTCACTTGAGAAATGTCTTACACTTATGTAATAGCATCATCCCGTATCATCCCTCTATTCCAGGCTAAGAAAAGTCTGTAAAGTATTGCTGTGAGTTAATAAGTTCAGGGGTACCAGGTTGCAGTTCTAGATGCGCTTTAAAGATCTTTAATAACAGTAATGTCCACTGGACCTTTGTGTTGAAGGGTTCTCCATCATTTTTAGACTTGTACATAAGCATAACTCGTCCACCCCTGAACAGCAACCACTGTTGTAGTGGAATGTATGGTCATCCTTGCTGAGCCCACAAAAGATGGGAGGATTTTGTTTTTTTAAAGGAAATGCAAAATATAACCACTTCTCTATAACAAAAGCCAGGAGGAACTATAGGTAAGGGGCATATTTTTATTGATGACCTCTAGGGGCCCAGATCCTCATTTTTAGCCTTGTCAGAAGAGCATAACTCCGAAGATGCGGTATCTATTAATGCGGTGCTAAGTTGTCGTTCTAGTAATGGCTCTCGGAGGACGTTGCCACACACAGAATAGTTAAGGTTGCTTCCTGTAGCACCTGGGTTTTCCATAGAGAACTTTGTTGTACCTAGGAGAGAGGTCCTGGTCCTCCAGCCAACACTTCCTTTACCCTAAAAATGTATCAGCATTGTGGATTTGACTCCATCATCATCGAGCCACAATGCGTGTTCTAGAAATGTTAACTCCTACAGCAACGCCTGTTCATTCATTTTCTCACCCATCTAAGCAGTCCCAGTTCTGTTGGGACTGGCCCATTTCTGTGTAGTTCATGAGAGCTGACACCTTCACAACCCATAAGATGATGGCTGTAGGAAGGATTTATCCCAGTGGGGCGGGTGAGACAGAGACGTAACCGTGCGAGACGGGAACTCCAGTTGTTCTTAAACCCAACACTCCCCGGACCGTTTCACCTCTTGTGAAACTGTCACTGCTTTTGGAGAGCCAAGTCTTCGAAATAATAAATCTGTCACATTGTTCTTGTTTTCCATTTCCTTATTTATCAGTGTAAATAGACATCTCTTTGTGAACCCGGTTTTATTGTCCTCTTTGGATTACGATCTCATTATTTGCATAAGCAACTCACTTATTCTCAACTTGGGTAGTGAATGCAGTAAGTTTCCCATTAAAATACTGAGCTGATGTGATCACAAAGGTGATAGAGTGAGTTTAGACAATAATCTAATAAAACATGCAAAGCTACCTGTGACTGATTGCCAATTGTACCTGTATATGGCCCAAGCAATGTGATAACTAATTGCTGTACAACTTACCCGTTTGGTTGCGTGCCAAACGGAGAGCAATTCTGAAGCATTTGGTACAGTTACGCTGTGCAAGATTGATGTCTGGAGGGCTTCCATGTTAATGGCTTCAAGTTCCCAGCAACTGAACCTGGGATGGGAAAGCTGGGCTCTTTGCTTCATCACCACTAGTACAGATTCTGGAGCAAGACCTTTGTCCTGTTGGTATTAGACACGCTAGGTAAGAACAGAGGTGGGCAAAATATAGCCTGCAGGATCCAACCATCCAAGGGATTTCATCCGGCCTGCAGCAGGTCTCTTGGCTTCACCCAGCCCAGGTGTGGGGGGCAGCCTGGGCCACGGCACCTGCAGCCAGTCCTGCCACCTCCAGGCGTGCAGTGGCCAGATTCACTTCCTAGCGGTGACACTTCCTTGCAGCTGCCGCCACTAGTGTCACTACTGCTGCCACCCCCAGCCCTGCTGCCCAGGCACCTTGGCCTGTCCACGCTGCACCCAGCACCAGGGTTGCTGGACAGAGCGGGTGGACAGAGACGGTCAGGTGGATGGGATGGAGTCGTGGGTGGGGAGCAGCATCCAGGGGCAGGATGGGTGTGTGGGGTTGGGGCTATGGCTGGGATCAGGATTGCTGAGTGGGCGGTAGGGGCCTGGGGCAGAGCCACGATCTGCTCTCTGCATGTCCCTGAAACGGGCACCAGTTCCTTGGGTAAGGGTATGCAGGGAGCAGATTGCAGCTCTGCCCCGGGCCCCGGCACTGCATTGTCACCACTTTGCAATCCTGATCCCAGCTCCACCCCTGCCCTGCTCCTGGATGCTGCTTCTTGCCCGCCCGCAGTCCCATCCCAATCACCCATTCGGCACAGAGCAGATCCACTTGGAGAGTTTTGCTGATGGGGGAGAGGTGACGACGCAGCCCCCGACAGCTCACCGAAACTCCCTAAGTGGCTTTTGGGTCCAAATAATTGCCCAGCCCTGTGTTAAAACATGTGAATTGTGCTGGGTCAAGTGAGCAGACCCTCCAGTGCCCTGTTGTGGCTGTGACAGAGGCCAGTACTAGCTCTTTCAGAGGAAAGTACAAAACTCACATCATGGACAACCAAGCCGCCCTGAGCCTATAATGGAAGTCCCAAAGCCCAGGCAGCTGGAGGTCAGCTCATGCCGTGATGCATCATTGCAGACACTCAGGCCTGGCCCTGAGCATTCACAAATGCACCGTGTAGCCACAGTAGTGCACCTGTCAATTCGGGCAGGATCTCAGTCCAGTACGTAGTAGCTTTGGAGTTAGCAGATCGGATACTGGTGCTGCTAAGGCAGTTCCACGCAGCTCTTCTGTCCTGAGTGGGCAAATTGGCTTCATAGGAGACCACACAAGTCCCACTTCAGACACCGAATCCCCCTGTGGCCTTGGGGAAATCAAACACTTTGCTTCTGCCTTCTTCTCTGTAAAATGGGGGTCCTAGTGCAGTTTTCCCGCAGGGGAGCCATGCTGAGTATGGTTCTGCAGTTCTCATAGTTCATTTGAAGGTGCACGCGACCTCCTGCTGCTACGAGCCACCCGGCCCCCCACACTTGCTGTGTTCCCTTCGAAGTGTTAACAATCACTCATTGATCCCTGACCAAGCAGGAGGTGGCTGGACTCCCCTAACCTGCAGCAAAGAACTGGTGGTGGTGATCCAGCCCCTCCCCGACAGGCCCCTGCAAGGGCAGAGGTCCACTGGAGGCTGACCTCCTTCACAATAGGAGTGCGGGGAACGTCCCCCGACTCCCAGCATGGGTTCGTAGCAGGTAGATCATGCCTGACTAATCTAGTTTCTTTTTATGACCAGGTTACAAAACACCTGGACACAGGAGGAGGGGTGGATGTCGTATACTTAGACTTCAGGAAGGCCTTCGATACGGTATCCCACCCCATACTGGTGAACAAGTTAAGAGGCTGTGACTTGGATGACTACACAGTCCGGTGGGTGGCGAATTGGCTGGAGGGTCGCACCCAGAGAGCCGTGGTGGATGGGTCGGTATCGACCTGGAAGGGTGTGGGCAGTGGGGTCCCGCAGGGCTCGGTCCTTGGACCGATACTCTTCAATATTTTCATCAGCGACTTGGCTGAGGGAGTGAAGTGTACTCTGTCCAAGTTTACGGATGACACAAAGCTGTGGGGAGAAGTGGACACGCCGGAGGGCAGGGAACAGCTGCAAGCAGACCTGGACAGGTTGGACATGTGAGCGGAAAACAACAGAACGCAGTTCAACAAGGAGAAATGCAAAGTGCTGCACCTAGGGAGGAAAAATGTCCAGCATACCTACAGCCTAGGGAATGACCTGCTGGGTGGCACGGAAGTGGAAAGGGATCTGGGAGTCCTAGTGGACTCCAAGATGAACATGAGTCGGCAGTGTGACGAAGCCATCAGAAAAGCCAAGGGCACTTTATCGTGCATCAACAGATGCATGACGAATAGGTCCAAGGAGGTGATACTTCCCCTCTATCAGGCGCTGGTCAGACCGCAGTTGGAGTACTGCGTGCAATTCTGGGCGTCGCACTTCAAGAGGGATGTGGATAACCTGGAGAGGGTCCAGAGAAGGGCCACTCATATGGTTAAGGGCTTGCAAGCCAAGCCCTATGAGGAGAGACTGGGGCACCTGAACCTCTTCAGCCTCCACAAGAGAAGGTTGAGAGGCGACCTTGTGGCTGCCTATAAGTTCATCACGGGGGCACAGAAGGGAATTGGTGAGGGTTTATTCACCAAGGCACCCCCGGGGGTTACAAGAAATAATGGCCACAAGCTAGCAGAGAGCAGATTTAGACTAGACATTAGGAAGAACTTCT
>NW_005842285.1:1027463-1030735 GCF_000455745.1 Alligator sinensis | reverse complement strand
GGTCGGACTCGATGATCTATTGAGGTCCCTTCCAACCCTAGCATCTGTGAATCCATGAATCCTTTGCAAAACTGAACGGATGGATTGCCATTGATGTTACTGGTAAAATAGGAGCAAAGTCAGCCAGGCGCTGAGCGCTTGGGACAATCCCACTGGTAAGTGCTGCTGTCTGAGCAAGGTGTCAGCCCCCAAACTCCTCTGACATCTCACTCGGGTTACCCTTTGGGTCAGAAAACCATGGAAGTGTGGGAGGAAGCGAAGAAAGTCTTTCCACCTCTAGCAGATCAGCATCACATTGACTTCACTACCGTGGCCCAGCTGGCTTCATCCGCTGCCTGGACTTCTGATCACCGTAACAGGGACCCCTGGTACCACCGGCTTCCTCGGGCCCTCTTTCTCTGCTCATGTGTTTGGGCTGTCACACTCCCAAACCCGAGCGATTTGCAAACAATGAGCTAATGAGGTGTGTGAGGAGCAATAGGCCGTGTTTGTTTAAAATTCAAATTTGTGCTTAACCAGGGACAGTCTTTCAGCAGGTGTCGGGGCCCTCCCTCCACGGGCTTCTGCGCAGCTGTTCTCCTCTTCGCCAGCTGAGGAGTTTGATCAGTATTTTTTTTTTCAAAGCCAGCTAATGCTTTAGTTTCACATTAGCAGTTCCGGCCCCTAGAAACAGCGTTCCCGGTAATTTTCCCAGCGCCCAATTTAATTTGTTTCATGCTCGCTTCACAAAAACATCCACGGATGTGCCAAGCCTGCTCTCTGATGTCTGGATCCCGTAAAGCCTGCTCTGCTCTTTTGAAGTGGAGCTGACCTCTTCATTTGCAAAGGCCGCTGCTAGGCTTGGAGGAACGTCCCCGATGGAGTTGTTCTCCGGAAATACCCCAACGGTCCGCCACGAAACAAACAGGACCCCAGCCTGATCCCCAAACTCAATGTGAGCAAGCTGGTTAGATGCCGGGTGACTTTTGAAACCCGTCGTATCCTGTGCCAGTTGTTCTTAGGATGGCCGGCGTGAGCAGCTCTCTGGACCTTCCTGAAATGGGTGGAGACGCGGCAAGGTTGTAGGCTGAGGCAGGACTCGTGTTATATTCCAGATGGGGCTGACTTGCTTGCTATGGACCCTCAGTGAGAGGTCAGGCTATCCACTCCTCAATCTCTGCCTGGGAAGTGACAGACGGAGCAGTGACCGAGTGCTATGTAGTCTATAAAGCATCCTGTGCAGTTGCGGTACTCTACGGACACTATTAATAGTGACAAAGAAAGGAAGGCGATACCTCCATGACACGAGAGCAGGCCAACCATTTCTTGCCAGAGCAGTTCTGTTGAATAAGGCAAAGGCTTTTCTGCCAAGCTTTGACACGGCGTCACTTCATTTTTGACTTTCATGTTATATGGAACAAGGCAGATGAATACAACTGAGTATTGAGCACGGGCTGGAGTGCAGCTACGGAGCCCGGGAACACATCCTTTACCTGTGCCCTGTTCTGGATTGATATGCTCATGGGATGAGGTGGCAGACAGACAGGGCACGTCTACACATGCACATTCACAGGGCAAAAGTGACCACAGTTGAATGCTACACGAAATACTCCAGGGGAAAGGCAGGTCCTCACAACATTTGAGCCACAGTTCCTCAGTGTATTTTTAATCTCCAAAGTCATTTCAGTGGGAGTTTACCCCTTTGGGGTTTTTTGCATTCAGAAAATAAGAAGATCAAAGGCAAAAAAGATAAATTAGAAGCCAGCTCTTAATGTTCCCAATTTTCTCACTGGTTTGTGACACTCTACCCTAGCAGGGTCTCACAACACAAGTACGAGCATGTGTCTACATGTGCACGCCCATATTGCACAATAAATATAGCGATTTTGACGACTTGAACGTAAATTTGATACCTGATTAGTTACTGTGCAGTAATGCACGTGTAGATGCCTTACTGCTCAGTAACACAGTGTGTGTGGACTGACTTGGGGCTAACTTTAGTCCCAAGTCAGTCCATGCACAGTGTTAATGAATTTTAATGCCTGCATATGTATACACTGCCTATTCCCGCTTACTGCATAGTAACTTACTGCATATTAAAATTAAGCCGGTGTAAATGCACATGTAGACATGCCCACAGACAGACAGATCTGAAGCAGAAGAGTAGAGGGCAGAGCTTTCCCTTCATGCTGCAGAATGGTTCTCAGCAACAGTTCCCTAAAGGAGAGGCAGATAGGGGACATGGGGAGAGGCGGATAAGAGGCATGAGGACATGGTCCCAGCTAGACAAGAACACGTGCCCATGAAGTAGCACAGAATCAAATACCCAAAAGCTTCAGTTGCTCTTGAGCTAGCAGCATAACAAGTTGGAGGCAAGGGGGACATGAGCCCTGGGTGCTGACTAAAAGGCACCAGAACAGGAGCAAGGGGACTAAAACTGCAGCAGCTCTAGGATCTGGCAGCATGGTGCAAACAGAAAAGGCCAGGGAGCAGCAGGGAGGGCATCCTGTGTGTGGGGGATCCTGCAGCTAGAGGGTTAATTCTGATGCCAAATTAGGCATTTTGCATCATTGTTCAATGTAGTTGTCATCAGCATTAGGCATTTTGCATCATTGTTCAATGTAGTTATCTTCAGCCCCTTCCAGTCCCTTCCCCCAAGCCTGTACCCTGTGGCTGCTAGATCCTAGCCACTTCCTGCTGCTCCATAATAACCAGAAACCAAAGCCACCACAGCCCGGAGCTCCCCTGCCAGGTACCTCTACTGCCCAGGGTGCCAAAAATATTACCTATCCCTCTGACTTGAGCCCTGGGCAAGGGCCATTCACTGTGGCTTTGAGCCAGGTCTTAGTCTCCTCCAAAGTATGAACATTTCCACTCTAGAGACTAAGAGCCAAGTGATGCAACCACCTTCTCCTCAACTCTTAAAATCTGGCCAGGTAAACCCCAACCAGGTAACAGAGGGGGAGAGCAAGGGACAGGGAAGGTGACATTCAGAAACAGAAGTTTTTCAGGGTAACCCTCATATTACCGTATTCCCCCAAATCCAAGACCACCCTGAATTTAAGACGACCACCTCAATAAGTGTATTCTAGACATGAAAAATTTGTAAATGTGATATCATTTTCTATGTCTAGAATCTAATTTTGGAGGGTCATCTTAAATCAGGCTTCTCCACCACTACAGCGGGGCAGGTGCGGGGGGAGATTCATAGATGCTAGGGTCGGAAAGGACCTCAATAGATCATCAGGTCTGACCCCCTGCATAGGCAGGAAAGAGGGCTGGGTTTAGGGGAC
>NW_005842285.1:1014736-1027444 GCF_000455745.1 Alligator sinensis | reverse complement strand
GCTGGGTTTAGATGACCCCAGCTAGATGCATATCCAACCTCCTCTTGAAGACCCCCAGGGTAGGGGAGAGCACCACCTCCCTTGGGAGCCCGTTCCAGACCTTGGCCACTCGAACTGTGAAGAAGTTCTTCCTAATGTCCAATCTAAATCTGCTCTCTGCTAGCTTGTGGCTATTATTTCTTGTAACCCCCGGGGTCGCCTTGGTGAATAAAACCTCACCAATTCCCTTCTGTGCCCCCGTGATGAACTTATAGGCAGCCACAAGGTCGCCTCTCAACCTTCTCTTGCGGAGGCTGAAAAGGTCCAGGTGCCCCAGTCTCTCCTCATAGGGCTTGGTCTGCAAGCCCTTAACCATACGAGTGGCCCTTCTCTGGACCCTCTCCAGGTTATCCGCATCCCTCTCCAGGTTATCCACATCCCAGGGAGGGGGAAGGGAAGAGGGGCAGGACCGCACCTAGACTCCTGGCAGCCTCGGGTAAACTTTTAGTATCAGGACCCCCTTCACCAGAGATAATAATAATACTAATAATACAAAATACCATTTTCAGGCCCCCTTTCTGCTGGGCCCTGGGTGGCTGCCCAGTTTGCCCATGCTGGTGTCCGGCTTGGGGGGGTGGGGGTGGGGGCAGGCAGCAGGGGAGTCAAGTAACCTGAGCCCCTGCCTCCTTCTGCTTGCTCTCTCCTTCTGCCTGCCCCTACTGGTGGCTGCCCCCCCACACATACCTGTACCCCCTGGTGCCTGCCCCCCACTACCTGCATGGCTGGGTGGGGGCCAGAGGCTGTTACGTGCTTTCTGCTCCTTGCCCCAGATCAGACCAGGGCCCCAGGTGGAGATAGAGCTATGACAGGAAGGTAAGTGGCACCAATGTGTGGGGTGGAACAGAACGAGGGGCCAACAGTGGCCAGGAGCAGAGGCTGTTGGGGGGAAAGTGGTGGTGTTGGGGTATCAGCTATGGCTTCAACCCCTGATTTGGAGTCGGATTTGGAGCCATCCTGCTTTCCCCCCTCCCCCTTGGCTTGTACTTAAATCCAACACAAGGGACTTCCCCTCCCCCCCATGATGAATGGTGGGGGGAACCCCTTGTCTTTGCTTCAAGTAAATATGGTAGCAAGTTGCCCTGGGGTGGCGTCCCCCTCTTCCTCACACAACAGTCAGTCAGGAACAGCACCCTAGTTCTTTCAAAAAGGAGCTCTACTTAACTCTTGCAACAGAGTGTGAGGATCCCAGCTCCCCCGGGGACCGCCTACTCCGGAAAGGAAGATGGGGAAATCATTTAAGTCTCTAAGAAAGTTTTGCCTTTGATTCTGAGAAGAGTTGAGGAGAAGGTGGGTGGAAAAGGCTCTGGGGAGTGCCCTAGAATTGGGATAGACATATTTTGTGTGCTAAATAGGAGGCACTACTGGGCTTGGGTCTCAGCTAGGGAAGAAGGGGAATGGGTCCACCAAGCCATGTAGAAGGGCCTAATGCCATAGATGTGACTGGACCGTCCTCTGCCCACCATCTCTCCACTCCTTGGGGAAGGGTAGTTGCTATTTGGCCTGAAATGCACATTTGTCTTGTGACACCCTGCTAGGGTAGAGTGTCACGAGCCAATGAGCAAATTGGGAACATTCAAAGCTGGCAGCTTCTTCTATTTGCCTTTGATCTTCTTATTTTCCAAATGCAAGAAACCCCAAAGTGGTAAACTCCCTCTGAAATGACGTTGGAAATTAAAAATACACTGAGGAACTATGGCTCAAATGTCATGAGGACCTGCTTTTCCCCAGGAGTGTTTCATGTAGCATTCAACTGTGGTCACTTTTGCCCTGTGAATGACTCCTTTTTCCTCTGCTGCAGAGAGGTAGAAGGAACCAGAGATTTCAGGATTAGAAGGGGCTGTTCCAACCATGGCGTATGACCTGCATAACCCAGGCCAAAGATCGTCATCCAGTAACTTCTTCTAGCCCACCACTTCTAAAGCCTGTCTTTGAGAGAGAGCCCGGTTTGAAGATGGCAGATCCACTAGGTCCCTTGGGAAAATGTTTTACTAGTTAATGCAGTAACTCTTAAGTAGGGTGATGCAGTTTAAGATCCTTTTAAGGGTGCCATGGAGCACCATGCAATATTAGCATTGTTAGGTGAGCAAACACATCCACATGATTCACAAGAGAAACCCAAAGATTTCAAATAGGAACCCACAGTGTCAAAGCCATTCTGACTTGCTGTGGTCTTCCTGGCTAGGTACAGACAGACAAAAAGCCTAGGGCTGAATCAATTCAGTCTTTGCAGGTTAGTCTACATTGCACAGATTAAATTGAAACAGAAGTGACAGACATTTACCTTTGATTCATGAAATGCAGCCACATGCCTGCAGTGGCCCAGACCAGAAGCTGGGGGGTGCCAGAGCACAGCGCTCTGGCTGTGTGTTTACTTCCTCTTCCTCTTGCCCCTGAGGTTGCTGGGATTTGAAGTCCAGAATCACTACAGCGGGATTCTGCAGGGTTGCTCATCACTTCCTCTTCCTTTTTCCAGGTGCCTCTGGGATTTGTAGTCCACACTTGCAGCCAGGAGTGAGTTTGAGTGGGGGAAGGGGTGTTTAACCCCCCCTCCCTGGCCCCAGGCCCCAGCTGGGGTTTAGATGGGGGGGCAATTCCTTCCCCACTTCGTAGACTGGGCTGTATCCCTAGCTGGGCTTGCCTCCCCTCTGCCCCCCTGTGTCAGCCAGCCCTCACTGCTCCAGCTAGAAGCAGGCAGCACAGCCCAGTCCAGGGCTGCAAAGCAGGCTGGGATGCTGGGGGACTGTGAATTAACTTGAACAAGGAAGGGGTCTGGGCCAGAAGTTTCATAAACCGGCTTGACCCAATCAGTTAAGTCTAATACTACATTCAACCAGGTTTACTGTTAACCAGTTCTGGCCATTTTGAAACTGGTTTATGTGCACTGCGCTTCTGTTCTGTTACAGGTTTAAACCAGTTTCTGATCACTTAAACCGGTTTATGTGTAACTTGTGTCCCCAACCCCTGAGTTCTTTGGACAAGAAGAGTTGCTCTAGTATTTTTCTGTAATCAAAAAACAAGTGACAGCTAAGTGCTGGCATTTTCTGAGTTGTGCCTTGATTGTAGGGAGGGGTGCCCTGAATCTAACCAGAGGTGCTTTGTATCTAAAAAGGTTGGGAACCACTGCGTTAATGGCCTTTGTTGTTAAAAGTGTACGCCAGAACGGATCATGCACAAATTTGTTACGTCAAAGTTATTGCAGATTTCTTTTATGAGATCTCATAGAAAGTACTGAGTTAGTCATGTGTGTGTGATGTGTGGTCAGGAGGGAGTGGGAGAAGGACTGGCTCTACTGAAAGGACACCGCTTCCCAGCTGGTCTGTTGAGATCCTTGAATTAAATTTACTACTCTCCCATGCTCCCGTGATCCTCAGGAAAAAATCCCCTCCTATAAAATAAAGTGAATCACAATCCTCTCCACAGCCAGATTTTATAGCTCAAGTAAATATAATATACAATGTGCCATATAGGAGTCTGCCTGTTCAATGCCAACATGGTCCACGTAACCCTTCCATTGCCTTCATTGGACTTGACTGGCAAAATACCATTAGGGCCGCCGCATAGCAGAGGTGGGAATAAGAGGCCCAGTCTTATGCTTGTTGTCCTTCATTGTGTAGCTGCTATGTCTCCCTGCGATTTAGAAATCACTGCAAATGCATTGAGTGAAAGTGTTCAAAGCAAGCACTTTGTCTGGCCATAAGAAGCCACGTGAAGTCCCCCGTACAGATCCCGAGGGGGTTAGCAAAGACATGAAGTGAGTAGAGTCTCACTGCACACACCTGGATAAAGCGTTCAAGGAGTCATTGGAGTCTCCTCTGCTTTCCTCGTCACTTCATTTGAGATCCTGAGAGCCAGTCACATTAAGGAATAGAACAGAGTGGGGTATACTATGTAGCCTGGGATAAAGCTTTCATCCCAAAGCCTCATGCACTGGAAGTACCAAAAAGGCAAGCTGCAATGGAGGACGCAGGATCTGAACCTTCGCTACTTTTATGACCCTCCTTATCGTGGAGTCTGAGATTTGACAGCACCCCTGTGAGGAAGGGGTGGTGCTGTTATCTCCATTGCATAGAAGGCTTTTGAGGCACAGGCTGTCTAAGGGATTTGCCCAAGGTTACATAGGAAGCCTTTGCCGGAGCAGGAAATTAAATAGGGCTTCAAGCTAATGCAACACCCCTTTAAAACAGGAGGGCTCTGCATCTTTTCTCTCTGCATCTTCCTCCCTCCTTTCATGGGAGAAGCAGGCATTTATGCCTAGTTTTGTATTTCTTTGAAAAAAATTAGCCAGCTCTTGGCTTTTGCTTGGAAACGAGCGCTCCTTACCTATCCAGGGAGAAATGGCATCGCATGTGCTGCCTTCCTGTTTCTTATGTTGCATTGCCACCTGCTGTTTGCTTTCTGCATTGGTGAGGGATGGAGCGACGAGAATGCCTCGTTTGTGACGGACTCAAGGCCCCACGGTAGAGGTGATATCTTTTATGAGACCAACTAGATTTTTGCAAAAAAAAATAAAAAATGGATGGAGCTTTCCCTCTGCGCAGCCAGGAGACAAGGCCCACTTTATAAATCAGTGATTCTCAACCAGGGGAGACCGAGATCCTTTCAAAGGGGCTGCAGGGTGCCACACAATTAGGTGTGCAAACATGAATCACAAAATGAACCCGGAGATTTCAAATAGGGATTCATGGTGTTAAAACTATTCTGCCCTGCCGTGGGCTTTCTGAGTTCTTTGCAACAGGAGAATTGCTCTAGTATTATTCTGTAGTCAACAAATGAAGATCTGGCATTTGTCTGAGGGGTGCCTTGAGTCTCAGGAGGGGTGCCTTGAGTCTAAAAACACTGAGAGCCACTCCTATCATTTGGGGTGCCCGCCATTGCCCGGGGGAGCGGTGGGAAAAGTTGCGTATCGTTGCTCAACACCAGAACATGATTCATTTTATTGGTTCACAAAGTCGTCCGGGAAGATAGCAGCAGCAGCATTATCCCCCACTGCAAGGCATGGTCATGAGTGCTTTAGGACATCAGACCCTTAGCTATTCACCTTGTGCCCGGAGGCCACATTCAGGCTCCATCCCATATTGGGTTCCTAAGAGCCCTCATAGGCAAAAGTTCTTTGGATACATGTGATATCTTTTATTAGACCCATTAAACAGTTAGAAAAGTATCTTTTATTATGTGTCTTTATTAGATATCTTTCATTCGACAGACTGATTAAATAGTTGGGAAAAATGTTCTTTGCCAGCTTGCGGGAAGCCCTCGTGCACTCCTCCTGCCCGATCCCCTGGAACAGCCCAGCGCCGGTGGTGAGAGGTCATCTCTCTCCGTCAGTCCCTGGGCTGCAGGTCGCTGCCATCTGTTATCCGGCTGTGACTGGTGTCACTCCCCCTGGCAGCCCGGGAGGAAGGCTTGGCCTGCTTATCAGGCCATCCTGTTATTCAGTGTCCAGCTCCTTTGGCTGGCTCAGCCCGTTTGCACACATCTGCTCCCTCCATCCAGAGCCAGGTGCTGGAAGGATTACGGAGCCTTCTGCTGGCACTAGGGATTTGCAGGGCGTTCACTAAAATGGCAGGTGATGCATTTCAGTGGGAGACGTGGCTAGGAAGGCTCCCTCATCCGCGGCACGCGCAGGCAGAATCCCCCACGGGAATCCTGCACGTGCAGCTGGGGGCCGAATCTTACCGTTTTGTGGAGCAAAGCTCATGATTTTGGTGTTCAGATGATTGTTAAAGACCTGGGATTACTCAGCTCTGGTTGTAGCCCCACTGGGGCTCCTCGCGGGTATGGGAGCCCATCAACAGGGTTCACCCAATTGCAGGGGCTAGGCCAATGCTTTGCTTCAGCATTTTGCAAGACCTCCACTGTGAAGAGCCAGTCCCCCTGATTGAAATGGAAATTGGGACGGCAATCTCTAATCTCTCTGGGCCAGATTTTTAATTGGTATTTCAGCACCTAATGATGCAGAGAGGCCCTGACAGGCCCTAAGTCCCTACTCACCTAAAGCCCATTGATTTGAAAACGCCATTCTGTACTTATTAACTTCTTGAGGCACCTCTTCTTTTCCTTCGGCAATGCCTCGCAGTGGAGGATGATTGTCTTCCACGAATGTCCTTTCTGTGGGTCTGAAGATGGCTAACGAGGCCAATCAAGGATCAACAGACTCTGTTGCAACTCAGGCATGTGTTTCCGTGCAGGGCGGGTGGCTCCTGATTCTGGATTCAATCCACCACACGCTGTTCCTCCCGTTCCTACTTTTCCATCTCCCGTTGTCGATGTAAGGTCTCAAAGTCCTGAGATCCTTGCAACAGGCTCTTCCTCCATTTGGGGTGGGCCTGGATGAGTTGCTGTTGATGTTGCACTTTTTCAAGTTGGCCTTGAGGCACCTAAATACCTTTTAACAGCTGTTCCTTTCTGCCTCATCTGTACAGTGGGGGCAAATACTCCTTCCCTATGGGTTGCAGGGGGATAAAGACTCTTAAAGGACTGCGAGGGGTTGATCTTGTAGGAAGGGTTTTTGCAACAGAGGTGAACATTTCTTCATGGAAGGGATGCCACAAATATCCTCTCTCCCAAGGCCCAGTGAACAGCCCTGACTTCCAGTTGCAGCCAGCCTGGGTGAGATATAGAAAAGAACCACTCTCTAAGAGCCACACACAGGTCACATATACTCTTCCTTTTACTTTATATCAAAACTTTTTCAAGTGTCGGAGCGACTTTCCACTCCCATGTTATTGCCGGCTGTCTCACCCCTGCTTCCTGGCACCATTACCATGTCACGGCGTGGTCCTTCTCTGCTTTCGAACCACCGCTGGAGGCTGCTGGAGGGCAGTGCAGGGTCCTTTGGGAAAAAACAACTTGCTAAAGACGGGCGCTGGCTTCTGCCAATTCAGGGATTAGGAATCCTGAACCCTTTCCAGCTCCTGAGGTTAAAGGTTAAACCCAGCCCTAATCCTGGAGTAGCTTTGAAAGTAAAAAAAAAAAATCAAACAGGGAAGAAATTCAAGGAACGTGGGAGTTATCTTCCAGGCCATTGAGCTTTCAAATCACAAGATGCAGCAGGGAGCAGGGGGTATTTTATTGCTCTCATTGACTGACCCATCATAGTTTCATAGTTGTTAGGGGCTGGAAGGGATCATGTCACTGCTAATGCCCTTCTAGAAGTGAGGGGAACCCCGTTACTTGATTGTTTCCCTCCTTCTCGTTTCTCTGCCGGGCAAACAGACTTGATGATGTCACCCCCAATTCACTGCTTCGTACCCTCCCACTGATTTATATCCTGGGATAACCCCCAGGCGTTGCAAGTATCACTTGTGAAATCCCATAAGTAAGTTCACACCCCTTGAAGGTCTATGGGCGCTCATTGAGTGACAGATCTATTAAGAGCTGTTGAGCTGAATGGCTGGCAATGCTTTCTCTTGCATCAGCAATGGTGGATGCCGGAGCGGGTATCGAATAAGGGATAGATCACTAGATATATCCAGTTCAGTGCTGTCCCTCTAAAGCATCAATTCCTTCCACTGACAGCGACAGGGTACGGGGTTAGATGGGCCATTGGTCTGATCCAGTATGGCACTTCTTATGTTCTTATTCCTATTTACCAGGGGTAAGTCCACTTATTTTAATTGAATTACTACCAGCTGACATTGGTGCAAGGGAGAGAGCAATGCCCCTCCATCTCTTCCTTTTTATTCATTAAGAGATCTAGAGAGCCCTCATCTCTCCTTTGGACAGGGAAATAATAAAACATTCGTGTCTGATTGACCGTTCTCATCCATAAATAAGCCCCATATAGCAATGAGTAATATGATAGCAAAGCTGACAGCCTCAGAAAGCCTCCTGCTCAAGCCGGGCTCTTATTCTATGTCTTTTTTCAGTGTGACACTGTGGAGCTCAGCCAGGTCAGGGCACGGATAGTGCTGCCAGGGCTGCAATATTTACCGTGTATACAGTAAATTTGGAGCTTGCAAATAGCAAGGCATAACTGTGACAGTGACCCCACGTTAGCTAGGCTGGGGAGATCCAAGGAGTGCTCACATTTGAAAATAAGTTTGCATAGCTGCTCCATTTCCCATCTTCAGAAGACCGTCATTAACTTCATTAACCACATTCGTTAACTTTCTTGGGCATGCAGACTCACTCAGCGGCACATTACACATGTGACCAAGCTGCTAAAGGCTAGTGGGTAGCAGCAGAGGACAACTCCCAAGATGGACCTTGATGGAGACATTCATGCTCTGGAAGGGGACAGCACCTACAAAGTATTTGCTGTTTGCAACAATATACTTGTATGTTAAAAAATGCAAACATTTACACTTGCACATTCTTAAATGTTTGTGGGGTAGGATCATTTCCCATTAAGTCTGACTAAGTCTTGAGACTCCAGAAGGATATTTCCATTCTTCAAACCTGGCAGCATTGGTTCAGGACTCCCTTGATGTAGGGAAGCTCCTCTCAGAGGAGGAACAGCTCGGAGTAGAGGGAAGTCTTGCAGTTTAGACAGCAGGTTTCGTTTTGGCTCTGACACAGGCTTCATGTGTGGTAGGAGATGAGTCCCACAAGATACAAGAAGCTTAAATGGTGCCAAGCTTTACTATCAAGTCCATGGACATGGCTGTATTGCTCTAAGAGGATTCAGCGATCAATGTATAAGCAAACCCTCTTGCAGATGAGATTGCATCTGATGTTTAACTCATCATACTGGGTCTTTCTTCTGGGAATACAATAAATACAATCATAGAGCTTTATTCAGGCTTTAGATGTAGGCTCAAAGGCTTCTGTTGACTGCTGTTAAGAGCCATGTGTCGTGGATCCCAGATTAAAACGTGGCTGTCATTTTAGCAGAAACCGTTTTGTACGCGTGCAACACAAGAAGGTCAGACAGCGGTCCAGGAGCACAACGACAGCGTATGGATCAGAGCTACAAAGGCGGGTTCGAGATTAGATCCAGATTCCCAGGGGCAGCAGGTATTGGTTCTGGTTTAATGCTGTTCTCAGTAGAGAAAGATGAAAGCTGCCCAATGCACCGGGGTGCACAGCTGCACCTTGATTGCTTTGTCAGGATTTCAGTACAAACCCACTCCAATGTGGGGAGCCTCAGCGGCCTTTCTGGTCCAGTTCCAAATTGCAAGCTTGGACTGAAACTGGAAAGCAGGGAGCTTTTCATGGATTCAGGTGTCTTTGAGTCTATTTTGCACATCTCTTTATCCAAAGGACCCTCAATGCACACTGCACCCAGGAACTTGTGAGCTTTTGGAAAGCCTGGCGTCTGATTATTCCTGATGCTGCCTTTATGAACTGGGCCCATCGCTGGCGCCGGATGATGTCCTCTGAGATGCTCATGGTCACCATCCTATGCACTGTTCTGCCGTGGTCTTGGCATTGAGCCTGTGAGGGGAGTGATTTTTCAAGATGCCAGTGAAGGTGCTCAAGCTCCGCACAGCCAGATGAGAGCTCAACAGTTTTGAAGAAGTTGCTTTTGAAATGTCCCACGGAGCCATTCAGCAAAGCCCGGGTTCTCTGGCCTCACACCTCCAGCGAGTCCTAAGTGTTTTGTGTCAGGAAATGATTTGATTAATGAAGTCAAACCTAGGCATAAATCTGTTCAAACATAGCTTTTCCATTGGCAAATGTCTCTGAAGGCCAAGGAAAGGAGCTGATTTTAGTAGCTGGGAAAAAAAAGAACATATGTCCTGACATCTGTGGAAGGGATGACATAATGGGCCTGCCTCTTCTCTTCGCTTGCCCACGTTGGCTTCACGGCAGTGTAACTCCACGCAGCTCAGCAGAGATGCTCCTGATTTGCACAGTGCTGTAAGCCAGAGGAGGATCAGGCTGAAGAGTTGAGTTTAGGAAAAGGTGCCGTTTCGATTTTGTAGGAATATGCAGGGTTAGTTGCGGAGGGAGTTGTGGGGAAGAAGGGAGGGACGAACTTCCTTTGCGGGGTTTGCTGGACCAGAGCAAGATGAACAGATCCTCAAGGGAGCCTTATCTTCCCATCCCATCCCATCCCATCTCATCCCACAGGAAGGACTGGTTTTGGCCAGTGGGATGGCTGTCTCCCAAGAGAAGTGGTGAACGCTGCTCCACTTGATGGTTTGGGACAGAAGTTTCATAAACCAGTTTGACCCAAATCAGTTAAGTCTGATACTACATTCAACCAGGTTTATCTTAAACCAGTTTCAGCCATTTTCAAACTGGTTTATGTGCACTGAATTTCTGTTGTGTTACCGGTTTAAACCAGTTTCTAATCACTTAAACCGGTCTCTGTGTCACTTTTGTCCCTAGCCGATACGTGCTGCAATGCAAGGGAGGGAGCTGATGACCCAATGTGTCTTTTTTTTCCCCTCTGTCTCTGCTTACTAAGCTCATAAATTAAATGGCTATCTTCTGGCTTTCTGAGTAATCTTGGCCCCTGCGCCAGACCCTGCCCGGTGGGAGACCCAGGGCTGCAGCAATGCAGGTGTGTGGAGGTGGGCAAGTCGGTCAGGATTTTCTGTTAATGGACTACATCTTTGGGCCTCTCTGGCTGTGAAACTAGGTCACCTGCTGCACTACTGAACCAGGTTCCAGGCACAAATGGTGGGCAGCACCTGTGGAAAAAAAAATCCTCTTTTAAGTTATTTTTCATTCCCTGCTTTACCGCATAGACTCAAACATATTTAGCACCATGCCTGCATATAGCACTTTCTCCATGGTGGGGGCTGCTGTTATATCAGCTACTTCGCGACCACTCTGCATAGCGTGATTTCAGTGTAGCAAAGAGGCTGACTTGATTTCACTGCAAGCAGAACCAGCTGCCATCAGTGAAAATGGCTTATTCCTTTGGGAACAAGCACCATATCACCTACTGTGATTACACAGGAATAATTTCTGTTTCATTCATAAAGGCAGCAAGTGACCTAGTTTCCCAGCCCGAGAAGCCCAAAGATGTGCTTCATGACTTCAATGGACTTTGGCTCAAGTTTGCAAGGCACTGGATTTTCTGGTGGGTGAAGCCCGTGGTTCACTCCTAGTGTAACTCTACCAGGGCGCGTCTACATGTTCATTAATGCACCCTAGTTACTGCGCATTAAGTTCAATACTTGGTTAACCAAGCACTATTTCAATGTGCAGTAACTCACACTACCGTGCAGTAGTGCTGATGCATGAGGGGTTTTTTAATGCTTACTGTGCCGTAGTCTAATAACACTGCACATTAACATGATTTTTGACCTTCATGCTACTGCGCAGTGTTATTAGGCTACTGCGCAGTAAGCATCTTGTGTAGACGCACCTCCAGTGTTGGTATTAGACTGGCAGAAACCAGCTGGCATGGAGTGAAGAGTTAAGTCTATAATTAGCCAGTCACATTCATCTGTATTCAATCTAAAGCCAAAGCACATTCTTCTGTGTTGTATAGATGCACCCAAACTAGTTCTGTATCATCTCACTCACCCCGCTAACTAATAGCCACTGCTGTGTGGGGCCAAAGGGTGAATGATACAACTTTGTGGGGGGAGGGGATGACAACAAAGGCAAAACCAGGGTGGGAGTGCTGTGTGGGTCAAAGGGTCAAAATGTGAAAATAAGTGCTCCTGAGGGGAACACTGAGCAGAGCCCATGGGCCGCACTCACTGGTCCTCAAAGGCATCCAAGCAAAACCTGCCTTAGAAGCTGGGTGAATGCTTGAGTAGTTCATCCAAAAGGTGGTCCCCATTACCAGGGCTAACCTGTTCTCTCTACTCCAGTGAGTCAAGTTAAAGTTAGCTTGGGTGTGTGTAACTTTGTGTGCAATGACAGCTTTTGCTACAGGTCCATGCAAGAACCAGAGAGAGGAGAGTGTGCTGCTCACCATAAGGTGTCTACAGAGACTGGCCATTGATGGTTCCCGAGGTTGGCCTATTGATGGTTCCTGAGGTTGGCCTATTGATGGTTCCTGAGGTTGGCCTATTGATGGCCATTGATGGTTCCCGAGGTTGGCCTGTTGATAGTTCCTGAGGTTGGCCTATTGATTGCCATTGATGGTTCCTGAGGTTGGCCTATTGATGGCCATTGATGGTTCCTGAGGTTGGCCTATTGATGGCCATTGATGGTTCCTGAGGTTGGCCTATTGATGGTTCCTGAGGTTGGCCTACTGATGGCCATTGATGGTTCCCGAGGTTGGCCTATTGATGGTTCCTGAGGTTGGCCTATTGATGACCATTGATGGTTCCTGAAGTCCAGCCCCTTGCTCTGGGTCACTTGTGTAGCTGAAGCAGTGCAGAGGAAGGGAGAGCTGTATTACGGAGCCAGCTGGGGCTTCTTCTTGCAGCGGGAAATCACTGGCTTGTATAAAGGTGGTATAGCAGGCTCTATGCCTTCTTCCCCTTACTTCCTCCTTCCCCTAGTATAGTGAATGAACTAAGAGAAACCACAGTGAACGGCCACAGCAGGATGCACTCCAGGGACCTTGGCCTGATGGGGCAGAACATGGTTTTAGCTGATACAAATTAGAACAGTGCCAAAGATGGTTTAATCTACCCAAGACAGGAGGTAAGCCCTTGGCTGCTGGCACCAAGGGAGATATGGCAAGTTATTTATGCTGCTCAGGATGCACAGAGCAGAACATGGACTCACCTAAGTACATGGGCACAGTGTAGGTGCAATGGGCACTCTCGCAGGGAGGGTCTTAGTGAAGGGAATGCAAGGTAGATACAC
>NW_005842285.1:929142-1014705 GCF_000455745.1 Alligator sinensis | reverse complement strand
CCTGCTGAAGCAGGACACACTGTTTCTCTTGAAATTCAAAACTTTGAGAGAAAGTAATTGGGAACAGGAAGGCTGTCAGGTGCTTTGTGGTGGCCTGTTGGAAGACAACAGTTTTTATCTTACCTTAACATCCCTTTGTAGGATCCCCTAGTATTTTCTCTTCTCGCTGCAGGCCATAAAATTGGATACTGGAAATAACAAAGTGACCTAGCAGCAAATCTTCACTCTGTTATTCAGGGCAACAGTCCACTTTAAAAAGGTGAAGCTGGCGTACAAGTCATTCTGTTTTATATCTTTTAAAATTGCCTTTTATAGATTTCGCACACATTTGAGAACTTTACTGACTTACTCAGGGTAAAAAAAGCCCAGGCTCCGATTACATTGCTGTGCCTTATAAGCACCTTGCATAATTACCTGAGCCCCACCATCATTTTAATTATGTTGGAATTAGTGCAAAGAATTTTATCAGAGAACGATGCAAATATTTTGTGCTTGCAATACTTTGATGTGCCTGGAAAGAGATTAAGGATTGCTTTGATAATTAGTCTGTTGCATGTGGCCAAAAATTCATTACAAATGCAGTTAATTAAGTTGTCAACAAAGCTTTTGGTCTCTGGTGGGTGAGAGTAACTCAGTAATTCTGTTTGGCTTGACAGGGATTGTAGTTTTATTGAGTTTGCCATCAACCTCAGGTGTCCTTAGAGACCCAAATCACAAAGGCATTAGTTATGGGTTTTTTTCTGGAGCACATACACAGTTCAACACATCATGTATGTGGTACCACTGGAGAGTTAGCACAAGGAAAGGAAATGGTAGGTCTGCATTTTGACTAGGGGCCTTATGGGGCCAAATTCTGCTCTGCTTTATCCCCATGCCAACCCACAGATCTTGGTGAAGAGGCAAATGAAAGATTAGTAGTATTTATTAGCATTCGAGGAGTGCATATAGGACCCTGACCAGGAAGACGATTCCACTGGGCTGAATAAGATCATAGTAAATGACTTTAAAGAGTTCACAGTTCAAACTCAACTAAGTTCCCATCTGGTATCTTAATCACAAGCTCATCCCTGCCGCGTGAAGGTAATTGAGCACTAGTACATAACTGTGCAGGCATGGGATCAGGAAACTCGGGGAAGACGCAGGCACTATTGGAAAAGCTACATATAATGAGCTCTTCTAAACCTCATGGGTTCGGGATGTGTTACAAAAGCCGGACCTGTGATATTGTACATTTATGGATCTCAGTTGCATCTGGGCCTGGGATTGACTTGACAAAACCCCATGTGTTTTGGGTTTTTTTGTCTTTGCATCCCATCTGCAACAATGCTGAGCAATGCAATGCCTCCAGTTGAGCTCTGCTCTGGGTCCGCTTGGAAGAGAGCGAGCGCAGCGGACTTAAGCCCTCTCAAACTCTGTGAAGATCGAATCGGAGTGCACGGTTCAATTTCTCAACCCAGAGACATCTGTCTAGGCACCGCGTGCTTTAGCTGGAACATTTTCATCTGCTGCTCTGTACAGCCGTCTTCTAAAACCCTGAACTCCCATCCTGCGGCAGCAATAATTCTTGAACTTTATGGAGCCCTGCGCTTTGCTCGGTTATTTCTCATGTTCCAAAGGTACCTTATGCCTTACAATTTAAAGCCCACACTGATCATCTCTGTGGCAGTTTCAAGGATTTTCCTCCTGAAAAAGTTAACCCATTTTTATCCTTTATAGAAATATAATTATCTGTCAACATGCCACCATTTTCCATCTGACACAATGATTGCTCTCACCCTGGAATACTGTAAAATCAGCTCTTGCAGACTCATTCGCTATATACTTCTCAAACAGCCCAGGACTGCAGTTTCTATCCACATGGCAACTATTAATTCATTTATGAAATGCATCAGGGTCCAGGTCCCAGTGGTTACATACCTGTTCAAATGGATCTGGAAACCCAGCTCTGAACACACCAAAACTGTAGGGTTCAGCATCTAAGTGAATGTTTTAGCAATCACTTCTGCCTTTTAATGAGATTTGAGCAAGCCTCCTTCAATCCAAACGCCCCACTTTATGAGTATTTGGAAATGGTAGCTAAAGGTGGGTTTTAAAGTAAGAGTTCCCATTAGAGGTACTTGACTGTACAGCTACAAGGACAGATCGACAGGTTATTCTGCATTGTTTTCACTTTGGTAAGTCACTCGGAGCCTCCATCACGGAGTAGGGGCCTATTGTTTTCAGTGCTGTACACGTACAGAAGACAAAGCTGGGCAGAAAGTCTGGAGCTGAAAGGATAAGCATTGCAATTCACTGCAAAAAACCAAGGCATCTGTAGGTACAAGAAAGAGCTATGACTTTCGCCTGAAAGGGCAATCCTGCTAAATACACTGGGGGAATGGAGACAGAAGCCCAGAGGTAAGTAGAGACAGGGGACCTGGGTAAAAACTTAGCAAGTGGAAGCAATAGTATGGAAGCCTTAGCAATGTTGTCAGGGAGAAGATAGGACAACCAGTTAGATACCTGAAATGTTTGTATACTAATGTGAGAAGCATGGGGAGGAATTGGAGGTCCTAGTACCATTGAGAAGTGATGGCGTGATTGGGATTACAGAGACATGGTGGGATAGCTCATGTGACTGGAGTACTGTTATGGAAGGGGATGGCTTGCTCAGGAGGATAGGCAGGGGAAAAACAGAGGAGGTGTTGCTCCATCTTGAAAAGGATGTGTTTTGTACAAAGTGAAAAGTAGGCCTGTTGCAAGCCTCTGGGTAAAGGTCAGAGACAACAGCAGCAGGGAGATGTCATAGCGGGTGTCTGCTCCAGGCCACCAAACTGGGATGAAGAGGTGGACAAGTCTTCTTCAAACAGCTGATGGGAGCTTCCAGTTCGCAGGACCTGTTTCTCATGGGGGGATTTCAATCCTCAGGACATCTGCTGGGAGGGAAACACAGCAGTGCGCAAGCAGTCCAGCAATTCTTGAGATCAACGTTTTGATACAGACGGTAGCAAGGCCAACTAGAGGGAAAGCTCTCCTTGACTTGCTGCCCGCAAACAGAGATGAATTGGTTGAGAAAATGAAGGTGGAAGGTAACTTTGGTGACAGTGACCACAAAATGTTGGAGTTCAAGATCCTAAGGGGAGGCAAGCAGGTAAGCAGCAGAATAAGGACACTGGGGTTCAGGAAAGCAGACTGTAACCAACTGGGGGAACTGGTGAGTAGGATCCCCTGGGCAGAGCCATCCCTAGGGTGGGATATCTTCATTGTTTAATATCTTCACGAATCGGGGTGACTGGCCCAAGCCCCGCGCTTTGGGGGTCCCCCATGGAGCTGTGCAGAGCAGCCACGGCCCCTCCCGCGGGGCCTGCCTGGAGCTGGCAGCTCAGCCCCATGCCGCGGAAGAAGCACAGAGACCTTCCCCCACCTTTGCAGGAGTACCATGGCCCTGCACAGTGTTAAGGGGCTCCCGCACAGGCTGATTTGCCCTGGGCCCTGCACCCTGCTAGGGTTGCCTATGCCCCTGGGAGACAAGCTGTGGGGGAAAGGAGTCCAGGAGAGCTGGCTGTGCTTTAAGAAGGTCCTTTTAAGGGTGCAGGAGAAATCTATCCTAATGCAACTGAAAAATGGGAAGTCAGCATGGCCAGATAGTGATCTCTTAAATGAATTTAAACTTTTAAAATATCCTAGAAAAAGAGGGAAATTGGTCACAATACTAGAAACAAGTATAAGAGTTTTTTTACTCTGCAGGACCACATGTGTAAATGTTGATAAGGATTGCTGGGGCACGTGGTTGCTTCAGTGTGGGTGCTAGCTCCGCATTAGAGCACCCTTGTGCTGCAGCCAGCCCCTCCACAGCACGTTGAGCCAGGTCAGAGCAGTCCCAGGCGGGCAGGCTGATCCCGGGGATCCCTTGCCAGCGGGGACTGCTCCATCCCAGTTCAACACACTGTGGTCCTAAGCACACGTGTAAATGCAGTGCATAGGAGCAATAAACTCTGTTGTGATATGCACTGGTCCTTTTAAGGGTGCAGGAGAAATCTATCCTAATGCAACTGAAAAATTGAGTTGTATTAATATGCATGTGTAGACACCCTTTAAGAAAGCAAAGAAGAAGGATCTGGGGAATCACAGACCAGTTAGTCTGACCACAGTGCCTGGAAAGATCATAAAGCAGGTCTTCAAGGAATCTGCTGTGAAGCACTTAGGGGAGAACAAGGCAATTGGGAACAGCTAGCATGGATTCATCAAGAACAAGTCATGTCTGACCAACGTGATTTCCTTCTATGATAAGATGAAAGGCTATTATTGGAGGAGAACAGTGGATGTGCTTTGCCTTTCCTTTAGGAAGGCTTTTGACACTATCTCCCATTAACAAGCTAAAAAAATACAGACTAAAGTTCTGTCAGGTGGATACATAATTGGTTGGATCACTGTGCTCAATGAGAAGTCATCAATGGCTCAATGTCTAGTTGGGAGGAGGTATCAAGTGAGATTCACCAGGCATCTGTCCTGGGACTAGTATTGTTTAATATCTTCATTAATGGTTGGGATCATGGGTTTGAGGGCCTGATTAGCAAATTTGCAGATGACACCAAGTTGGGTGGAACTACAGATACTTCAGTCGGGTAGGGCTAGGATCCAGAATGATCTGGATAGACTGAAAAAGTGCTTCATGATCTACACGTGATCTCCTGCTATGTTGCTGTCATGGTGCATTCCCTGACTATAGTGCCGGGAGTGCAACTAAACTATCAAATGGATGGCAAGCTATTTAATCTCAGCTGACTCTGAGCCAAAACCAAGACCACTCCAACCTCAATCGTTGAGCTCCAGTACACTGATGATGCTGTAATATGTGTTCACTTGGAAGCAGACCTTCAGGCAATCGTCAGCGTCTTTGCCAAAGCATACAAGAAAATGGAACTGAGGCTTAACGTTCAGAAGACTAAGATCATCCATCAGCAAGCTCTTAATGAGCAGTCCCCAGCTCCAATAATTCAGGTTTTCAGTGAGACTCTGGAGAATGTTGAGTATTTCTCATACCTTGGAAGCCATGTCTTGCAGGAGGCTGACATCGATGAAGAAATCCAACATCGCCTTAAAAGTGCATGTCCAGCCTTCAGACACCTGTGGATATAGGTGTTCAAAGATCACAACGCCTTACCTGAAACCATGCTCATGGATTATCAAGCAGTCGTGATCACCCCCTTACTGCATGGAGCTCAGATGTTGACAATGTACAGGACATGGACATTGACCTCAAGTCACTGGAGAAGTGCCATCAACGCTGCCGATGGAAGATCCTTCAAATCCACTGGAAAGGCAAAAAGCAAAGACCAGGAGCACTGAGGCAATGATCATCCAACAGCAACTTTGCTGGGCTGGCCACATCATTTGGATGTCTGACTCCAGATTCCTGAAGCAAGCTTTATTCTTCCAGTTCAGCCAAGGCGTACACTCAAGAGGAGCGCAGAGAAAGTGCTTCAGGCACATCCTCACGGCCAACTTAAAAAAAAATATGTAACATCAATGTCAATTAATGGGAGACTATCACCCAGGACTTCCCCAAATGGAGGAAGAGACTGCTGCAAGAATCGCAGTGCTTTGAAACCTTATGATGACAACAGGAAATGGAAAAGTGGGAACAGCAGAAACAGCATGTCATGGACCGAAACAAGGATCCAGAGCCACCCCAGTATGTGCCCAAGTTGCAACAGAGTCTGTTGATCCTGGATCAGCCTCATCAGTCATCTTCAGGCCCACAGCTACAGCAGTCGTGGAAGACAACCACCCTTGACTGTGAGGGGTTGTCAATGATGGTTGTCTTTGGTGGCCTATACAACTCCAATTCTCTCAGACCCTGATCGACTTTGAAAGCAGGCTTAAGGCTTTCTGCTCTTCTAGCAACACTGAGTGTCAGGTTTCTCCCTGAATTCACTATAGAGGCTTGTGCTCACTAGCACTTTCTCTTGAGGAGCTGATGAGCCACAAGGCCATGTAGGGAGTGACTCCTGTCTGACTCTACACACATAAAACTTTGCACAAAAAACTGAGGGTCACCCCACCACAGGGCTCTTAGCGAGCATCAGCCTTTCAATAACTGCATATAACTTTGCAGCAGCAACTTCTGTGAGCCTACAAAACTCACAAAGTTGGAAGGAAGACGCAAAATCTGCTCCACCTACCCTTTGCAATGGTTCACTTTAAACCCTACATTTGAACCTGGCCCTTGTGACTGTTGTCTAGTGTCTGGCAGAAGCGTTACACCCGTGTAGTGTACATGTGTAGTTGTTCTATACTCTTAATGAGGAGCAAGTATAGAGCTTGGGCAAAACCCAACCTCGCTGTACGTGTCCAAATGGCCTTTATCAAGCCATGTGGCTGCCATTTTTGGCAGTTGTCCAGTTTTTGATCCTGTTCACTGTGCTGTGTGGACACTCCAGCTTCTATGCAGCTACTGAACAAGGTGTTCCCCACATGTACAAGTAACTACACAGTCCCTGGGGCATTTTCAGACCTTGCTGGCTTGCCCTCCAGCAAGCAGATCCTCCAGTCCTGGCAGACAGAGCCTCTCACAAACTAGTCTTGCAGTCTATAAGTAAATTGTAGCCTTCTTGAAAGAAAAGCAACAGTCAGGAGAAAAAACCCCCCATACATCCAAAGGCCACTATTAATCTTCAAACCAGATATTCGCTGGGTGGGTGTAGCCTGAAATTCCCCACTCATCCATGCTGACATTAGTCAGGTCTACACTAAAACATTTTGCCAGGGTATATGATGTGTTGGTAAAGAAACCAAATCAATTCCCTGCCCTCACATAGCTGACATAGTGAGCATCTGGAGTGAAGGCTGCTGTATCAACAAAAGAGGAGGCGGGATAGCGGTACCAGCAAACAGCGACTTTTATTGGCATCCGCTGTGTATGCTCTGGGGTTTGGCTGACCCGGATCTGCTGGCGCTGCTAAAATGGCAGCACTTAATGGGGTGGACAAGTGCTAGCTGTGTGGGCTGGTCAGGCCCAGGTCTCTTCCCGGGGAAGGGTCAAATCATGCCTCATTTAACAAAGGAAAAATCAGGATGCTTATGTGGAAGAGGAAGAACAACCTGTGGCTCCATCGTCTGCTGTGTGAACGTGTACAGCGCAGCAGGAGTTGGCTGGAGGGCCCCCAATGGTGACATGGAGGGGGTGCTAATGCTTCGAGGCTGCAGACAAGGTCAGCAAAATCAAGAGCGCACGGTCCAGCGGTGACATGGACCCGGTGCTCTGTCTGCAGCCTGTTTGGCTTGGCCACGCCACTTTGGCTATTCCTCCAGCTCTTGGCTATGGAGGAAGCAAGCTCTTCCAAGCAGGGACCGGCTCCTGCTGTGTTCGTACACGGTGCAGCCCTGGTCACAGGCAGGGCCTCTGGACACCAGTGAGTGATGGCATTTCCAAGCTATGGCCCTTTGCCCCTGGTGCTAAAGGGGAATTTGAGTTAGCAATCTGAGTTAGACGTGGACACTAAACAAATGGTAACCCCATCCCACTAGGCCTGGTTCGAATGTCACGCTCTTCTTGATCCCCAGCGTGAAAGGGCTTATCCATTAAGCTGCCAAGCTTATCCATGGATATGCTCTCGTCTTGGGCCCTGGCTTTGGGTAGTACTTGGATATCCCAGTAGATTGCTGAGTACTCAATCCTGAAGGGGAAAAACCCCCCAAAAAACAACTCACCAAATTATTTCCCCCGTCGATGTGACAGCCTGTTATTTTTGGTTCCAAACTGATGACAGAGAGGCCCGAGGAGAGCTCAGCTTTAAAATATCATTTAAGGACCAAACAAGAAGTACCTCCAGTGAGTCGTTTACATTTCAAAGAGCTCGTTTGTTTTATCTGGCAATTAGCATACACCCTCTGTAGAAAACGAGTCCATAAAAAAGACGGAGCTCCCAGCCAATCTACCCTTTTAAATATTTTTTAAGTGCATGATTAATACACTTTCCCAGCCCCTGTCTGGGACTGCGGAGGGAGGTCAGGGAGCAGGTAAATGAAAGAAAATGGCTTCACTCGCTGTTGACTGGGCTATTAATCACTGCCCATTTTCTATAAATCATGGCAGATGGCAGAAACAGGCAGGTCCTCATGGGAAATGACACACTGTGCATGATGGGAATCATGGATTGTAGCAGACGTCGGGAAGGGAAGAGGTCACTCTTCCCCTGCAGCGTACCCAGCGGAGGAAGGCTCCTTGCATTGCACCTGTGTTTCACCTCCGCATGACAGTTATCTTCCCCGAAAAGAGGCCTGTAAAAAGTTTGCAGGGGCCCTGGAAAAATTCCCTGCATTCCATCTGTCACAGCGATCTGTCCGTGCAGGCTGGGGGGTGGCTCTGTTTCTCATCAGATCACAAAGTCAGGCCCCGCTAATGCTTGCAGCATGTGCTCAGAGGGTCTGCCCGTAAACGGAGCAAGCATCAGCTCGATCGGGTTACGCCGTTACGTCCACATTTAACCTGTTGGCCTGCGATCGCCCGCGGTGCACTTCATCAGCTCCGACCTCTGCGTGTCTTCTGCAACCAAAGGCAACGGCTATCCCGCTCGGCGGTCGTGGCTACACCATCTGCGGACACGGGCAAATCCGGATGATGGAGCGTGTACACCAATTACGCAGAGGTAGAAAGACTGTGAAGTGGCCCTGTATTTTTTGGCAGGAGCTTTCATCCACTTGGCCTTCTCCCCTGCAGCGCTTTAAGCTGATGAACTCTATAGAGAGACTTTGAAACAGCCACTGCCGGGTGGAAGGCAGGCTTTTTAACAGCTTCCTGCAACATCAGGCTGCAGCTTGAAGTAGCCTCTCCAAAATCAAACCATAGCCTATATTCCTATATTCTGGCTGTAGATCCAGCCTAGATAAAGTTTGCAGCAGCCAATTTCTTTTTACAAAACACAAAGCCAATGGGAAGCGGGAGACAGGAGCCAAAGACTGGTACAGAGCGAGCTGAGTTGATTTAGCCTTTAGGCTACTGGAGCTCCTTCCCTTTCTCACCAGTTGGTTTGAGGGAAGTCAATGGGTGCGACTGGGATCCTGGGGGGAAAGTCGGGGACCGGGTTTGGCATGTCTTTCCCCTCTCAAACAAGTTAATAGCTTGCAAGTGGTTCTCCAGGAGAAGAAGCAAGCCCTCTCCTCCCTTTTTGTTGCCTCTGGAGGTGTTGTTCTTCCTCACCGGGCAAGGAAAGCTTGTGCTAAGCAAATAAGTGCTTTGATGCTTAACCCTCGGTGCAGGACCTGACCCTCGCGCCAGAGCGGCAGCTGGCCATGCTCGTCCCCCGCAGCACTCGGAGCCCTTTGCCGCGGGGCCAGAAGTGTCCTTTTGAACTCTCTGCTCCCCCCCTGCCCCCAGCCATCGCCACTACATAACACCGACAGCTGCTTCACACGGCGGCAACATTCTTGGAGGAGCAAAGCAGGTCTGTGCCAGGCCGCTCCTGCCTGAGCTGCAGTCCTGCATCTTGTCGAGCAAAGGCGATGGGGGCCTGATGCTTCACTTCCCTTATCCCTGCCAGAGGACAGGTAGCAGTGAGGGGCAAAGTTGTGGGGGGGGGCGGGGGGGTGAGGGGCAAAGCAGCCAGGGGGATGCCTAGGAAGTAACCCCACTATGGAGCCTGCCCTGAAAGTGACTGCAAATGCCTGGGCTGAGGGAAGTCCCAGGGAGACGGCCGGGCCAGGTGTAGCTGGGACGTGGCTATTCTGCACTCAGGAAATACCCTAGCACTGGAGCATACATCGGAGCAGCTCTCAAGGCTGCTGCCATCTCCCCCAGGTGCCAAATCCACCCTTGCTTGCTCCAAGAGAGGGTGCAAGGAAATGCAGGAGTCAGTGGGTCTAGTCCTCCACTTGCTCAGTGAGCGGGTAGCGAGGGCAAAGTGCCACCCAGTCAGCACGGTAGCATTTCTCACCTGGAGAGCTGCACGAGAGGCAGGGCAGGGCAACCTCAAACAAATCAGATTATAGGGCCAGAGGCTTGGGGGTGCAAGCCTGTTTCACCTTCATGCACCTGGAGCGGGACTTACGTGGCTGCGGGCTGTGCCACCCAGGCATGGGTTGGATGCCCACGGTTGCACTTGTCCTGCGACTGCCCCGCTGTGGCCACACTGGTGCCAGGGCAGAGTAAAGTCGACCAGGCACATGTGAAACCCCAGATATGTCACAACCCTTTAGTCAGGGGAGAGCCGTGAAGAGCGGGGCGGTCAAGGGAGACCTTCCTATCTTTAGCTCCATAGCCGAGTGGTCAGGGCGTCCTGTTGAGGAAAGCCCTCTAACCCCCAGGCCATAGGTCTGGCATTAACCGGAGCCTTTCCCAGCTCCTCCTTCAAGCCGGCTTACTGGGAAGGCTGGAAAAGTCTTGTAAGTGAGATATGGCTCAGAGAGGGAGATGGGAACTTCAGAGTAACCTGGAAGGGGACCACCGGCCCCTGCATCCCTCCAGCCCTGGGGCTGCTTCAAGGCAGCAGCGAGTGCCACTACTTGAGGACAGCCGCTCATATTGGTCCCTTGGGATGTCCCCAGACAAAGCAAGGAGCAGCACTGATGCTTCACGCAGGTATCTACCCCGACAGGAGGAGGGGAGAAGTGGGGTGAAAAAGGACAGTGGGGACCATGTGCGGGAGAAGCCCTATTTTCTTAAGGAGAAGCTGAAAGGCTCCCCTGCACTAGCTCCCCCAGGGCAACGAGAGCCCCTTATTGTTCGTTCATCCAGCCCCGTCCTTCCCAGTGATATCTATTTATTAAAACAGCGTGGTTTTCACGGGACTCTGGTTCAAGCCGCCGGGCGATGCGCACATGCACCCTCCCCGAAGCCCCCGGTGCTGGGACGATTCCCCAGATACCCGCCGGCCCCGCTGGCCTCCGTCACCGCTCTGGAAAATCTGACAGGACTGCTTGAAAGAGGATCCCTTTCATGAGCCCTTCCTGCCTCCCCCCCACCCCTTCCCTGTCAGGCCTCACCAGGGCCCAATATTTGTGCGTGTGTGTTTTAACGTGGCATATGGTCTTCGTTACACACAAGCTTCTCACTTCCATAATTATACCATGATGGGAGTTCCTGTCAAAGCCATAAAAAAAAAAAAATCTATTCCCACCCTTTCTCCCCCCCAGCTCTCCCCATAAAACGAGCAACACTCACTTTACAGACATAGGAGCTTGCAAAGAGCAGTTGTGTCATTAACCCTTTGGGTGCTGAGCGCCAGGATTTGTCGGGCTGACAGCCTGGAAAAGCCCGGCTTTGCAAGGATAGAAATGGCTCCCCGGACCAGGCTTTGGGCGAATGAGCGATGTACTGGGACTTTGCCAGGAAACCGATGGCTGCACCCAAATTGCACAGTACGGAACAGAGAAACAAGCCATATATTTTATGCAACGTGTTTTTCTCCCCTCCTTTTAATCGCTGTGTAAAATAGAGCAGAACAAACTCCCCACCCCTGAAACGCAACCCCCTCTGGGGCAGAACACAGCAGCTGTTTAACAACACACCGCAACGCTACCCTATGGTGTAGGGACAGGAAATTAAGAAAGCTATATCTGCAGGGGAAATTTAGGAAAGCCGAATGCAATTACCTGAGCTGGAATTTGGCCAAAACACCGCTTCTAGGAAAGATACTCTGGAAACTTTAACAACCACAAGCGGCTTCTGCTTAGATGAAGATCGAGTATTTGCTTGGGGCAGGTGAAGATGTGGCCCACTCTGTGCTACGCTGCCGAATTTGCTGGGTCACGTCTGGCCCACGCGTGGCCACCGGACACCGGGGGAGTTTCGTTATAGGCGCAGCGGCGGACTCGCATTTCTGCTGCAGACGAGCAAGCGTCGCGGCCTTCAGCTACCACTCTCCTCTGCTCTGCCGTTGATCGGGAGAGGAAACTAGTGAGCAGGTTAAAACTGTGGTCTCCCTGCATCGGCCCACACGACCTTCCTGACTTCTATTAAGAGGCTTTCCAGGGGTAGGGTTGGCCAGGATACTGCTGCTGAGCCCATCCTGCAGATGAAGGGCCGTACAGATGTTCTCACGCAATGAACAAACTTCTGTTTTCAAGTGTCACACGAGTGCCAGGAGGTGCTCAAGTCCACCGCTGCTTTAGCAAAAGCTCAGAGGCGGTTGTCTCCCGCTAGATGGCACAGGCGAGCTTGTGAGAAGTCTCGGTGGAAACTCTCTGCTATTAGTAAACTTCACACCTCTGAGCAGGCAGGGAGAAAAAAGAAAAATCCCGGGTAGCCCTTCCCCTGTTAGCATTTATGTTGCCAGCCAGACCAAATAAACCGTACACACAACCCCCGCTCAGCTAAGGGCAGGCGGGTGAAACGACCCCCTGATCTCTGTGCAGCGGGCGAGGTGCAAGCGGGCATTTGGGGCTAGGCGCGTCTGCGACGTTTCGGAGATGCGAGAGCTGAGCTGCCGTGCGAGCGCCGGGGGCTCTCTCGGCTCCCAGCGCTGCCATTAAAGAAGCAGGCTGCTCATTTGTTTTGTCACCTGCAAGTACTTTATGACCCTTCACTGATTGGGCTCAGGAAAACCGATATGAAATGGCCTGTGCCTGTTCAATTAAAAAAGGCGGGGGAAAAAAAACTTTATGCTGAGTGCAAGAGGGCCTGGCATCTCCCGCTCCCCAGCAATGGAAGCGGGAGCCCAAGCCGGCCGTCTAGCTGGTGCGGCAAGGCTTCTTGTGGAAATTGCCTGCTTCGCACGCTTCAGCGCATATATAATTTTCACTTAAATTAACTCCTCTTTTCTCCCCTTCCTACCAATTTACATTTGTAATTGATTTAACCATTTGTGTGTGTGGGCCAGCCTGGGGGGGATTGGCTTCCAGCCTGGCACAGGCGGTGCATTCCTCACCGGCAGGTGCGGAGAACTGAGTCACAGGCCCGGAGGGGCGTGAAGTGGAGCACTGTGGCCTTGAAGAGATAATAAACCCTGCTGAAAGTCCCTGCTAGCTCCTTGCCCGCTCCAAAGTGCATTGTGTCCTTTGGGAGCGGCACCATTGACCTTCCTGATTTCCACCAGCTCACACGGCTCAGCCGATCGTGGATTCCCTCGCTGCTCAGCATTCACTCCTCGGGAGCTGAAAGCGGGATCTTGGCCACATGGACAAAGGGAGAGGAAGGGCCACCTCACTCCACAGCTCCTTGACTCGCTGCTCACTTGTGTCAGACTTGACTTTCCAAAATCCTTTGCACTGCCTGCAGCAGTGGGTCAACGGGCGAGCCATGGCAACAGGTACCAAGGGCCTGGGTACAGAAGGGCCCGTGCTGCAAAAGTTGCAAGCTGGAGCTGAAGTTTGGGACCTCTCCAATGTTCGGAGATGTGCAGATTGGGTGAAGGGATTTCATCTCTGGCCAGGCTCTGTTTCTTGGACCCCAATAACCTATGGGTACAAGTTGCATATATCCAAACAGAAAGATAAGACTTTCTGGAGGTAAGGGGTGACGAGGAAACCAAAAAAAAGCCACTGGCAATGAAGAACAGGGCAGGACTGGACTCTTCCTAGAGATCTGGATGAAATCAATATTGATCTGGAGTGCTCTAGGCCAGGGATGTCACCCATCTGGTTCATGAGCCAGATCTGCCCTACCAAGCTATTTCCTTCAGCCCATGGGGCTCCAAGAGAGGCTGGGACTTTGGGGGCAGGAGGCCAAGCACAGAATTTGGGGCCACGGGGCCCCACGGAGAATAGCCTTGGATGGCAGGAGGGCAAGCAACAGCTGTGCCAATGCAGTGAAGCTTGTGCCACCACCTCTTGCCTGCTGCTGCTCACACCACTGCCTCCTTTTGCCCTGCCACCAGATCTGGGTCCAGACCCAGCCCTGGTGCATGGGGTGAGTTTGACACCCTGCTCCAGGCAATTCATAATGCTGGGGAGAGAGATTAAGGCATAACTAGTAGGTGCTGCCTGAGATGCTCACTGCCCTGACAAGGATCTGAAATCATACAGGAGTAATGACAACCCCGCTAATTGGATGAGAACCCTATGGCCCTGATCACACGGGCAAGAGTCTGTCCCAGCAGGGTGGGACTCGTGCCAATATTCAGGTGAGATTCCTGGGCAAGACTCCCCCAATGCCAATATTAAGGTGAGATTTGTGTGCAAGACACCCCCAGTGCCAATATTAAGGTGAGATTCATGTGCAAGACTCCCCTAGTGCCAATATTAGCATGAGATTCGTGTGCAAGACTCCCCCAGTGCCAATGTTAGGTGAGATTTTTGTGAAAGAGGGCCCCAGTGCCAATATTAGGTGAGATTTGTGTGCAAGACTCACCCAGTGTCAATATTAGGTGAGATTTGTGTGCAAGACTCCCCCAGTTCCAATATTAGGGTGAGATTCGTGTGCAAGTCTCGCCCAGTGTCAATATTAGGTGAGATTCGTGTGCAAGACTCCCCCAGTGCCAATATTAGGTGAGATTTGTGTGCAAGACTCCCTTAGTGCCAATATTAGGGTGAGATTCGTGTGCAAGACTCGCCCAGTGCCAATATTAGGTGAGATTTGTGTGCAAGACTCCCCTAGTGCCAATATTAGGGTGAGATTCGTGTGCAAGACTCGCCCAGTGTCAATATTAGGTGAGATTTGTGTGCAAGACTCCCCCAGTGCCAATATTAGGTGAGATTTGTGTGCAAGACTCCCCTAGTGCCAATATTAGGGTGAGATTCGTGTGCAAGACTCCCCCAGTGCCAGTATTAAGGTGAGATTCATGTGCAAGACTCGCCCAGTGTCAATATTAGGGTGAGATTTGTGTGCAAGATTCCCCCAGTGCCATATTAAGGTGAGATTCATGTGCAAGACTCACCCAGTGTCAATATTAGGTGAGATTCGTGTGCAGGACTCCCCCAGTGCCATATTAAGGTGAGATTCGTGTGCAGGACTCCCCCAGTGCCATATTAAGGTGAGATTCGTGTGCAGGACTCCCCCAGTGCCATATTAAGGTGAGATTCGTGTGCAGGACTCCCCCAGTGCCATATTAAGGTGAGATTCGTGTGCAGGACTCCCCCAGTGCCATATTAAGGTGAGATTCGTGTGCAGGACTCCCCCAGTGCCATATTAAGGTGAGATTCGTGTGCAGGACTCCCCCAGTGCCATATTAAGGTGAGATTCGTGTGCAGGACTCCCCCAGTGCCATATTAAGGTGAGATTCGTGTGCAGGACTCCCCCAGTGCCATATTAAGGTGAGATTCGTGTGCAGGACTCCCCCAGTGCCATATTAAGGTGAGATTCGTGTGCAGGACTCCCCCAGTGCCATATTAAGGTGAGATTCGTGTGCAGGACTCCCCCAGTGCCATATTAAGGTGAGATTCGTGTGCAGGACTCCCCCAGTGCCATATTAAGGTGAGATTCGTGTGCAAGACTCCCCCAGTGCTACCAGTCTCAGTCTGTTACTTAAGAGTGGAAGGAGTGATGTTCGTCTGGGTTTAGGAACGGGATGCAGCGTCCATATGCAAGAAATACTAATTCTTACCTTTGACAAGCTCGTCTCAAGTGTTCCCAAGGCGACCGGTGAGTTTTGCTGATAAACCTTTTCACAACTCGATGGAAATTCAGATCTGCGGCGGGCTCACCAGCTGTGCTTCCAGGCACAGAAGTACCCACATCATTATTGCCAGTCCTTTTCAGCTGGCACACCAGGGCTGCTGGGCAGGTGGAAGCTCTCGAGGGGAATCACCTTCGTGGAGGAAGCTCCTTCATCTGGTGTCGAGTCAGTGACGCCATGTCTAGGCCAGCTGTGCCGAAAACCTCCGGGGGAATGGTTGGGAAGAGAACAGAGGAAGGAGGGGGCACGTCCAGGAAAGCCCTGTGTCTTAGCAACACTGCACAGCCCGTCAGCAGGAGGAGGGATGGGACCAATCCGAGTCAGCCTCTGCAAGCCAGTCCTGGCCCTTACGGCGCACGCTTGAGGGTGCTGCAAATTCCACTTTGTTCGGGTGCCAACGGTAGGACTGGAACAAGCCTGTCCCAGCGTTTCCCTCAGGAAGTCCAACATGGTGCCATGGGAAGCTGGTTGGGGAACGTGTATATTTGCCCTGCAAGATGCAAAAATGGTGAGAGCAAGTGTATTTCCCCCCACTCCTTTTGCAAAGGGCAGCACTGGAGCAGCGGGTGCTAAAGCTAAGCCACCCTCCCAGACGCTCAGAGGTGAGTCTTTCCATCCCATTCAAATATGTCTAGTCTGCAACTCAGTCTTGGGCTGAACAAACCACCCTTAATTTTTTAAAATTTATTTAGATCATCATTCTGTGGCCTGTAGTAGGAAACAAATGATGAGCATTGAGGGGGATTCGGTGGGTTTCATTGCATTTTGCCCACAGTTTTTGTAGTTTTCCCAACTCTGCTATTCCTGGGAGATCTTTCTGCAAAGATACACACTAAAATCAGCCGTCTTTTGAATGGAGGAGCCGAGTACGTTTGCTTTGCCTTTAACCGTCAACTCCATCTCAGGCTGGAGCAGTGCAGAATGAACAAGCTCCACGATAAAAGGGACGCATCGTCACAGGAGTCGACGGCCTCTGTATAATCCTTTCTTTTGAGGATCTTGGAGGCCTTGAAGCTTTTTACACTGGGCTGTTACCATAAGACAACTGAGGTCGAGAGGCCATGGCTATACTCCCCTCCCTGCTGAGAAGCAAGTCCCAGCCGCTTGGTCCCACTCTGCAGGGGGGCAAATGTAGCTCCGCAACATGACGATGGGTAGATCTCATTGCTGCCACAAGAGATGAGATGTCCGACAAGTATTGATTTCTTGACTTCTCTGATCCCTGCCTGGCAGGGAGGGTCTTTTCCTTCCCGTGCAGCACGGAGCAGGGTTTACCTGCTAGGATCACCTGGGCACGTCTCTCCTGATTGAGTCCCTGTCACCGCTGGGTGCTCAGGCACCGGTGGCCCTGCTCTTTCCTGTGCTACACTACAATTTAGTTTGCTGAGAACTGAAATGGGATGGCCTAGCTGAAGTCATTGCTCTCTGTATGGGAGAGAGAGTGGTTTACGCTGCGACAAAGGAGGTGCAGGACGCCACCGTTCAGCTTCAGGAGCTCTTTGCACTGGCGGAGAGGAGCACAACAGCACACATTTTTTCCCGTTGGAGTAAGGATTTTGCCTCAGGGCTCACGTCCTGGGCTCCTCTGGCTTGCAGAAGGTGGCAGGACTGGACAATCACAGGTAGGTGGCATTCAGGGATATTCGCCACTCACAGGCTTAAAAGCAAAAGCAGCCGTTCCAATAGGATGACCGATTCCAGCTTGACGCCGCTCGTTCACACCATGCAGGGGAGCGGGCCGGCTTGCCGACAGGGCTTTTCAGAAAGTATGCCCTGCCACATGCTCTGCCACTTGGGCTTGGTGAAGTCAGGCCTAGCACTGAGAGGCTGGGGACAGAAATGACACATAAACCGGTATACGTGATCAGAAACGGGTTCAAATCGGTAACACAACAGAAGTGCAGTGCACATAACCTGCTTTCAAAAGGGCTGAAATCAGTTTAAGGTCAACCTGGATGGGATGTAGTGTCAGATTTAACTGCTTTAGGTTAAATCAGTTTATCGAACTTCTGTCCCAGAGCGGAGAGGGCATGCCAACCGGAGAGGGTGGTGGGTGGCTCTGCCTCAGTCCTACCACTGAGAGGACCCCCCAAAAAGGTCCAAATTTTGGACGAGCATTCAAACATTTGGACATTTTGCTAAACTATCCGTGCTCAGCAGGCCTCCAAGCCCGGGGCTAGAAATCTTGGAAGGAAAGACCTCCTCAAGTGATTTGCGGCTCTTCCATCCCCAGCCAGAAATACCACAAGACCAGAACAGCCTCTCTCAGGGACAGCCCAGCTGCAAACAGGAAATACAAAGTGATGTGAAAAAGAGGAGATATCCATATGTAACCGCTGTCTGCTTTTTTCTTCTGGAAAACCACCCGCTTCTTTATGGACGCTCTAAGGAGCCCCGTCTCCTTCACTAGCACAGCAAAGCTGATCATATTGCAGAGACGGGCCCATGCTAGAGGGCTGTGAATGTGTGTGTAGGTGGGGAAGCTTTCAGCTTTCAATCAGTTCCAGTGATTTCCACCCCCCCGCCTCCAAAAAGTGGATTGAAATCTGGAGCCATGCTGCTCAAGCAAGAATTTGAGCTGGCTAGTTCAATAGTCAGGGGTCTCTAGCTTTCTTCTAGGCAACAAATGTGTCTTTAGAAGGACCGAAGTGGGGTATGGGATTAAATACGACATGATTTCGCCATCTTCCTTTCCAAATAGCAAATCCATATATGAACGTTGTGTTTGTCCCAAACTTCAGGACAATTGCATTGCCTTTATGGAGCTGGTAAATTAGAAATCAACAGGCGAGAAATCTGCATTTTAATGTAATACACTACATGGTATTTCGCTCTTTTTTCCCCCATTTAAAAGCACCAATCTCTTTGAAATGATTCAGGCTTATGAAAGTGTATGGCTCTCTGATTTAGGTCGTTGATAAGGTGCATCTTCACTCTGCCGTCAGTGTGACTTACAGACACACACAAGAGCGGGGCCACTGAGTTGGCCAGATTTTGGCAGACGTCGAGACTGTCGAAGACTTCTCAAGGAGAATTTATAAAGTCACCGAACCTGGGAGCATGTCTGGGATGTCCCAGCGGCGCATGTGCGTAGAGGTCCCACCGTCAGCAGGGTGCTGAATAGCTTCACATCCAAGTTGCTTGACTCTGACAGATGATGAGTGCTCTCTGCTCCCTGGAGCTTAAATGGAGATGTAAGGGCCTGATCTGTCATGATCAAACTGTATAAGCTATCCTTTGGGACTGAGCAGAGGCTTCGCCCTGTGCTCTTCCCAGCTTCAAGAGCAAGCTGGGCACATGGAGAAAGCAGCACATGGCTGCAGGGAAAGGGCTGGTGTAGCTTACTTCCCTCGTGGAACAAGGTCGAGCAGGGATTACTGTGCCTTGCAGTAATATTTGAGTCCCTGCTCAAGTCGGCACAGCTCTGCACTGGGGGGAATGGGGACTTGCAGACTACTTTCATCTCTGAGTAGGTTGGGAGTCAATAATGGGGTGGGGAAGCAGAGGTAGGGACATGAGCTCACCCCCCCATTCCAGATGTGCGTGCATGCACACACATGAACACACAGCCTCTGGAATAATAGTGGACCAAGGACACCGAGCATCTCCTGATTTGCTATGTGTGACTAATGAAATGATCCTTGATCTTACCTGACCGTGATGTAGCTCCGACTTTGGGCTGTTTGCTATATCCATAATTTACATAAAATATGTACTGCATATATCCGTACTTACATAAAATACCCAGAAGGGCCCCAATTCAAAGCCTGCTAAATGCAGTGGAAGTTTTCCCCTCGTTCAAGATAAGATGTGGCGCCTGCCTTCAGATGGCCATTTGAAGTGGATCAGCGCTTGCAGAGGACTTTCTCGGGCTGCGGGATTTGGTAGGGTTCAACATACATTAGACACTAGCTGAAGACAGGCAAAGATCTAATCCCTGTCCTGAAAAAGTTCACAGTTTACAGAGGCTCTCGACCTGTTTAGATTCAAGGCAGCCCCCATTAGACCCAGGACACCCCTCACAAAATGCCAACTCTTTCACCCATTTTTTGACTAACAGAGCACTTCTTCTGTTAAAAGGAGCTCAGAAAGACCACGGCAGGACAGAATGGCTTTGACGCTAATGATCCCTATTTGAAATCTCTGAGTTTATTTAGGTTTTTGCACACCTAACAGTACTAATAGTGCGTGGCACCCTTAGAAAGATCTCACAGCCCCCCCGTGTGTGCCATGGTACCCTGGTTGAGACTCACCAGTCTAATCTAAGGGCCAGGCGTCTTCCCCAAAACACTGATACAAAAGTGTAAGGGATAGCGTGCGCAATGCATGTGTGCCAGGAAGGGGGCTGCTGTTGGGCACATTGCTTTGCACTGACGGGTCTTTTCCTTTTTTTTTTTTTTCCTAAATTCAGGATAATTAATCTCACCCAACTCTTTGCCATTCATTATGTTCAGGTAGGGGGTATAAACCCACATGTTTTTTGGCAGCTCACGTTTCTAATTAAAAATAATAATCCTAATGACAAACCCAAGCCTGCTGGCCATAACCTTTCTTCCCCCTCTGGTGAATGAAGCCAACTGGCCCTGAACCAGAAGTGCAATTCCCCAGCAGAGACTATCCAGCATTTATTCATAACGTTCACCACCGACAAGTGCTTCCAATTCTCCAGTTACCTCCGCACTAACGAACATCTGCTAATGTTTCTTGCAAGTTCAAGGACTTTGTGGGCAGGCTGTAAGCTGGGGACTTAATTTCTCTGTGTGCCTGCAAAAGAGAAAAATGGAAACATTATGACGGTGGAGCCAGCATCAGTGCGGGGGGGAAAATCCCATTGATTTTACTGGCTTGATATTGGCTTACACTGGGGCTGCTTGCGGTCCCTTTGCTCTTGGGGCTTTTCAGCTGATTGCTTTAGACGGCTGAAACCCTGCGACATGGAGGTCTGTCTTGTAAGTGGGTCTCCAGGTGAAGGCAAACAAGTCCTGTGCTTTTAGTAGAACGGGATGATGGACTCAAGGCCTTAATGTGCAGTGTGGGGCAGGCAGCTTTGGCTGTGGGGTTTGCTAGCATGAGACCTTTCAGACCACAGAGCCCCGCTTTTCACTCAAGGCACCTCCAGGGAGAGTGAAACCGTGGCTGTTATCCAGCGAGGATCTCCTGCATGCATCGAACTTCTTGTAAGCAAGGGGGAATGAGATATTAGTCACTTCTAAAATAACCCCTGCTGACTCAAGGGCGGGTGGCACAGAGGTGCAGCCAACGGCAACAGCTGCTTGCAAAAGTCGGGATGCAGCTATAACATCCGCAAGCTCAGCTCGGTCCTGGTGGCCTTGTGTCCTTGGAAATACATCGGATACAGAAGGCCAACTCCACCCCAATGCAAGTCATTGGTATCACAGCAGGTACCTTTCGGGGTATCATTTGACCCAAGCACCAAGCAGCGAAGGGCTTTTATTTGCTGACACTGGCATCTTTGCAGTGTTACCCTGCTTCCTTACCTCCAGCCTTACCCCCAGGCTGTCGTCTCATCAGTCTGGGCAGACACTGTTGGTATAAATGGATCTGGGCTGATTCGCGCCAATTGAAGAGCTGGCCCGAGTGCTCTAGGGCAGGATCCTGCACTCCCAACCTAGGCCCAAATTCACTGACCTGAAGCTCCAGGGTGTCCTTGTGCTGCCACTCGAGGGCTGTCACAGGGGGTAATGACCTGGGTGCTGCATTTCCAGCACATATGAACCGCAATGGGTGAGTGCCCCCTCCCTCCAGCAGTGGCAGGGGCATGGCATGGCCATACCCAAGGATTTAATCCTCCTCCCCAGAAGCCAGCTCTCACTTCTTCCTGGGTATCTATTTTGGGCATCTTTCTGGCCCCCATTCCTATAACATGTGAGGACCTCCCAGTCCCCTTCCCTGGTTTGGGCAATGGTGGGGAAGGGGGAACCGGGGCGGTGGGGGGGGAGAGGAGTTGCCCCTCTCAAAGCAGAAGAGGGGGGAGCCCATTTCTTGATGCTGGGAGTCTGGTTTAAAAAAAAAAAAGAGCTGATTCGAATGATTTGATTTGCAGCTACAAAGGGGACCAGTCCCTGCTGCCTCACCACCTGGAAAATGCTAGGAAAGTAAATAACCCTGCCTCTCTCCTCTCCTGGCTTGCCCAGAGCAGCCCCGGGAAGCCGGCTGTCTGCTTTGGCGCCCAAAAGAAACAAGCCAGGCATTTTCTGTGCAAATACCACAAATTTCTCTGTCACTCGAAGCGCGTTCGCAGCTCAAGACGTGAAGATCTGGGGAAACGCGCTTGCCCTCAAAGCCCGGCGAGAGCACAGAGCGCAGCTTGTGCCAGGCCGGCTCCGGCTGGCCCCGTGCCTGCTGCCGGGAAGTGCAAAGAAACTGTAGCGGGGAGTTTGCAAAGTCAATAGCAAGCGAAGAGGCCGGGGCAGGGGACCACCCCTCCCAAGGGCTTGCCTGCTTCCTCTGGCAGGACAGGTGCAGGGCCTCCAGCACGTGAGAGCAAAAGAGAGCCGCTCAGCTCTGGTTTCCCCACCCGTTCCTTCTACCCTGCTGCCTTGCCTGGCCCCTTGTTCCTGAAAACACCACGCACGTCACTTCTCAGCCTCCAAATGCCTCCCTTGGGTCTGGTTGCTGCTGCCCCTTGGTCTTGTTCTCCGTGCGCTGCCTGCTGCTTGCTCCTTTCCTACTGCTTTCCCTTTAGGGTGAGAGAGTAGCGTTGTGGCTCTCACAAGGGGTACGGGACGGGGCTGCAGGCTGACCGGGAGCTTTGTGCATGCAGCTGTTTGAATGTCCTGCTCCTAGAATCAGGCTGGGCACATCTGGTACCCCCCACCCTGATGCTTTCCCAAAGCCTCCAGGTCATTAGGGGCTGCCCCGTATTTCAGAGCTCAGGCCACCAGTGCAATCAGCTGCTGCGGGGGCTGGCTGGTCTGCACAGCTCCTTGGCATCCAAGCCAGCCCTGCAGTTAACTGGGAAGCATGGACTGGGAATAGGTTGGAGTCAAAAGCCCCTAAGCAACCCAAAGGAGATGCTGGCTTCACCACTGATTGTGCTGGGCTCATTTGTGAGCTCTTTGCTGTCTCCGAAGAGAGGAGAGGGAGGACGGTGCGGTCATTGCTGGGCTACGAATCTCACCACCCGAGGGGGAGCAACCGGGAGGGGAAGCAGTGGGTGAGGCCTGGTCCCTGCTGTTCTCAACACGTGGAGCCCATATGGGGAAGCAGTTACACAACACCAGTGAATTGAGTAGCACACTCTTCTCTCCCTCTGGGGGCACAGGGTAAGCGGGGGTCAGCCCACGGTGGTGTCACAGGCGGCCGTACAGGGTTCAGGGACCTTTGAGGGGGTAGCTCGAGCACACACTGGGTGCATCTACCCGAGGCGTTGACTGTGTGATAGATGAATTAGCTGCACAGTAAATGTCACGCCTCTACACATGCGCCCTTATTAGGCTGGAGTAAATTAATTTGCTCCACAGCAGGATAGCACTTGCAAACAGAAGTACTAGCCTGCTGTGCAGTTTTTTACTCCGCAGCAGCGAATGTGTAGACACTGCCTTGGCTACAAGGATGCTTCAGTGCGGGGTGGGTGGCCTGACAAATAGCCCTGTGCTGAAGCACCCTCGTGCCCCAGCCAGCCTGTTGAGCTGGGGGGAGCAGCCCTGGGCTGGCCAGCTGCCCCCCACAGGCCCCCAGCCAGCTGGGGCTGCTCTGACTCAGCTCAGCATGCTGCAGTCCCAGGTGCATGTGAAGGTGCGGCGGCCGGTTGCACTAAAGTCTGGAGCAATAAGCTCCATAATCTATTCGTGCCCATTAATTGCACGGCAGACGTGTCCAGTAATGCATTAATTCCATTGAGCTGCAGCCACAGAGACCTCTACCCGATGATCTTGTAAGGTCCCTGCCAGCTCCTATGAATCTATCTATGAACCCATGGCTTAATTTATATTGGTAAGAAACTACACACTGCCTTTTACCTGAGATCTATTTTAAGGTTACAGTGCAGCCCATGGAGACCAGCAGGTCAGAATTTGCCTTGTTACATTAATTTTACTTCATAGAAGTCCACAGAAACGAGAGAAGAAGCTGGGCCTAGGGTCTCAACAGCGCCGAGTGTAATGAATACAATCTCCCTGCCCCGTAGACTGGGAAGACCTCTTATCTCCTCCGGCAAGCGGAGGGACCAGGACAGCACAAGTCCAGAGTCAGGTCCCGCGTGGCTGTAACTCAGGAATAATTGTGTGGAAGTCAGTGGGGTTACATAGCTAAGGGAGAGAAGCCCCAGACCTTGTCTCCCCAACATCGAAAAGCTGGCATTGGATTCATTAGGGCTCACATCAAATCCTTCCCTTCTCTGCTCTTCCACTGGGATTGCAGTGGCTCTGCCGGCATCCTTCATCACAACTCCAGGGAAGGATCAGAACGGCTCTAAAAATACCACGTAGAGAGTCCACTGCACCTGCAGATCGACTGCAATTTTAATGAGCACGGTGACAACAAACAAACAAACAGAGCCCCGGTGCTTGGGGGGATGCATCAAAGAGGCGTGTGGATGCCTCTGGGTAGCTGGAGCCTGGCTGCATACTTCAATGCACTTCGAAATACTGCGTCTTCAAAGCACAAAGGCACGGATTTAAACTTCAGTATCTGGGACTGGAAGGAAAGCAAAAGATACCGCAGTGAGACACGTTACGGAGACACAGACCTTGTCTTGCCTGGTGAGTACAGCTCAACCTCTCCTGCTTCCTGTATGATCTTTTTTTTTTTTTTTTGCTCTGGTTCTTTAGTGACTTTTGCATCCGACAAGACACAAACCAGAATGTAAGGAAGGGGGAAAGAGTCAATACAGGACCTTGGGAATATATTTGTCCCCCTTTTGCTAATCCTCATAGTTTTTACCACTAATATGCCGGTATTTTTTTAAGGCCCAAACTCCAGGATTCACGACAAAAGAATTTGGGTTTTTTGGGGTTTTTTTTAAGGGAATGGAAAAAGAATCAATGCAGGACCTTGGAAATATGTCCCCCTTTTGCTAATTCTTGTAGTTTTTACTCTGGTATTTTTTTAAGGCCTAAACTGCAGGATTCACGACAATTTTTTTTATTTTTTTATTTTTTTTATTTTTAAGGGGATTTTCTCACCTTTGCGGTTGTGGGGTTTGGGGGCCTGGCTCCAGAGTTTGGTGTGCTTCAGGTCAGCAGTGCTCTTCCCACGGCACGGGGCTCATTGGGTGTATCGGACAAGGGGGTCCTATTCGAACCAGTCTGGCTTAGTCCTTGGGGCAGCTCTGCCAAGACACCACAGATATAATCTGCTCTTGATGTCCAGCTTAATCCACGGCCTCCTAATGACCTGAATGTGACTGTTTGCTAGGGGAGAGGGAAAGTACCTTTGGGAAGATGGGGCCCTACGTGTGAGATGACTGGATTTAGCTCAACCGCACGCTGGGGAAGGATTCCCGTTCATTTTTGGAGGTTTTGTCTTAATCTGAGTACATCTTTTTTGGTTTCTTGTTAGGAGAGAAATGCCTCACTCGCTGCAGCTCTGCTTGGCTGAGTCAAGCCCACGTTCCCAAAATGATTGCATGTGAAGGGAATCTGCGACGCAGCGATGCAGACGCCAGCCGCCTCGTCCATCCCCGCGACTCAGTTGCCCCCATCCCAGCCAACAGCGTGAGAGGCGGTTCTGACCGCCGGGCCCGCTCTCCTTAACTAAGAGCCGGGTTGCGATGACTTCCTTTCTCCGCAGCCCCGATGATCTTACCACGTACGTGAGGCTGTCACAAGTTGGCCTCAAGCACAGTTGCGTGCTGCCAGGAGGCAGCACGGTATAATAATGACAGGAACAGACGTATCCAGTAGAAAGAAGATCCATTTTTAGAAACAACGTTAACACCCGCTCCTATTCAGTGCAAGTCAATCAGGCTCGAACAAGCCTTTGCAAATTAAATATACCCATTGGCCTCCTGTGAGCTCAATGCAAATCTTGAATCTCCCCATCTTGCTGCTCTGTAGCACCCTTACCTGACTACCTGTCCCTTCAGACACAAAGTCACGAGTCTTTTTTGTCAAACGTGTCATATTGTCCGTTATCAAAGTCCCTGCTTCTTCTTTGTTCCTGATTTCCAAACTGCCAAAGATCTGATCCTATTGAACAGTGGATTGAACCGGAGACGGGACCGTCCAAAGGACAGAAGCAGTCACATCACTGCTTTTCAGTTAACTGAATGAATCCCTTTTGACATTAGGAACAGTTATAGTGTGGACTCCAAGGGGATGTACGACTCCTCGGACTGTTATAAATATATAAATACATATTTCTATTTAATATATTCTCTGTGAGTTAGTAAAGAGCACTAAAAGCTAAATGGCAGGAAAGGACAAATTCAGTCCAAACAGCACTATCAAAATGTGATATCCACATGCATGCATGCGTGTGTGTGTGTGTGTGTACATTTGTGCATATAAAAGAAAAAATTTTGCATGCAACTAGAACTAGTAAACATTTTTTGTCTCAAGTTTTCAATGTCAGGACATTCGGATTTGCTAACAGCTAAGTGTTTCATGGCTTAAAATTGTGTCAATTTTGATGAAATTGGTAAACCTTTGAGGGTTTAACTCTCTCCCAGATATATTGGTAAACAATATGAAACATTTCAATTTTTCATACCTGGAATGCATCAGGAGTGCCTTTTCAAATGACTTTTCATTTAAAAATGCAGTTTATTGCTTGCAACGTTAAAAATCATGAAATCTTTTTTATCGCTAGGGCGAGCAAAGGCAGAGAAGGTGCAAAGATAATTAAAGTTGGGGAAGAAGATGACAACCTGCTCGCCGTCTTCCTTGCTAAGTGCGAAAGCACGACGGATGTCATCACTCCGGCGGCCAAACTTCAATCTTTGGACTCACGGCCACAACAGCAACAGGAACTTAATCATTAAATACAATAAATGGAAAGCTCTAAACAGGGGAAAATGATCATATGAACTAAACACACACAAACTGCTATAAAAAGTCCAAATATAGGCAAATCCCTTCAAATGTTCCGTTCAAATGATCCAAACTGTTTTGTAGGACATTTTAACAGGAAATCGTTAAATGAAGACTTTCTCTTCCAAGTCAGAATGATATATATATATTTTTAAATATCAGAAGGTGCCAGATACTGAAATTTCAGCTCTTGACTACCTCTGCACAGCACACGTATTCATAGCTACGTCTGTCTGCACACATGTGCACACACGCACACAACCACCCTCACTCGCATACACGCATGCACATGCCCCTTTTGTTCCTGTAGTTATTCCACCTTTCTGGACCATCTGGTTGAATGGAGATTAAAACATTAAAAAAACAAAGCAAAGAAACCCTTCCCATGTCATCAAGACTGACTCACAAACCAGCAGAACTGAGCTCACCCTTTTCTGGCCTCCAGCTCTTGTGTCTTGTAATATAGCACGATCGTTACACAGTTTTACATCTATTGGGGTATACTTCACCCCAAAAGGGGAGGAGCAAGGTATTATTTTGCTGTGTAGCTTTATTGCTCAAAAGTCACGATAACTAATCAGGAGGGGTGAAATGGGAGCGGGTGGGTTCATTACATCAGACAAGCAGTTTGGGGATCTGGGAGAGAGTTAAACCCTCAAAGGTGGTGCACGTGAAGGGGCTGGGAGTGGGGGGTTCAGGGTCTTCCTCTGCTTTTATTATGTTTCTACCCTCCTTACTTTAACCTTTCTTAATAACTAATATCCTGATTCTGCAAAGATTTAAGCACATGCATGAATGTATGCATATGAGCAGCTCCACTGAGGTCTTTCGGGATACTTGCGTGCCTAAAATTATGCACACGCTCAGGACTCTATTGGATCAATATTGATTTAGCGCCTTCCATCACGAAGCAGATCAAAACTTGTATAACTTCCTGGGGGAAGTGCAGGCAAGGAGAAAGAAGAATGCAGGCAAATGACCCCAGGCAACCCTGCTATCGTAGGACGTACCAGGAGAGCCGCACAGAGCAGATGCAACCTCATAGCAGGAACGCATGGAGCCCAATTTCTTCCTCTCTTTTCCTGTGGGGGTTGCTAACACCTGACATTTCATTTGGGCTCATTGATAGAGACCCGGCCTAGCTATAAAACTCACTTTGGAAACCGAACTCTGCCACCTTCCAGCGTTTCCAGTCCATCTGTTTCTTAAGGTCTTCCCTGGAAGATTTGCCCCTACATACAATCAACTGTGTAGGCGACCTAGTTGATCTGCCTCCTCTGTATGGACCCGGAGGAGGAGCTGACTCTGTTGTTCTGGGCGATGCTTAGAGACCTGCAAGACATCAAGCCAAAAAGTGATAGCACTCAGGTTCTCATGTTAAAAATAAAACCCAGGCAGTTTGATTTTTGCAGCCTGCAGAAGTATGTTTCTTACAGGAAAACGATGCAGTCCTCAGCTGCGTGCAGTGCAAGCCAAACCGAGCGTCTCCTCTGCGTCGAAATGAAGTTATAAATGTCACAGGACCTCCAGGCTTGGAAGTGCTTTCAGATGCAGCCCGTATGCTCCCGTGCAATAGGCTTATTATTAGATGATGCCCCTACTTGATGCTCCGGCATTTGGATTTCATGCATAAAAAGTGTGCCCAAGAGCACACCATGCATCAGCCCTGATAAACCAGGACTCCAGGTCCTGGGTTTAACTCAGCCTGTGCAATGCAGCCACCGACTGAGCCCAAGCAGCCCCTTAAAAGTTAATGATGTTACAACCCTCTATTAAGATCTTGCTAGTCCACAACAATTAAGACATAATGAGCCCTCCTGGGCATCCTGGCATATTATTAACACGGTTTTATTTGGAAGTTAAAATCTCCTTTCTGTCTCCTTTTGGATAAAACGCTTTTCCTGACAGAGATCAGCAAATAACACTTGGATAGTTTCTTAAAACTGCATGTACTATGTGCAAATAATGCTTATGGCAGCGCACCCCATCTCGAAGAAATGTATTGCCTGCATACAGCCGGGGTGTATGACTGGTGAAACTAGTTAATCGAATGAGAGCCAGGCTTCCTGGGAGGTGTTTAGTTCAGTTTGACCCTAAATGGCTGAAGATGGCAGATAACTCACCCTTGGCATATGCCACTCACAATGCCTCATAAAAGTCTCTTCTCTGCACCTCTGCCTGCTGGCCACATTACTTAGCACTAATAAAACAGAGAGTGTTACTACAATGAAACCATTGCTGGGTGGGAAAGGGTGCCCAAGCAGCCTACAGCCCCGTGGATTTGGGCTCAGAACAAATCTCTGCTCTTATGATGGTTCACTTCTCCTCAAAGCAAACAGCACCTAATTTATTCAGATCATCCTCGAAAGACCCCCCTGTACAGCAAAGCAAATGGCTCTCACTTTATCTACACCAGAAGGGGGAAGGACTGGATTGACCTTACCATTTGAGTAAAACTTCTAGTTCCTTTTAAATCGGGGAAAACGTGTGTTGTGTTATGGGACCCTCCCTTTTTCAGAATCCGTGCTCTGCCCACGAGAGGGCCATACCCCGCGCTACAGAGGAAGGCAACATCCCCAACCCAAGTCCTTGCCAATGTGATCCATGAGATGAGCAAATCCCAGCTCTCCAAGACCCTTTGACATGTCTAACCAGTGTCAGGAAACCTGGCACACCCCAGTCAATACTGGGGCAATCCATCCTTTGCTTTAAGGGACTTCTGGGATATACAGGCTTGTGCCATCCCTGTCTGTGTACTGCTGAGTTTCAGACACAACGAGTATTGCTGGTCATCTCTGCAGCTACTATCCAAGGTCTCAGAGGAAAAATCACCCAACCAACAAAAAAACCCCCAAACAACCCCCTCCAAATCCAATAATGCATGCAAAAAAACCCTTCCTGGTCCTTGTAGCCAACCTGCAAAAGGTCTCAATCCGGGAATGCCAGGCACCTACCACACCGCCAGAGAGTTGCCCCTGCATTCCCGCGTGGGGCCTGTAAATACTTGAACCCACATCCACGCATGAGGGTGGTTGAGCCAAAGTCTTTCTAGTGTTTTGGATGACCCCTGCTATAAATGTTTATAAAGTTTGATCTTAAAGTGACCTGGTTGCTTTGTGCCCACTGCCTTGCTTGGAAGACCGTTCTAAATGTTGCCTCACCTCCCTTAGTCTTCTTTCATAAGATAAGATAAGGTTTGCATTCCCCTCTACGACAGAATTGCCCTCCTCTGTACCCGTTCCAGTTTAAGTGCAGTTTTTGTGCCCTTGTGACCAGAACTGTATTTTGTATTCCAGGTGGGGGGCTCCCAGCCTGGCCTTGTATGAAATTGCTGGCACTGTTGAGTGTAGGCAACCGTCAATCCTCTGGATCATGGTGTACGTGTTAAGTGGTCTAGTCAGGTGCCCAATGAATCTGCTTGTATTGAGTCCTGTGACCATCACCCCAAGACCTTTGATGCATGCCTAGTCAAGAGTATGGAGGAGTGGAGGCTGCCCCACACCTACCATCCCCTCTTCAGACCACTGAGACAGAAGCCAAACGAGACCGAGTCCAGACATTTAGTGCCTCGATGGCTGTAGCTTCCACCAGAGAGCAACAGGTAAGAGATGCTGTTGACTGCCTGACACCTCAGCAAGGGCGCGTTTCTGCCAGGATGCGGTCCCTGAGCCTTTCTCCAACCAAGAAGTACTGACAAGGCAGTGGAGACTAGGGTTTTGAGGTGCCCTATGCATGTCTCACTCTGGAATTTGCAACGTTGTGGTATTTTATATGAGCAACCCCACCACGAGTAGCCCTGCCACGTTGCCACCAGGCCCTCCAGTTTACAGTCATGCCTTGGACCAGTGCCCCTACTTAATATACTTAATGCTAGAATTGCATTCAGGTTTTTGACAGCTGCATATCACCAGCAGATCCTGGTCATCATATGACCAGTCAAGACAGGTCTGACCAATGCAACATGAGTCCCTTTTTATACCTAAACTCCTTTTTACTGAGCTCCAAGTGCCTGATTTAATACTTTGTAGATGTCATACCATTTGAAATGCTCCATACCACATGATTGGATGATATTCTGGTCCTCTTCTGTCTTGACACTACTCTCCAGTTTAGTGTCACCTGCAACTTTCATGAGGCCACACATAGTTCTTTATTTGTAGCAAGGGAATGGAGAAACGTATTAAACCGGAAAGGTACTAAGACTGATCAGTGAAAATACCACTGGGAACTACTCCGTAGTCAGGAAACTCACCTTTCAGCAGAACCTGCTCTAGCCACCCTTTGGGAGAATTCAGCTGGGATCACAGCATCGATCCCCATCTTTTCCAGTTCGGCCAATAATTTGTCCTGAGACACAAAATCAAAAGCTTTGCTTAACTCTAGATAAATGAATCCAAGTGCCTTGCCTTTATCCAAGAAGTCAGATTTCTTAATTTGCTTATGTAGGGGAAAAGTCACGCGGTAAATGGGATCGTAAATGGGACAGGCTTTGTCTGGCCCTCCCTATGCATTGGTTATGCACTGGCCCTGCCTACGCATAAGATTTCTCCTGTATTACAGACACACTGGGCATGTCTACACGTGTGTTCATGTGCTGTAATTACAGTGTGTTAAGTTTACTACGTGCAAGTTTAGTTATAACAGGTACTAACTGAATGCACTGTAATCAGTGCTACTGCGCAGTAGTGCTTGCGCACGTCTTGTAGGTGAAAGCGTCCTAGACTAAATTCTACTGCGCACTAGCACAGATTTCGCTGTGATGCACTAATGTGCAGTAGAATTAGTCCACTGTGCTTTTAAGTGTCTCGTGTAGACATACCCACTCAGTACCTTCCCACTGATTTGCCTCATTAGCAGGAACGTGGGGCTAGCAGCCACATGAACAAGCTGCCTGGCTCCTCTTCAGGTTGCTAGGCTTAGCCGTGTAACTTTTCTACAGGCCTCAGGAGGAAGAGAATATTTTCCTGGCTGTCTGCAAAGGGGAAGCATTACTTTACTCTAAATAAACAAAAGTAATAGTGGCCCAAAATTGCATCCAGAAATGACTCCCCCTCCATTCCCAGAGGTCAAGGGCAGAGTGTCTATTTGAAGGTGGATGCTTCCTACTGCACAGTCATTGGTAACCTAAAGCAGGTTTATGACAGAGCCGAGATCAGGCATTAATGCAATAGACTGGTAATTCAATCACTTTATAGAAGTTGATCTCTCCTTTTTATTACAATTATTGTCAGCCCGGGTGTTTCGTTCCATCACTGAAAATAAACATCATTTATCATACTTGTAAAGATTAGCCCCTGACAGCTCCAGCTCTGCTTTGCATAAATGTGTATTAATGCTGGCTCTGTCTGAAGTGGAGAGAAAAGTCTATATTTCACAAGAATGATTAGACAGTGTCACCGCTGCTTTAAGTAATGTCTTATCATGACGGATAATCAAACTGTGAAACAACAACAACAAAAAAGGCAATTTATTGCATATGCATTTTTTTGCTTTATTAGGATCCAAAGCTGTGGTTGTGTTGCTGCCATGGGTTGGGTTTTACACCATGGATCCCTATTGCCTGGGTCCTGCTTTACAAATGGTGCTCTCTCTCCCTGCTGTGTGATGATAAGCAGAACAGGCCTTTCCCTGTCCCCCTAAAGGTTACCTGATCCTTCCTCTTACCCCATTATAAGACTCTGCTGATCACAACTTTGCCAAACTTTGGGGCTTAAATTACCCAGGCTTGGCTCAGTCCATATGGAAACTTGCAGCTCAAATGTTCCAGCTATTTCCAGGAATGAGAGTAAGGGAAAAATACATTTTTGCCTGAATTGAGACATTGTCATGAGCTCAAGGGTCTGCTCGCTTGGAAGCGGGGGGCATGAAATGTGGCAAGGGTGCTGCCTTGCTGTCTGCATGGACGTTCACCACAGTGCAGCTGAGTGATAACACGGTTTGTATTGTGTACAGACTAATGAGAGCTTAGCGGTTAAACGTTCAAAGCTGCACCCCTCTTCACTGAGCATGCTCAGACCCCCGTCACCAATCCTTTGTGCTAACTGGACGATGCACATACCATAGGCACCAGGAGACTGGGCATCCTCTGTCTCAGGAAGTCAGGGGATGAGCAGGGTCTCATCTGTAGTGGCACCTCCTCTGTGCCGCATGATGCACTGGTTGCAGGGCCAGGCCATGTAATGTGGGGACCGCATGCCCTGAGGGCTCCTGGGACCCTTGCTGCATGAGTAGCGGGAGCGTCCCCCCACTCCACCCACCATTGGGAGGTGGTGGTGCCCGGGAGGGTGGGCTTGTACTTGCACAACCCGGCGACACAGGCAGCAAGCTTACTGGGCCCCCATCCAGCCATGCTGCCACCTCGGAGGCAGGAGCAATAGGGGGGTGGTGGTTGAGCAGGAGCCCATTCATAAGACCCCCTCATGGACTGCCAGTTGGACAGCCCTGAGCTAATGGATAAGGAAGCAGTAGAGCATGGGGGGGTAAGTCGACTCCAAGAAATGAAGGGGGTGGAAAGAAGCAACATGGGGATGGGAAGGGCTGGCAGTGAGGAGGTTATATAGGAGCAGAGTGGGAGTGGCAGAAGTGGGATTAAAGCAGAATGGGAAAGGGGAAGGAGGTTAGGTTAGGTTGGGAAGGTAGATAGGAGCAAAGCGGGGGGGGGTCAAAACACATGACCGCATAACTGAACATTTTATTATAACCCGTGCACACCTGGGGGTAAGGAGGTTGCAGCGTTAGCTCTGACGTTATGGAAGGGACGAGGACTTGATTGTGCAACTGTGTTTTTACTTTGAGCGTGGAACAAACCCCAGTGAAGGGTGTGATGGCGGAAGGTGCTTAAGAACATGCTTAAGTATGTCCTGAAATGCCACTGGAGTCAAGAAAGCACTTAAACACGTTCTTAAACTTTAATAACATGAACTAAACTTAAATCCGGTTAGACCTATGTACGTGCTTAAAATCACCCCCGAGTCATTCCTGGGGCAAAACTCAGCTACAGTCCAAAGTTTCACTCCCAAATCCTACAACAAGAGGAGGTGAGTGATGGGGCAGAACTGCAGGCGCGTCAGGGAAGAGCGATAAGAAAACGGTGAATTTTATCTCCGAATTTTCAGCCGCAATTTTGGAATTGGAAACATTTTGATCAGCTCTCTCATTGGTCAGAATTTGGGGACCAAGACAACGTGTCACCTTATCTGCTGTGCTCACCAGGCCTTCTAGAGATATGAGACCTGGCGGGGAAAGGCCCCATTAGTAATTTATTGGGGAGAAAGTGATTGTCATCCAGACCACTTCTATTTAGACCCATTGACCTTTCTTATTCTAGTCAGGACTCATCAAGCCAAGCTAGTCACCATGCCCATCACTGTAACCACAGAGATGAAGAGAACATAATGGCGAGGGGTGTGGGGGTGGCTGCCGTTGTGCCTGGGAGTTTGGGAAGTGATACGTTCCCTTCTGTATCCCCCTCGCCCAGTGTTTGAGACATGTTGTTGCTGGCTATAGCCTCATTCAGAAAAGAGATACTCAGTCAAAGCCTCATCAATGCAGAATGCAATGAATTTTCAAGCAGCCCAAGCAGCAATGTTTGAATCTACCTCTCAAATAAAACTTCAGAAGAGTGCATGAATGATTGGACACGTCACAGGACTGAGTCATTAATGAGCTGGATGACGGGACTGAGGGCATATTTAGCAAATTTGTGGATAACACCAAGTTGGGTGGAATTGTAGACACCCTGGAGATTAGCTTTAGAACCCAGAAGGACTTTGATAAATGAGAGAAATGGTCCCAAATCAATTGAACAGACTTCAGCAAGGACAAGTGCAAAAGTCCTACACTTGGGAAGGAATCATTGCATGCACAAATACAGACTGTAGCCAAAGACTGCACCGATTGCACAGATTGAATGCACGAATGCAGAGTGTAAAATGACTGCCTAGACTGTAGCCAAAGAAGGACCTGGGGGGGATGCAGTAAATCAGAACCTGATTATGAGCTAACAGTGTCTTCATGTTGCAAAAAAAAAGAAGCCAATGCCATACTAGGGTGTACCTAATAGGAGCATCACTCGCAAATCAAGGGAAGAGATTCGTCCACTCTATTCAGCGTTGATGGGCTGTACCTGAAGTACTGTGTCCAGTTTTGGGCCCCACACTACAAAAAAAAAATGTAGACAGATTATCAGGAGTCCAGTGGAGAGCAACAAAAGTCATTAGAGGGTTGGAAAATGAGGAAATGCTGAAAGAACCAGGATTAATTAGTCTGGAGAAGATAAGACTGAGAGGGGAATTGGATAACAGTCTTCAGACACCTGAAGGGCAGTTATAAAGAGGATGGAGATAGATACTGTGGCTGTAAGGGACAGGACTAGGAGCAATGGTCTAAAATATCAGCAGGGGAAAGTTCAGCTGAATTTTGGGAAGAAGTTTTTCACTAGGGGACTAGTTAAGTAGTGGATCAGGCCACCCAGAGAAGTTGTGGAGGCTCCAACCCTGGACATTTTCAAAAGTGGGTTAGACAGTCTCTTGAGGGGGGTGCTTTAGACCGGGATGATCTTGCCTTGAGCATGGACTATGTAACCTCCTGAGGTCCCTTCTAGCCCTCCCCCCCCTTTTTTTTTATGATTGTGCATTTCTGCAGCAGTGCTCAGATCTGTTCCTTTGGGCCAGAAAAGCCTGCTTACGGCACTAACAGCATTATAGGCTCACATCATGCAGATCACATTGTTGAACCTTCTTGCCACATCCTAGAACAGCCATCACTTTTATCCAAGGCCATCAAAGCAAAACAACTCTGAGCATTTTTTTCCTCGTGCTGGCAATGACGGGCTGTTGTATTCTGTTTAGGAACTAGTAGGAAAAAGCAGGAATCACAACACCGAACCAACGCCCCTTTCAGTGAGGGCAATGACTAGCGCTGCCTTTTCTTGTGCTTTTATTGTAAATCTCAGTAGCTGTACATTTGTTGAAAGCCCCTGGATGCTAGAGTCCTGTGCTTGTTTGAGAATACCAGCGGTCAGTAGAAATGAGTTTCTAGTCCTCATGGTTGTACAGAAACATTTAGAAACATGAAAAAATTCAAGGTTGAAAAAAACAGCCAGCACATAAGAAGGAAAAAAAAAAAATAATACATTTAAAAAGGGGCTGAAGAATTGCTGCCATCAGTTCCCCGCTCTCCACTGAGGAAAATTGGGGCCCAGCCTAGGAATCATCTTGGGCACCTGAAAGGCGAGAGCAGGACCCAGCCCTCCGACAGGACCTACAAAGCCAGCAGGTCTCCTTCAGCAGGCACCCATTTGCGCTGCCCGTGATGGGAATGGAGGCTATTTCCTTTACTATTCTGTTATAATTTGGTGTTGCTACAATTAGCAAAGCAAACAGTATGCTGGCACATATCAACTGATGCATCTCAAGCAAAACTAAGGAGGTGATTCTTCCACTGTACTCAGCATGGGTGAGGCCACAGCTGGAGCACTGCATCCAGTCCTGGGCACCGCGCTTCAGGAAGGATGTGGAGAAACTCGAGAGAGTCCAGAGAAGAGCCACTCGCCTGAAGAGCAAGCCATACAAGGAAAAGCCAACAGATATGGGGCTGTTCAGCCTAGAAAAGAGAAGACTTTGGGGGGAGTTGGTGGCAGCTCTCAAATATATCAGGGGAGAGCATCAGGGGCTAGGGGAACAACTGTTCACCAAAGTGCCCCAAGAGAAAACCAGGAGCGAAGGTTATAAACTCCTAGAGGAAGGTTTCAGACTGGATATAAGGAAAAACGTCTTCACGGTTCATGTGATCAGACTGGAATAGACACCCAGTGGGCAGTGCCGGCACCTACCCTGGAGATCTTCAAAAGGAGACTGGACGTGCAGTCTGGCTTGCTGGGGATATTTAACCCGGAGAGTCTTTCCTGCCAGAGCAGGGGGGGCTGGATCCGATGATCTCATGAGGTCTCTTTTAGCCCTAAACTTCTGTGAATCTGCTGAGCTTGTTGTGGGAGGGAGACGGGTTAAGTGTTTTTTGGGGGAGCGGAGCGACAGCTACAGCCCCTCTGCAGGAGAGGGGTGATGTGGGCTTGGAGGGGACACTGAGGGAGGGTGGGGGATTCACCCCTGGAGGTGAGGCAGGGCAGTGGAAGTGGGTGGCCAGGTGGGGGCGGGAGGGATGGAAGAGATTTCTTGTATCTGGATGTGCGTGGTGCCTGGGAGGCATGGTTGGGAGTAGTGGGGAGGGTTGCATGCATGGAGGGTTTGGGCAGGGAGAGGGTATTGGCTGTGTAGGGAGTTGGCATTGTGGGATGCTCTTTGGGAAATCCTCTCTGCAGGTTGTTTATTGGAAACTGCTCTGAGCCTTTTGGATTGGGCAGGATAGCAAGCTGAAAAAAAAATAAATGAATAAAAAAATTGCAACGCATGAATTCTCGCCCAATCTCCTGATCGTTGAAGGCTTGTGAGTGGCGATACTTCTACTTAGAAATTGTGCCTTAAAGTTAGGGCCTTTGTTTTAATTACCCCAGTGCATTGTGCCCTAAAAGTACACTAAGCAATCAAAACCCATCCATTTGAAAGTAAACTTCCTGCCCAAGTAACTAACAACACTCCAGTTATTAAAGCAAAAAATGATGGAAGCCTCTGATTTTTTCTTGCATATTCTAGGTTGTTTGGCTTTTGGAACGTCACTCAACTGGGAAAGTGCAGCCAGGTTCAGTTCAGTTTCTGCTTATAACCCTTGGCTGTGTCTATATCAGTGATTCTCAACCAGGGTGCTGCGAGATCCATGTACGAGTGCTGTGGGGTGCCATACAATATTAGCATTGCTAGGTGTGAAAACAACAAAACAGGATTCACAAGATAAACCCTGAAGGCACCTGTACATATCACAGGGTTTAATGCTCATTAAATTCAATAGGTTTTAAAAATTGAAACTTGCTTGTTTTGGAGCGTTGCATCAGTGTTTTCATGTACTAGATTTTCAAACGAGTTAAGCCCCATCCCTGGCTGGTGCTGCAAGAGAGCAGGACAACCCTGCACTGCCCCCCCCAGCCTAAGGCCCCCTAGTCTGTGCTCTGCCATGCAGCTGTGGGAGCAGGGAGCTAGCACATGGCACAAGAAACAAAAAAAGTGACAGCAATTCAGAAGTGGCAGCAATTCAAAGGGGTGAACAACAAAAAAGTTGCCGCACCATCTGGTGGACAAGGAGGCTCATTACACATCATTGAGTGCCTTTGTGTTTGCACACAATGAATTCATGAATGTGACGCTTTAATTTGTGGTAAGAAAAACTAAATGACGTCTGAGGAGTTTTAGTTTAATGACTTTTAAAGAGTCTGGAAAACCCACTCATGCAAACATTCACACCGTTGCAGCACAAGAAAGGGCAAGTACGTGATGTGTATACATGCCTTGAGTCTTTAAATAGGGTCTGTAGGGTCAAAAGCATTCTGACCTGTTGTGATCTTTCTAGGTTCTTTGCAACACAAGAATCACTCTTCATTTTTCCTAGTCCAAAAATAAGTGAAAGGTATGAGCTGGCCTTTTCTGAGGGGTGCCTTGAGTGTCATGAGAGGGACCTTGAGTCTAAAGAAAGGTTGAGACCACCAGTCTACATGGATCTCCCAGTGCTCCCAGCACACTGCCACCCACTCCTAGTCCTCTAGCATGCCTGGCACAGCAGTGGGGTGGCTTCGCTGCCTCTGTGTTTGTCACATGTGGACCAGGAGTGGGTAGGAGGGGTAGGCTTGAAAGCAAGACCCCAGGAACTTGAGGGACTTGATGGAAACACTCAATGTTGTGCTTTCTTTTTCATGTGGTGGCAAAGAAGGCCTTTCATGTTGTGAGCAGCATAGTGACCACTGAAAGCCCACCTGCCTGCTTGGAATAAGACTGAACAGTAAAGTTCACCATAACCTTCCTAGTCATATACTGGGATTCAAGACAGCGTCACAGAAATGGTGCAAACACTGCCTCTTTAAAGTAAGCGATCCTTTGCTTGTGTTAGTGGGAGACGAGGAGAGGAGCAGCTCTTCAGATATTGAGGCAGTGTTGACTTTAGCTGGCGGTATTAGCAACTGGCACCTTCCAAAGTGCTAAAAGCTTTGGATGCCGCTCACCGTGCACGTATTCCAACCTCTGTTAAATCCAGGGAGATTTCCTTTGAGAAAGTCTTTTTCATTCAGCTCAATTGGCTTGAAGGGAAAGTTTACTGAATGCAGTGCATTATATTTTTCTTCAGTAAATCACCTTAGGTTGGAGCAGTCGATAGTATGCAGACTCATAGCCAGGGTAAACTGCTTTCATCTGTATGCTCTGATTCTTGTAGACCCAGGCAAGCAGAAAAATAGTCAAAACGGAGTAGTCATCAGTTATAGACCCCCGTCCCCTCCAGTAGCTACGAATAGTGGCAGACTGGAGCATTTATACTGACTACTCTGGCCCAAGAGGATAGAGGGCATCCTCAAGACCTTTTGCACCTAGGGACTAGCTTAGTTTAATGGAGAATCAGGCCCAATGCTTTGAGGAGCAGCTAACAGTCCTAGCCCTTGAAGTGCATCAAGATCATTTGAAATGAAAAGGAGCTTCTATATGTTAAAGCAAGCTGCTGTCCCTGCAGGGTTGAAGCTGCACAGATATCAAGCAAGCCCTGGATCACACTGACTGTTAAATGCATTTTTAATACAGAACGTTTCTTTTTAAGTCAGCCGTCAGATAAGAGCCATCCCAGCTGCGATGAGTCCCGTGCTTTGCCTCTTCCTGCTTAGCCCTGGAAATGTAAAATGCCTCAGAGCCGGTTTTTCTTTTTTAAATACATTTTTTTAAACAAAGCACTTGATGATTGATGACACGCAGCAATGAGAACGGGGAGGGCGTCCCGGGCTAGTAAACGTTCCAGCCAGGGAAAGCGCGCTCCACATACAAGATGGCGGTCCCCAAGTGACGCTAGGTACATGCGGTTCTCATACAGTCAGGTGCCAAGTGTCGGCCTTAAGTGAGCGCTCAAGAGAAATTATGGGAAACTTCCTAGAAGAGACTATTGCAGGCCTGCCTTGACCTCTGACTCTTGTTCATATATACAGATGTGGATGATGTCATCTCTCCTGACTACGGGGGAGAGGAGTCAGAGCAAGCAAACAATACTCCTTTTGAGTTAACTATTTCGGTTCACTGAGATAGGATTGAGGTACTGCAATGGGTCAGCTCATCACCGTGTGTGCCTCCCGGCCATCTTCTGGGCATACTCCAAGCTGATTAACTGGAGGTCATAGACCCAATACTTTAACAGGCAATGGGGATACTTTTTTTAGCTCCAAGGCTGCATTGCATGCGGAGAAGCCGTTCTGTTCCCAGTGTCGTAGGGCTTCAAGTGGTCACGGCCAGTATGACAGCCACCGCCAGGAACTGCAGCTGACCACCACATTCCTACTGAATGAATGCTTGGAATGACGTTTATTGCATCTGACTTGAAAGCTGCCATTTCTGATGGACTTTTTCAGGTTTCACATTCTTTGTAGACCCATTCATCTGGGCAATAGCAGCCTCCCGGAAGTGCAAAGCATTACCAGCCGCTCTATGGTATATCATCATTCTTGTTGCGGAAGCATGACAAAACCCCAAGCTAAGCTGAGCTGAAGCAACAGAGATGGTTGAGACACAATCCTACGCACAGGAAATGTTCAGATAATGGTAAATTGAAGTTTCGAGGAACTTTGGGATCTGACTCTTGTTCTTTCTCACTCTGTTCTGTGTTGTTCACGTCTCTTAATAGGCATCTTTCATTATCATTATCCCTAATAGTAGTTTATTGTATTAGTTACAGTTAATTTAAATGTTACCGAAGCATTGAAAACAGATTGCAGATGTTTTGAAACAGATGTTATTTTAATGTTAAAACAAAATCATGAATATTTATAGGTCATTATTGCCTGGGCTGAATTAGGCTCTTTAAATAGTAATGAATGGGCTTAACTTCTCTGGAAGGAACACTTCAGAAAGGTGAATGGAAACATACTGTCATATAAGTGTGTGCAAATCATTCTGATTTTTTGTTAGGTTCACTAATTCCTCTCTGATGACACTTTGGAAACAAGTACCATTACAGTCCGTTATTACTGAAACAGCTGAAGTTTCTCATGTTGCTTTGCATCAGTTAACACAGTTAAGGCAACATTGGCAGCGCAGAAGCCTTAGCCCTCCGTCTCATAGACATTAATCAGCCCAGCGCACACTCCCAAACCTTAAATCAGAAAGACGGTTGGGGTGAAATCACAGCTAAAAGATACGCCTCTGTTACTCACCCAGTGTCAGTCTTTCCTGAGGAAATACAAAGAGCATTTGTTAACTCCACACACCGTCTGTCTACGTAGGAGTCATATTTCCTTCTTTACGGAGATGAAGTTCGTCTTTACGGCATCAACTCGAAATGGCCTTTCACTCCTTACAAAGATATTTCGCTACAGGGATGTAACGCTAACCGTCATTTCGACAGTTTGCATTTTATTTGTTGAGCCCAGCTGCTAAATGACATGCAGAGCTTAGCAGACAATGGCAGTGGTCCTGAATGAGCTTTGCCTAATTTTGAATCTGGACCAATGTTGCAGAGTCCACACGTTGACCAAAGGTTGATGGGTTTTTGCATTTCTTGTGGGAGTAGTTGTAAAAAAAAAAAAAAATTGGGGGGGGAGGAGGAGAAGGCAAGGGAATCTAAAAGAACGTGAATATTATGACTTCCTGTCACATGCACATGCATTTCCGGAGAATAAAAGAACAATCAATGCTGCTTCTTCACCGTAACTGCATTGGCCTCCTGTTATAACGTTGAGCTGAAGTGAAAACCAAAACGGTAGCTGGTTCCCTGAACCTCTTCCCGTACTGGGGAACGCGACTCCCATCCCTCAAGAAGTGCAGAATTCAGGAAACACAAGGAAATTATCTCCTTCATGATGTTGCTACACAAAGAAGAGACAAAAGAAAGTTTCTAGTGGAAACGTTCAGGATTCCAGATTTATATGCACATGCCCGTAAACCTCAAGCTGCCCTACAAAATTTCCTAGCTCCAGCCAGGTTGGAAATACAGTCACAATGCTCTCCTGCAATAGTGTGGTCATTTAACTTCCAGAGTAAGCCCAAGCCAGGAAGCAGATATGTACATGCATGCATGCACACACTCACACAATAGTAAAAATACCTATCTGTCCACATATACCTGCAGGTTGGAACTTCTAAAGTGGTTGTTTCTGGTTTTTTTCCTTCATTTATTTTCCCTAGACTTTATCCACACCCACTTCCATATCTAAATAAAAGCAGACTTACGAAGTAAGAGTCCCATAGGAGCTTCTGGATGCCTGATGGCCTGTGGAGTCACTGGTGTCACTAAGAGTGCCAGTAATGAAGCACCTGAAGTCTTCAAGCAATGAGGCTTTTAGCTAGTCCTGACCCAGGCTAGGACTTCCTTAGGATTTAAAGATGTGCTTTTGGCTGCGTGGCCTGAAACACACCTGTCTGCGGTCTGCACAGCTTCTTCTCCTCTTCAGCGCGGTGCCAAACCCGCAGGGGTAGCGAGCTAACCAGAAGATGGAACCATATAGCAAAGGGGACCTGGGAAATTTAAAGTACTGTAGGCCGTAGGCCACAAAGCGGAGGAAGAAAGTAATAAATACAGTCTTCCCTGCCCCATCTAGGCATTGTAAGAGTAAATGTATCACAGACAGTGAAGAGCACACACCAACTGCTGAAGCTTCCTTAGCCTGACGAAGGGTTTTTGAACCCGAAACCTTGCTTAATAACTCTTCTCCAACTATTTGGGTTGGTCTAATAAAAGATATCAAATTCACCCAAGGAACCTTGTCTGTCACAGACGGTGAGGCGCTCAGCTACAAAAGAGACGGGGATTAATAGATAGATACTATAGGTGGTGGCGCGGCAAGAGTCTCATTACTGCAGCTCACGTTCCTAATGTGGGATTTCTTGCAAGGAGAAGATAAGGTGCGACGAGCTGCACTGCTTAAAGTATCCTTCCAAGCCTCCATTTAGTTGGACTCTAAGGCCTGTTAAAATTGGCGTACCGCATTGTCTGTGGGCATGCAAACTGTAGCAGATGGGCATGAGCTTAGGCTAACCAGAGAGCCAGTATGCTGAGCATTAGGAAGTAGAAACTCGGCCAAGAACATCAGGACAACAATCTATGCCTCTGTCTTTTGCCTAAAGAGGTGGAATGTGACTCTTGAATCCCACTGGTGAACTGGAACGGGAAAAGCCAGGGGTCCTGTGATAAGATACCTTCATCCAGGATACGCATTTTTAAGGCAGGAAGAAAGTCATATGCAAAGGTTTACCTTTTTAATCCCCCTCTTTAATAATGTAGACACCACAATCATATTAAAGGTGCTTTGAAGGTCTTCACAGATGTTACATTGAACGAGGTGAGTCGAGAGTCGAAGCCGTATCTGTTAGGTTCTGCGTAGTATTGGTTGCTGAGTTATGGGCCGTAAATCATAGGAAAGCGGGGCTGAAAGAGACCTCCCAAGGTCATCTAGTCCAGCCCCTGGGCCAAGGCAGGGTCATCTCCAACTAAACCATCCCAGCTTTGCCTGGTTGAAGTTCAGTATGAAGTTAATGGTGTTTCATTAGTCCAGGCAATCCTTGTATCACGTTTCAGTGCCGTCTTGGAAACTTCAGGATGAATGACTCTGGAGAAATGAAACAGCGAATATATTTATATTTTAAAATCAACATTTGATTTTTAAACACCTCACTGAAAAGACATCCCTTTGACAGAGTAGGTTTGTGCTTTCATTGATTTCATGTCTGGAGCAGCACAGAATGCGGGTACAGTATATTACCTTCCAGAGACTGCCAAAAAGAGAGCTCATTTAGTTTGATGACAGATTAATACTGATTCGCAAATTAATTTTGTCTCTTTGTATATCAAGGGTGTGCGAGACTTATTTAATTTGTAATAAATATAATTATAGAAATGAATGAGCTATCAAGATTTTTAAAGTATGATCCATCAATGTTGGCATGACTTGTAATCCTGGTCATTATAAATAAAATGGGTCTTTTGCAATATGGAATGCAATTTTCCCTGTAGTTTGTCTCATTACTTTCTGACATGTGGGTTAATATTAAATTACAATGCCTTAATTTTCAAATCAGGGCTCAATTTGTAAATAAGAGGTTAATAAATAACCTCTCCAGCTGGAGGCCTTATTGTGGCTTCATTAAAAGAAAGTTTTAAATGTGGTAGTCTCCTCTCGGTTGAATCACCAATGTTAGCGCCGTGGCCTCATTCTGCATATCGCAAAATAAGAGCAGTTCAAGAGGGCTTCCTCTCTCATAGCTCACTCCTGTGTCCGCTTCGTCAGAGGGTTTTGGTTTTTTAAGGTGTCCCTCATAGATAATAGACTCATGCATGTCTATCACCCGCTTTTCTGCAGTATCAAGCACCGATCTGTCTATCCTGCACACATGATTTTGAGGGCTCATAACAGCTACCGGTCGCTGGAATTTGCTTTACTTACCGAGTCATGGGCATTTCAGCTGCTTCGGCATCTTTGCGATGACCCTTTGTGGTATTCGTTTTTCTCTCGTTCCCATCTCCAACTTCATCAGACACCACGTGTTTGCTTTTCTGCTTCAGCATGTCATGATCACAGTTCTGCTGCCTAGAGTGATTGCCGGCAAACAGTCTGTGGCTTTGTCTGTGCTGCAGCAGTGGTGGGTCTTGGGTGGTACAGGGCTTCCTGTGTCCACTCCGAGCTCAGACGTGGGCTGCTCTACACTTGTCCCCAGCACTCGCTCTCGAGCCCTGGGCCTCCAGCAGGCCCTGACAACAAGCCTGGGGCAGCCCTGCCGGCAAACTTCTAGTTCTGGAGTGAGTTGGTGGCCTTGGGATGACCTGGTAGCTGAGAAGGTAGAAACATGCCCTCTATTATCCAATAGATACCATGCAGCTACTACAGTAATCCAGCAAACACTGCTTTACTGAGCACAGGCGAAGAACTGTGGTGTCCCAGATCATCCTTTTGTATGTGCGTTACCCATTAATTGAAGTGACATAGGGTGCGTCTACACATGCCCATAAGGCAATGGTGCAACTGCGCCGTGTACTTCCAAAAGTACTAAAGCACAGCGCAGTAGCAACATTGCCGTATGGGCATGTGTAGACGCGCCCTGTGTCACTTCAAGTAACGGGTAACGCGCATACAAAAGGATGATCTGGGACACCACAGTTCTTTGCCTGTGCTCAGTAAAGCAGTGTGTTCATTGGGTCACGGTAGCAATGTTGCTACTGTGCCATGCTTTAGTACTTCCAAAAGGAAGTACTAAAGCACGGTGCAGTAGCAACGTCGCAATACTGCCATGTGTACATGCATGCTGCCTGGCACGTGGAGATGCGTGCTTCCTCCAAAAGGAAGTACTAAAGCACGACGCAGTAACGACATCACCATACGGCCATGTGTAGATGCGTGCTGCCTGGCATGTGGAGATGCGTGCTTCCTCCAAAAGGAAGTACTAAAGCACGGCGCAGTAGCAACATTGCCATACAGGCATGTGTAGATGAGTGCTTCCTCCAAAAGGAAGTACTAAAGCACGATGCAGTAACATCGCTGTACGGCCAGGTGTAGATGCATGCTGCCCGGCACGTGTAGACGCATGCTTTCTCCAAAAGGAAGTACTAAAGCACGGCGCAGTAGCAGGCCATACTGTGCCATACACTGAGCAGCAGTTATTTTTAGCCACAACTTCACTGTAGTGGCACACTACAATGAGAGAGCATGCTGCTATGGTGAAGTAGCTGCTGGTCGTGTAGACGCTCGTGGTTGCTACATTGCCATAATGCGACGTAACGTCATGTGTAGACACACCCATAGGGTATGTCTATCTAGCACGGTGCAGTGCTGAGAAATGCGACTTGAGCTACCTCTGAGTGTGGTATCTTGGTGCTGGAAGCAGTCAAGCCACATGGCCACGGATCTCTCTAGGCTCATCAGTTGTGCTGAGAAGTGTGGTATGTCATCCCGCGTGGAGCACTGGGCTAAGTCAGCTATAGCTGTTCTTGTTCTCATTCAGAGCTATCTCCACCAAGCAGGTCATCGTGCTGTTAGATGTGAGCTAAGCCTAGGCCCATTGAAGTAAATGGGTGTCTTTTCATTTGCTTTGGTGGGGTGTGGTGCGGGTAGCTGAAGACCCCGAGACATTACATGGCTTGTGCTTGGCCAAACCAGGCCACTCCCATGCAATGATAAGAAGGCTCTAATACATCTTCTTTCCTGAGGCAGTGAGCTGCTCCATGAGTCCAATTTAGGTGACTTAGATAAATGCCTTAAAGACATAGAGACCACCTTCCAGATGGGCTTCTGTGGACTCTGACATTCTTCTGCAGTGAGTAGCCAGCATCCCATCCACAGGGAGCTCAAAAGACCCTGCATTGCCCCAACAATCTTCCCATTGAACTCGGGGCCATTGGTCCCAGTGGCAGCAGGGGTTGGCCAACATGGAGCACTTTCCAAATCATCTGCCCTGTGTTTTGCAGGAGAAACAGCCCTGAACCAGTCTCTCCTTTCTAGACTAATAATGATATTAGATTGGCAAGTAGATGCTTTACCCTATATTCATAGTCTTTTTGGAGTGCTGCCAACCCCGAAACATGGCAATTTACCATGCTTAGCCCTGACTCGTTGTATCATTTCTGGATCAAAACTTCCCCACAAGCATTCAGTAGGATTGTCTCCAGTGATGACCTCCTTGATGCCAGCTTGTCCACATTAGAGCTTCTGGTGCCATAGTTGTCAGCAGACCCTCTCTAGCTGGGACATGGCATATGCTGGAAGAATTGCTGCCAGTTTGGCTACCGCATCTTCCCAAGTGATGCCAGCTAGACTGGCACAAGCCCCCATCGGTCACCAGTACTGTGCCTACACATGGGGCTCTACGCTATTTGGGGCTCTTTTAGCGGTGAAATGGCCCACAATCCACTTGAAATATTTAAGGAAGTCCTAGGAACACAGTCCTCTCATTGTGGAATAAGTGTCAGCACATGGAGTTAATTGGGAACAACTGCCGATGCAGAAAAACCCTTTAATCTGTGTAAGACTAAACTATCAGTGAGCTCTTTCCATTTGCACTGTGTCCTCTTCACCATTGAGGTTAAGTTTACCAATCATTGTCTTGACCCTGGGCAGCCGGTCAGGCTCTGCTGGGAGCCCAGGGATTTTGATACTGAGTGGGTTGAATTGGGATGGGGAGCGGGGTGGTGGGGAAGGAAGGCCATTTTATAAAAAACGGACAGTGGTCAAGAAAAGAATGAAGAACCAGCTCCACAATCTCCCTGCATCATTCACAGTCATCTACGGAAACTAGAAATGTAGGACTGGCAGCACCTGTTTAGCAGTCTACAACCCCATCATAGGAGAGGAAGCGTCTGCATTCTCTAATTGAAACCACAGGGGGAAATTTAGGCCAACATGTACCACGCTGGAATTTGGCCAGTGCACTGAGCTTTAAAGTCTTCTCTTATGAAGAGTGCCAAGGAATATGAAGGGTATCGAATCAACAGTCCCACCCCTTGAGGCACCCAGGTCTGCTCATCCAAGCAACGAGCCAAACCATCTCTGCTTCATCTGAGGGTGTTGACAAGGCCACAGCACAAAGTCATATGGTTGCTGCTATCTCAAAAAATTCATGCTGGAGTCTCAAAGTCTGGGCTTCTCTGCTAGGCTGTCTGCAGCCTTTGAGCCTTGTGTATTCCAGGGCCCTTTCAGTCAGAGATGTCTTTCCGATCCAGAGAAAACAGGCTACACAAAATGCAAAGCCAAGAAGCTTGGCAAGGCCATGAAGTGGACATAGCACAATTGCTTCAAAGGTGGGAGGGCTTGTTGGGTGTTCTGGCATCAAAAGGAGCAGAGGATTAAAGGCGCAGGGAGAGCAAAAGGAGTTACTAAGCAGAGCCAAGGAAACCAGGCTGGGGAAGCAGTGAGCAGAGCCTGGGATCTCACTGGAGGAGGTAGGGATGGGACCGAGGAGGGACAACTCTTCCTCGGAGACAAGGAAAAGATATGGAAAATGTCACATTTGGTTAAATACCTTGGCTTGCTACAACAAACATCTAGGCTGTTGATCCCTTCTCATTCATTTCCTAAATCCTCCAGGTGAGCCTGGCTTTAGGTACTCTGTGGGTTTGTCTACACAGGACCCTTTTAAGTGGGATTAGCTGAAAATCGCCACTTTTAAGGTGCATTAAGGGGATGGGTTCACACATGCACACCCTTAATGTGCCTTAAAAATGGCAATTTACGCTAATCCAACCTAAATTTGTTACCAGCTTAAAGCAAGTACCAAATTTAAACTGGCATAGCTAATTTGCATTAGCCCACATGTAGATGCTTAATGCACATTAACATGGCGTGTATCAATGGATGCATACCATGCTAATGCGCATTAGTGTGGCTACACGTGCACTAATGCAACTTAGGTATGCTAGCCTAAATTTACTGCACTCTAATGTGCATTAGCACATCTATGTGTAGACACACACTTAAATTGCTTTAATGGACTTTAAATAAAGGTGCTTTAAGTTTAGGCGTGTGTAACTACACGTGTAGACATGCCCTATATTCCTATTTCATCCACTACTATGGTATTGAGTGTCACATTTGTTTCTTGGTTCAAGTACAGCCTCTTGGAAGTGCATGCGTAGGCCACGACAGCTCTTGCTACCTCCACTTTGATCACCATGGCCATCATCCTCATTCTGCCTGTCGCTCAGGTCTGCCAGCAGTGTGCTGTCTTTGACTTGGACTACTCTGTAGGACTTCCTGTTCAGGGTGGCCAGTTTCTTCCACCATTGCTGAAAACCTGGCCTTTCTATCCTACCAGGTACCTAAAGCTCTCAGGCAGGCTGTCCTCATGTCACGAACAGAGAGAGACGTAGTTAGCCGTGTTAGTCTGAAGTCAAGTAAAAGGCAGGGTACGTTGGCACCTTATAGACCAACTAAAATAGATAGATCTATATAGCACAAAATGTCATGAGCTGAAGCTCACTTCCTCAGATGTTATCTGTTACTTTGGTTAGTCTGTAAGGTACAAATCGACCCTGCCTTCATCATGTCATGACTCAAATATAATGACAACTGTTCCTCTGAGCCTGACAAATGCAGGCTGACCCTGCTCAGAGTCATTCAGCGTCCTGCAGAGATCATTTCCCAGGCCACCACTTTGACCACTGTCAGGCTTCACTTGAATCCCACCAGCTCTCTCTTTCCAAGGGTGCCACCAGAAGTTGCTTGTCTCTACTTTCACGGCTCTTTGTGACCCGTCCCTGCCCCCTATTATGTCTCCGTCAGTACTGGAATGGTGACTCTCATTGCGGAGCAGCCTCCATCCTTTGAACGTCTTACATCCGTGGCTCTCACCCAGGACGTTGCAGCATCCTGGGGTGTGGCAAGACCCTTCCAGGGGTGTGGATGCAGCCAGGGTGAAATGCCCTGTGAGCCTCCCCTGTCCTGTACTGCTATGTCTCCAGGAGGAGCACGTGGGGTTGGACCTGGCAGGAGTGCGTGTTCCAACTGTAGCCCTTTGCATTGCCCATCCGGGAGGAACCCGGCAGTGCTACAGCAGGCATTTACTTTGCTCATACTGAGGAGTCAGGCTGGACTGGAGCAATCATGTGCACCACCCAACTGGAGGACCTGGGTGTGGGGATACCCAGGGCAGGTAACATCACCCTCCTTCCCCCTCCAGGGGCACCGGGGATTTTGCCCAGAGGGCAAAACTCATTAGGTATGCCTCTGCTCCTGCCTGCTTTAGGTTCATCAGGAAACCCTAACAGAGGCCGAAGCAAGCAGCAGCACCCTGGTTGAAAAGCACTACCTGGAGGTAAGCAGAAGCAGCACAACAGTGGTTCTCAGGGGTGCCGCCAAATTCGGAAAAGGTGTGGAGAGGTGCGCTGACTCGACAAAGGATGAGAACTACTGGGCTAGATGTGCAAACAGGCGACTTTGTGCCCTTCAGAGGAGTTCCCCATGAGCACTCTCCCCCTTGAAACACTGCTGCTGTGAGGCCTACAAACAACATGATAATGGGCAGGGCAGGCTCTTGGTGCGCCTATCGCACAGGGTCATGCTGCAAGTGGCATTGATCGCTACATGAAGCACTCTCTTGACTCAGAATAGGTGCTTGAGGGCTTTTGAATCGAAAGTAAAAGCCAGGCTCTTACTGCTCATTGAGATGTCACTAAGAGGCTCGTACATGCAGTGTACCAGGAGTGATGTTAAATCTTTAACACGTTTGGATTTCACATATTGCTACTGAATTCCACTTAAAGACGCAGAGGTCAAGAGATCTGCATTGGAGGCATTTTGATCAAGGTATATAAAGTCAATCAAGACACCTGGGTTTTGATTCCAGTGAGCCATAAGTCTCTGGGCAGATCAGTCAACTTTCAAGAGCCTTGCTTTCTGCCGCGGTGAAGTGAGAGTAATACTGCGCACACTGGAGATTGTCAGACTGTTCCTATAAAGAACTGCATCCTGCAGAGGCATTTAGCACCGTTCATAAACAGGACAAATTGCCTTTGTGGTTTATAAGCATTCCTCCAGTAGTTTTGCCAGACCATTTCCAGCCTACATGCTTTTCAAGAACTTTTTGCTTACATAGTCCTATCTTTACCTTCCATCTCACCTCTGGATTTGTTTTTGATCTCTGTCTGGTGGACCAATTTCAAACTGGCAATGCTTGGGTTAAAAAACTCAAGCTCTGCAGGAGTTGTGGCTCTTTGTAGGATTACCTTATGGCCATGTGAAGAACAAAATGTGACCCCCCCCCCAAACACGACCAACTGGAATCGGCATTTTTGTTCACGGATGTCTTTGCAATGTTTTACACCAGCTCCAAATGAACAGTTTTCCTTCTGGGCAAAGCAACTGAGGTGGAAGAGCTGAGGACCCCTGAGCCCCTAACTTTGGGCACAGTCCCAGAGACCATGGAGCTTTTGTCTCATCTTCCTGGGATCGGGGTCTGAAGTCACATGTGTTACTTCTTCATACGCATGTGACTTCATACTTTTCCTTGCTTTGGGGCAGCTCATTTCTCAAGATGTTTCATACAAAAAGGGGTATATCTGGAGGCACCAAATCACATGAAGAAAATAGGTAAAGCATTCCACCGGAGACTTCGCATACACCTCTCATGTTTCCCCCACTCTTACCAGGGTCATCAAATGGTAGCAGGAAACCTGGCACTGGCCAACTTTGGACCCTAACGCTTACATTGTGCTCTCCTACAATCCCTGCTGTAGCTCAGGGGCAGTTATACACTTCCTTGAATTAAAAAAAAAAGGCTGGTGTTGCAGTCTGACTGCCAAGCATTCATAGAAACATAGAGAAGTTGGGCTGGAAGGGACCTCCAGAGGTCATCTACTACAACCTCCTGCTCAGGGGACGGCTATCTCTATCCAAACCATCCCATACAAGTCTTTGTCTAACCTGTTCTCAAACTGACACAATAAACCCTACTGCCCCAAGACACCAAAAGCATCTGAGCTGCCACAGGGAAAGCAGGGGGACGAGGGCCAACAGGAGCCCCACACTGCAAGGGGAGGTTAAAATGCACTCAAGAGCTCCAAGGAAGGAGGCCACACTCCCCAGTGCAGAGGAAGGCAAGCCCACCCTGCCACCGCCACCCTCCATACCAATCTGACTGTGGGGTAAAAGTCCTTCATGATCCCAGATACGGTGATTGGAATGACCCTGAGTGGAGGGGCAAGACCCTCTAACCAGACGGCACACCACAGTGAAAATCCCCGGGCTTGGCTATAGCCAGCACCCATTGCCTCTGAGGAAGGAAACCGCCCCCCTCGTGTTGCAACAGGAGAGGAAAAAAAAATCCGTTCCTGGCCCCATGTGTCAACCAGCAAAGCCCAGGAGCTTGAGGAAAGCCAATGCACACCCCCCATGCTGCTCTGCAAGTTGGGGCCAGGAAGTACAACCCCACACATCACACCTCCTAACTGGACAGCCAGAACCCCCCTTTCCGTATCCCCTCCACAAACGTAGCTCAGCTGCTTCCACCTTCTTGCATAACCAAGCTGGTTGTGGAGCTCTGCTTCAGTCTCCTGCTGCTGAGCACTGTCCTCTCCAATCTCCACTTGCAGTTTTCCTCATTCTCTCCTACCGATGTGAGTGTCAAGGCAATTTTTGTAGCAGTAAAGTGTTTGGAGACGCTGTAGGATGCGTTGATCTTTTTGCAAAAATCTGGTTGGTCTAATAAAAGATATCACCTCTACCATGAGTCCTGATTGCTTTTAGATAAGACATACAAAATTCTTCTACTTAGATGATAATTTTTTGGGGGCATGTGCTTAAGCTTTTGGGGGCAGGCGCTCTCTGTTTCACTGTGCTCCTATGGTGCATAAACCCATAAGGCTCTGGTTCCTGATTGAGGCACTCCTAGGTGCGATCACAGTATAAATAAATAAAAAAACATGGCGTAGTGATATTGGAAGCTGTGCAATGATTTGAAAAACCAAACCAAGCCTGCAGACCTGTGAGACTGGATCTTCTTCTAGAAAGAAGCTGTCAATCAGCCCTTGGAGCAATAAGCAAACGTGTTATTCAGAAACCACCCATAAGTAGGGCCAAGTTTGCAGCAAACATACATCAGTGCAACTCGGCAACAGCCTTAAACGTTAGCAGCAGTCGGGCAGCTCAGCCCCTGTGGACCCAGATGAAAATCTAGGCCGTGGGACTGCCTGATGAGTCGCAGATATGGTGCATTTGATGGAGGTTACAGTAGCCACAAACCCCTTCAGCATATGTAAAAGCTTTGCTTTGGGTTTTTTAAATGTTATTTTTATAGCAAACATATTTAAAGTACCTGCTTAATGTTTTACACGAAACATAAATCATGTGGGAGAAATAAATACATTGGCTACAACACAGGTTGTTTTGTAGCTTCTACATTTCTTAAGTGTTAGGTCATTTTACTTACAAGTTAAATAGCTGTCTGCAAGAGGCCTTGCTTGGCCATAAATTGTCCTTCCAATAATATAAAACATGCCATTTATTTATAACCCGTAGGCTCTTCCAAGTAGATCCAACTGCCCGTAAAGAACCAGAGCTCCTATGTCATCTCTGCTGAGACCATTGCAATAACGAGGCTGCTGGAATGACTCTGTACTCAGTAAATGTGTAATAAGATCCAGCAACAGTAGCTTTGATGGGCTTTTTCTCCCCACCTCCATGGACAACAATAAATATGAGTACAAATTCAAAGGGTTGCGATGGCCTTATGTTGAGTAGGATCTTATTTCTCGCCCGGTGCCGTGGATTTCCAAATGGGTAATGCATTCCTCACCTGAAGATCATATTTGTCATGGAGGTGACTGATTCAAATGAATGATAGTTAAAAAGTATGAAGCTCCCACATTTATTATTTAGTATGTACTCAAAAGCGCCTGATGCCAGTTTTGCCCAAACACATGGCTCTAAATGGACCTCTGTTGTCGCAAAAGGATTATCACTTTCTGTGTTTACAGTTCTGTACAAGGGGCTTTTTGAGCAACACAGACACCCACTGTACTACATAGTCCAGGATGCTCAAGCAATAAAAATGTGCAAGTTACTCCGATGGGCATCAGGGAAGCGCTAGCTCCAGTTCAGAGCAATGCAAAGTTTCTTATATGAGCAGAGATGGGGCCTAATTAAACCCTGCCTCCAAAGTCTCCCAGATTTGATGGAAATTTACATCTGGATTAGGATCTCAGCTGGGCAGCTTGAACCCACCTCTAAGTGTTAAATAACTAGGAAAGCCATGTGAGCTAGGCACCTTTGAGGAGACTGGCCGTAGCCCCTATCTTGAAGACCATTGAAGTCAATGGAAAAACTCCCTAAAGAAGAGATCAGGCCTTAAAGTGGAAAGAAAAAACAACAGTTATCAAAGTCTAAACAATTCCCTTTTCTTAACAAAAAAAGACACCTTTTAATGTGACTTTGGTCATTCTGGATTAGTAGAGAGTAGTGTGAGAGACACCCGCTGGGATCTTAGGGCTAGTAGGACTGGCAACAGGTCAATCAGGCCTTTGTCTTTTGGATGCTTGTTCAAATCTATCCCACACTGACTAGGTCTGGACAAAATACATTAAAACTCAGAAGGCCCTTTAGCCTTTGGCTGCAGTTATATCAGTTGTGCCTAAGGGGAAATGTAAAGGTTTCAAGGCTTTGGCTGAAACCCTTGCGCTTCAAGGTTGGGGAAACAGCAACCCATGGCCGTTTTCATCTCAGAGGATGGAGAACAGCGTGATAACTTGGCACAGTCATTTCATAGCAAGGAAGGATTTATTGCAATGCAGTCGTCTCTCACAGCTCCCTTTTGGACCGAGAGGACACTACGCTCTTCCTGCTTGCTTAAGGCCTGCTCTGGCAGCTGTTGAAATCAAAGGAGTTTGTCCTGGAGTTAGACCACTTGAGTCGCCTGTCCTCGCATTTCTGATACGTTTTACAGAACATCAGTCGAGTTTATTGCTGCCTAAAATCTTCACTGCAACCCTAACCTTAAAACATCTGCATAAAAGGTGATAAATGGCTCCACTCGCACTCGAGAGGCCCTGTAAAGCTCTAGCTCTTACTCACATGACCCCGCCGCTGTGTGATCAAGACAAAAGCAGCCCTCAAGAGGACGAGCCCGTGAGCATTGAAACCTGGAGTCTTTCTGTTCCCTTCAGTGGGCATCAGGCCAGGGCTGAATTTGACCTGGATAGATGCATCTTCTGCTCAGGATATCAGAGAGGAAGCCGACATTTTGGCTGCCTACTCACCACATCAAAAGGCATCCATGTACTCTTAAGTCACCCCCACCATGTTTCATCCCACCTGTGCTACAGCACTGATAGCTCCTGTCTCTCCTTCCACCTTAACAGGCATTTGTCCAGTTTCCCAACAAGCCCCTTCATGCTACATGTAGATCCTAGAAAGGCACCGCGCTGCCCTCCTCCAAAGTTATATCAATTGTGCCTAACCATATCCTTCTTTCAACTCACCTGTACCACGACGCCTACAAAACCAGTCGGTAATGGGTAGGCAACTGGTGTGCAGGGAGTGCTGTTTTGCACGCTGATCACAACACACTCACTCATGCTCCGTGAATGGTTGCATCCACTGGTGGGTGCTCGTGGCGTACTTAGCCTGCAAGTTCCTCAAGGCAGAGACCATCATTTTCTTACATCTAGCACCAGAAGGTCCGCTTTCTTGGTGACACCCCAGCCCCCCCCAACAATGACAGACAAAGTTATGAAAAAAAATTACTTTTTAATGTACAAAAGGCTTATATACAGGTTCAGCATGTTACCTCTGGTTCTTATGATGTAGAAAACAGCTAAAAATGTTCTGGAGATATAAATCTGACAGAACAATTCACCTATGGTACTCTTAGTAATGATGTCTTCTATACATAATATATACAGTGCTGGAACAGTTATTATAATACTATTTTAGTAAATGAAGGAAGACCACCACTGAAAAGCCAGAGAAATCTCAAAGTCATTGGAGATTTGGTTTTGCTTTTAGGTTTGATCTTTTCTTGCTGTACAAACTGGGGCTTGCTAACAATCGCTCCTGCATCCATCGGCCAAATAAATCAAACAGCCGATGGAGATGCAAAGACCCAATCCATCTCAGCACAAGGGATGGGGATGCCTGAAACTTCCTCCCAGTGCCCAGTACAGCACACCGAGTCCTAAAATGCACCGCAAATGCAAGGGCGAGGACAAGGTGAGTAACAGCCAGAGAATACGTGCAGTGAACAAAACCACAACCCTTTTAAAGTCATCTTTCAAGCAGACGTGAGTCGCTCCATCTATCCCGCTTGATCTTGCTTTCCTAGCGTGCCCTGAACTCTCACGGAAGTCCCTTGGACATTTAAGGATGTGGAAGGGATCCAGGAGAAGGTTCATAAGAGTTAGGCAGGCCCTGATTGCAATATACTTCCTTTCCCTGACCGGTCCCTTATGCGGCAAGTCGTTCCGCTGAAGTGAACAGGACTACACGTGGGGCCCAATAATCAGAGCCTGGTTTAATGGTAAATGCAAACTCCAATTCTGCACAGCGTTCTGGTGCATTCGCCATTACAAAGTTGGACTAGAAATAACGGCTCACATTTGTGCGAGAGCCCCAGGTTGTGCTACTATCAGCACAGTTCATTTGGCACCGATTTGGGCAAAAGCAGAGCACTGGAAGGTACCGGCTGCATCTATTTAAAGCATCCAGTGGGTGCTGTGGTCTGCAGATGGCACTGAGCCACGCCGAGTAAAATAGCTTTAAAACAACAGAGAGGAAAACAGAGACCTGCCAATGAGAACCAGGCCCATTTGGTCTGACTTTAAAAAGCTCATTACACTGGATGTTTGCAATCAGGAATGGATTTCACATCCGCACCCTTCTGTGAGATGTACTTAGCACCGTCAAAGTAAATGGACTTTAGTACTACAGTATTCAGAAGGGAAGACACTTCCGTTTAAGACAGCGTATTTCAGGGAGGTCTTTTGTTCATGCATCTACCCTTTTGTCTAGTGACTGTAATAAATAATGCATTAAGGAGTCTTTCCTCTGACATCACCGGGAGCTGGATCAGGCCCTAAAATAAAAGAAACTCAGAAAACCTGTACTTGGCGGGGGATTCTCTTAAGAGTTATATTCCTTCCACCCACCCAAGAGAGAAATTTCAGGCAGATTTTCACTCCGAGATCTGCTATCCTGCCCCAAGTTTCAAACATTTGATTGAACTAACTAGATCAGGACACGGTCCCCCTACCATAACTTCAGCATCTGATCCATCGGGACGAGGAAAAAGAAATGGAGCTAAGCCGTGGTGAAGTCTCATTCTTAAATTATAACTCCCTGATTAAAAAGAATTGCTTAAGGTCCCAGCTGAAGCGTACTACTCCATTGAAGTCGCTGGTCATAGCGTGTAAAGTTAAGCATGTGCATAAATCTTTGTAGGATCACAGCCCTCTGGCCATTAGAGAGGTTTTTGGATGGATGCCCTTTTCAGGCGGCTGTTGCCTTCTGCGCACGATACAACGACGTTGTAAACACATCTGATAAAAGCGAGCATTAATCTTTCATGTTTCTCATTCAACGCGTCTTTCAGGTTTTGCTGTTGTTGGTTTTTTTTTTTTTTTTCAGAAACACTGCTATGCTTTTTAAATGTACATTTATCCTATTTTATATATGCTTCCGGCAATGCGCTATATTTGATTTTAATGGAGATGCCTTGACTACCGAACACTAAAACATAGTAAGGCACTTTTCTGAGAAGCGGTTTGGAATCGATGCTTTCTACGGAGCTGCAAGGTACAAAGGTATTTATGGTACAAAACAATACTGCTGGGAGTGGACTTATTTGGAGACGTAACTAAACGCTAATCTCATCAGAGCAGAGTACACAGTATGGCTTTTATTCAGATCAAAACCACATCCCCTCCATCTGTTTCTGGAGTGGGTTGAAAAATGTTATTTTTGCAAACGTAACTAAAGGAAAATGAAGGGTGGTGCTATTTACAGGGTGGGGGGAAGGAGTTACTTTTTTTCTCCATTTTTATGCAGTATTCTAGCTTGGCGGTAGCGCTGCTCAGTGCTCCTCAAACCAAGCCAAAACAATAACACTAGCGGTGCACTCTTTTGGTGCTAAATTGCCTTTATATAGTTTACATAAGTCTGTACAGAGACGTCTTCTTTATTACGTGGAATCCCTTTAATGTATTTAATACTTGCCAAAAAAAAACAAAAAAAAATTCTACTCTATCGAAACCGATTATTTTGAAAAAGCACATTCATAAATTCTGCTTCACAGAGGGTCCCTTGGATACTATTAAACACTTGTGCTTGATCATTAAGACATCATGTTAAGAAATTTACTCTCTTCCGCCAGGGTGGTTAGCATGGAGCTCATGTCGCCTATTGCCATATTGCTTATTCCCGCTGGGATGGACGGCAGCGTCAGAGAGTTTCGTGGAGTCGTTAGACGAGAGGAGTTCTGGGAGAGGTTCTGCAGAATGCTAGGGCTCAGGGTTCCTGACATCAGGCTTGAGTGGTCTCCATCATCCATGATGGCATCAAAATCTATCTGGGGAGGCTCCAGACCTTGCGAGTCCACTGTGCTGGACACCTGATTAGCTCCGGGAGAAGGCATAGCAGCCGGCTTGCTGCTCATGGCGCACTGCTGCTGTCTGACTCGGCAGTCCGTGACGGAATTATCAAAGTTACCGTTTTGCTCGTACATGTGGATCTGACCATAATAGTACATCAAATTGTTCTCCCTTGTGCCGCCTGCACATTGCAGAGGCTGCGTCGGCATCATATCGCTGGCTCTTTTTGGAGTGGCCTCTTCTGTTTCCTGGCCGGGGCTCATGTCGTTAGGAGGGTGGGCAGTCCTCATGTAGCCTAGCTGCTGCATGGTGCGTAGTCCTCGGTGTCTGTTTGCTGGACTCGGTTCAGGTGGAGGGTGAGGCTGTACCATCCCGGGAGTGTAGGCCTGTCCGGTTGAACCCATCATGCTCTGTTGGGGCTCAAAGTTTGGCTGGTTTGAGGTCATTAAAGAAGCGGGCTGATGGAACACCTCCTGACTCATGGCAAAGTTCAGGTGATTTGTCTGAGATGAATAGTTCTGCTGATTTTGTTCATGCATGACCTGATTCAGCATTACACGCTCACCATTACTGTTGAGTATTAAGGAGGGATCAGTCGCCATGTCCACTTGCTGAGGATGAATGTGGGGTCCAGGCTTCACTGCCATGTTGCTACAAGAAGGAGAAAGTTGGTTTGGATCTCCACCGATTGCATTTGGGCTCAACATTTGATGAGGCTGGTTATACCCTGGGTGTGGGCTCAAATCCGGGTTCATGTTCATGCCGGGATTGATTTGCTGTTGCCTCATCTGCATGCAATTTAGCCTTTGCCCATCTAAGCTCACATTTCTTTGCACGAAGTTTTGCTGGGTTACATTCATACCACTCTGACTCATCTGCATTTGCTGCTGGTTGAAGTTCTGATACTGGCCAAAGTTCTGCTTCTGTTGGACAACGGCTAAGTTGCCCTGAGAAAACGGTTGCTTTGATTGGTTAGACATAACATCAACAGTTCCTGAGCTAACCTCATTCCATTGGACGGGCATATTGTTTTTACTCATGTTCGAGGACACGTCAAAGCTCAGTTGGCAATCTGCCATCATCGGACCCAAATGGCTCAGGCCTGTGTCAGCTACAGCCATCCTGCGTTGGCCGGGCAAGCTCTGAGGTTGTAGTTTGCCATTGCCTTGGAAGTTTTGCATCTCATTACCGTACCCCATGGAAGTGCTTTCCACAGCTGTCCCATTGTTCTGAGATTTGATATATTGCACGACATCATCTGGCAACATAATGTCATCCTCTCCAACGGGACCATCTGTCTCGCCAGACATTGCTTCCATGGCTATATTTTCACTAATGCTTAGAGGTCGAGGCGAATAGACGTGCCTGGGCAGATTCCCATCGGCGCGCATGTAGCTCTGAAGGCCGAAATTCCTCCTGTCCACAGGATGTGGAGGGGGCAGAGGATTCATGCTGTTGGTGCTGTTGAAGCGATGGACTCTGGGGAGGGACGGCGGTTCTGCAACGGGCCTTCTCACAGGATCGCTTGCACGTCTCGTGGTGTTGCCTGGGACCTCGTGAGGAAAAGCCATGGTGGCCATGTACCCATAAGTGCTGCCATCACTGCAGCGCCTCGGCCCAGGAGGGAGGCGAAATGAAGGCAAACCTGGCTCCGGCCCGTCAAGAAGAGAGATCTTATTCTTCAGGGTCATTCTTTCCATGTTGGGCAGAGGAGTGGGAGGAGGGCCCCCGGTGGCAGCCGCGTACTTGGCTTTCAGCCTGTACTGCTGAGCCGGTGTGAGGTTGAGCAGGCCTGGCATCCCGCTACATTGGCTGACCTCACTCGATCTGCGCGAGGCATCGGTGGAAATCGGGTCATAGGAGTCGGCAGAGCTGGCGTTGTTGGGACGATTCCCGAGCTGCGAAGCTTCGCTGGAACGGCGGCTGGAGAAGTAAGGGGATATCCCCGATGATCGGCGGCTGACGGTGTAGGCGGAGCTGATGGTGCTCGTGGCGCTGTCTCGGCGTTCGTTTAACTGATTCAGCGTCGTAACCTCATTGACGGACAGCTCCATTATTCTCGGATTTGGCAGGGTCGTAGAGGAGCCACCGTTGTTTTCAAGTAAGGAGCCTGGAGGAGAGCGGTGAGGGGGAAAACAGGGTTAGTTAGCTGCAATAAACTGACATTCACCCATGGGCTTGGTGCATAAACACCGCTGCCTACGTGCTACCAATGAAGTTCCACCGGAGAGCGACGGAAATTTTACTAACTGACAATGAAGTCAGAGCTTTCCCTGCAGCTTTACTCCTGGCAAGGAGCACCGGGGAGAAGAGGACACTGAGATGTGCCCCTGAAGCTGAGCCGCTACTGCATGGTCCTTTGCAGTGTTTGCTACTACATCCACCGAGGAACACACAAGACATAAGAACTGCCATTTACTGGGTCAGACCACAGGTCCATCTTGCCCAGTATCCTGTGTCACACCATGGCAGAGAAGGGATGCTGAAAGGGAGAATGACTGGGTACGACCAGGACTTTTTTCTACTGTTCCTCTCTCACTTGCAGCCTCCAGCATTTAAGGTCTAGGAAGTTCAGGTTCAGATGCTGTATCCCTAACTCCCATGCTCAATAGCTACTGATGCCCCTTTCCTCCCAGGATGTGCCCAGTCCCATTTTGAATCTGGCTAAACTGTCAGCTTTCATAACATCTGGTGGCAATGAGAGCCACACTCATTGGCAACACATAAGGGGTGCACGTGGATGCACCCCCTGAGATTGGCCATGCACCCCTTGGAAATGGCAGCCCCCAAACCGGAAGTGTCAGTGGAAGTGCACTTCCAGTTTTGCCACTGGTGATCGGCTGCTGGTGACCCCCCCGGTCAGCGATCAGCCTCTGGGGAGCCCTCCACCGGGTCAGTGATTTGGTGCCCCCCCCAGACTCGGGAGGCACCAGCCGCCCATGTCCACACTGCAATTAAATGCTGTGTGAAAAACAACTTCCTTTTGTTAGTTTTCAACTTACTACCTACTAGTTTCATTTTGTGACCCCTAGTTCTTGTCTTGGGTGAGTCAGTAAGTAATAAATCTCTGTTTACCTTCTCTTTGCCATTCAGTATTTTGTAAACATCTATCATGTCCACCCTCAAATGTCTCTTTTCTAAATGGAATAGACCTCGCCGCTTTAGTCTCTCCTCATATGGGAGCCCCTCCATGCCACCAATCATCCTTGTTGTCCTTCTCAGGACCTTCTCTAGTTCTTCTATACCCTTTTTTGAGGTGTGGGGACCAGAACTGGGCACAGTATTCAAGATGTGCATGTATCCTTATGGACTTACGATAGGCAGAATAGAGTGTGGGGTCCCATCTCAGCCATCTGATCACTTGCTGGAATCACCATTGAAAAGCCAGAGGCAGAGGACTGTGTGCTAAGTAAAAAAATGGGAGCACCCTTTGTGTGTGCTGGTCCTTTTTGTATGCACAGCTGGAGGGACACAAAAGGAGCATAATGCTGCCCTTGTCAGGAATTCCCTCCTGGCATCACACTAGCCTAGGGAGTTTTCTGCCAACACCATGATACAATATAAACCAATTATTTCCCTGTAATGGTTCAGGCACTATTGTGGCGGGGCACTAACAGGGCCCTCATCAGGCTTGATTTTCCCTGTGGCAGGTTATGGGGAGCTCTTGGGATTTCAGGTATTGTGCCTTGTGGCTGTGTGTGAGGGGTTTCAGTGGTGGCGGTGGCCTGCAAGCACGGGGACTGGACTTTATGTCCCAGGCGGCCCCTTCCAGTCCTATACCCCTATGCAAGGGCATGCCAACACACGAAGCAGAAGAGAGATGTAGCTGCTTTACTGCTGTGATCCAGCAACCCCCAAAAATCCCATAAAAAGACCCTGGGGATTTCTCACTGCTTGCACAAATCAAAGCAACCCTGAGGGAGGACGCATGCAAACTAGCCCTGGGTAAACCAAGGAACAAGCACATTTGCCCTGCTTTTCCTTAGCCATTCTTTTGCACCATGGTATATGTCCAAGTTTACACCCGAGTTTGCTTCTTGCAAGATGGCTCGTTATTCAGAGAGGGAAATAATTCTCCAACAGGGCAGGGTAATTCTCCTAGGGGGCAGATGTTTCGTTGAGAGATGGGAGGCATGGCCTGATGAATTCTAAGAGGGGCAAGGATATAGGCCCATGGCTTACCATTTCCTGATATGGGAGGCAGCTTGGTGTTTCTGGCTTGTGGAGCTGGGGTCACCCATGAGCAGGAGTCCTTAACTGTCTTGAGTTTCTCTTTCTTGAGCTGTTCGAGCCGTTGCATCGTTGTCATGTGTTTCCGCAGCTGAAGGCTGACCGTCGAATTACCAGATGAGACTGTTGAGTCCACAACAGGAGCATTGTCATCCAGCGCAGTCAGATCTCCCAGACTTCCCCCACTGTGCATATTCATTTCTACTCCACTGTCATTGTTGTTGGTGCTGCCAAGCGGTGATGGTTCACTGCTGCATGATGACTGGCCACCAGGACTGGACTGACACATCTTGGAAAGGAGAAGTAATAGAAGGTCTGAGTTTTGCTGTTGGAAACTCGGCTTTTTTTAATGTGCAGGTTGCTAGACCCTTGAGACCAAGGTCTCTTACCCATCAACATGGTTGGTACAGGCCAAGGAAACGTGGCGCACAAGCCACCCCCTTTCTAAGACACTGCCCCACCGACATGTCTCAACTCTGCCCTGCAGACAAGAAACATCTCCAGATAAGAGAAGAATGCTGTTCCCATATCCAATCTTGGCACTAACCATTGGCCTTTCAGCAGCAAATTCTTGACAGCTCATTTAAAGTAAAGTGAATGAACAAAATTGCATTAATTTCACAAGCCCACCCCACAGATTGAAAAAAAAAAAAGTCACTGGTGTCTTGCACCAGAGGGAGACACCAAAAACACTGCTGCTCCATGAATATAAGTTGGTTATACTGAGCAATTTATTTGCACCAAATGTTCGATGTGAACTGGCTTGGGGGCAACATGCTTCACTGCTAGGCAGGATGCCTGGGTTCCCAATTCCTAGTCTTGTTTCAGCGGGTATGAGAAACTGGGAGGCAACATATTTAGGCTGGTAGGGAGAGTGGGCAGGAAAAGTACCTTAATTTGCTCAGAAACCCCCTATGGAGCAGGGCTGAACTAGTCCAGGACCCTTTGATCATAAACTTACTATACAATACATGGGTTCAAACCAATTCTGGAAGCAATGAAGCCAGAGAAACCCCAGGGGTACTCCAAAAGATGCCTAGCCCTCCACCAAATTGTCTCCTATTATTTGCCCACAACTCTACCCCCTCTTGGCACCTCTGTCTACTCTTTCATAGTCCACTTAGCTAGACCCATGGCCCAGAATACATCACAGTATTAAACAGGGTTTTGAAGAGAAAGGATTTCAGTGCTCACCTTAGTACCGACTGTCCTTAGGAAGGTACAGTAAAGAAAGGGAAGTGGGAACAAAGAACAAGTGGTTAGAACAAAGGCAACATTAACAGAAAGGATCGAGTTAGTGAAAGAGGGGAGCCAGGAAGGACACGATTCAAGGAGATTAGCAGCATCCTGTCCCCCAATATAACCACCCCTGCCCCGCAATCCCAGCATTTCAGAAGCTTAATTTAACAGACCTGAATCCAAATCTCACTGAAGAGAGAAGGGGGATTTCTATAGATCTCAGTGGATCCAATGCTGGGTCAGATAGAAAGACCCTAGAGTCACCAAAACAAGCGACGTGTTTCAACCAACCAGTCGCTGACTATTCCAGGACTTCTAGGACTTGAATGAACAAAGACAGTGTTGCTGCCCAGGGGCTGGTGTGCAAGCCAAGCAAAGGCAATAGGGCTAGCAGGGTGTAGCAGATGCAAAGATTTGGTCTGATGTGCCTAATTGCAAGCGGGCTGCACAGGGTGCAGCTATGGGAAGAACGCGGCACACACAATGGTAAATCTCCTGGGAAATTTGGGGGGAAAAGTATTCTCACATGTTCATGTCAAAATATCTTTTCTTGGGACGAGGTTGCTCTCGCATTGAGTTTTTCCACCAAATATAGAAACTTGTGAAGGTAAAAATCTATCCCGCTAGCCAAAAAACAGCCTGCTGGGCTGTGAAAATAGTCCATTCCTTCTTGGGCTAAATTCACATGTGACTGCAGTTTGGCCCAGCAGCATTTAGCCCTCTGATGCCTCAGACTGGTGGAACTGACATTTTAGCTGGCTTAACTTCAAGAAAATATATATTTTGGAGGCTTCAATGCTTGCAAAGTTGTCTTGACTCATGGAAAAAAAAAAAACAGAGATTGGACAAACTCTTCAGCAGGTGAAAACCACTTCAACCATTCATCACTCCTGATTTTACCCTGAGTTGATGTAGGAAGCCAAAATGTTGTCCTTTTGGCTGCTAAGGGAAGGAGAAATACTGGAAGGCGAAAGAGTGGCAGGGTGTCCCGATGGACTTCCTTCACCTCCCGCGGCACGCACAGAAATAGACACAAGTACTGAAACGGCACGTACCGGGCTTGGACTGGAAATAAGACTGCTGTCTAATTTAAACAGTCTTGGGGGGCAAAAATAACAGTCCTGCAATGACACAGTAATTACAATTTCACCCCTGCGGCATGACCGTAGGACCGCATTTCAGGATGGCGCATCATCCTGTTCTGATACAACGGCCATACCACGGCATGACCTCCCAAACACAACATGCCCCAGAGACTTGTAGCAGCTTGGAGGCTTTGAAGGTTTGGGATTATTCAGACAGTTTTTGGGTACCTGACAAATGCACAGGGAGGGGGTGAGAAAAGTCATTAGCTTTTCCTTTTTTTGAGGAATTGTGGGCCACACTTTCGGATTTAAGTGATCACTTCTCTTACCACAGAATTCTCCGTCTTTATCGTTTTGACTTGCAAGCAGTCCTCCATGCCCCTGGCGGTGCTGTTGGCTTCAGAGCCGTCTTCTGAGATCTTGCTGCTCTGCTTGGCGCTGGCTTCGTTATCGCCGTTTTCCTTGAGCGGTGGTGGCCTTGGGTGAACGTCATTGCGTTGCTTCTTCGTGACGTGGGCATCGGGCCCGTGCACAGTTTTAACGTGTTTCCTGAGGGAACTGGGGTCCGTGTACCTCTTTGTGCACCCTGGGATCTTGCAGACATAGGGTTTCTGTTAAGACAGCAAATTTGAAGTTATGGTTAAAGAAAGCTGAAACAATCTGGGTGTTTTACAGGCAAAAATAAGGCATGTTCCCACGGAGGACAACGGAGACGGGTGCTGGTGGGAGAGCGCGGAGCATCTACCCACTATGGTTTTGCAAAACAGCTATGGCAGAGATTCGTACGCTGTGATCCGTGGACTGCTGGCAGTCCAAAGCGACCGGGCTAGTCACTTGGTGCTGGCTCTCCTCCTTGTTTTCTGCTGCTAAATTAAAAAGGCAGCTAAAAAATTCATGAAATACTTTCTGAATATTACTTTTCCATGTAGGTATTTGCTCTGGTGGCCACAGGAATGTTTCCTGATTATGGATGGAAGGGCAGGTGGCTTGGACCAATGGGAACAGCAGGACATGACCACAAAGGCTTGTCTCGATTAAGACGAGGTCTACACCCTGTGAGAAAAGGCTGGAGCCCTCCTGGATCTATGACAATTCAGGGAAACCGAGCCAAACGGGATTCTGCCTATCTAATCTCCTGTACATCTCCAGCACCTGTCACCCTGAAATCTGTTATCATGCAAAACAAATCACAGGCATGCCGTGCTTTTTAAGATGATAGCACGGCGCTCCTGAAATCATGAATCATTGATTGCTGCAGCAGAACAAAGATGAGGCCAGGCTTTTGGAAAGAGAAGGGAGGAAAGCGCTACCTTTCTTTCAAACTCTTATTTATCCAGTTTCCAGTTCCAAAGTCCATTAGCACCAAGGGTGTTAGGGCTGCTGCTTTCAAAGGTCTGAATTCATCACAAGCACCATCTCAGCCTCACAACTGCTCTAAGTATTTTTCCACTGAGACATTGTAATGGATCCACGAAAAGGAACAATCACTATATGCTTTTCAAAGTTTAACCAAAAATGGTCATTTCTATTCCTTTGTGTGTCTGCTTACCAGTTTGACCAAAGAGCAGCAGTGATCAATGTGGGGACGTGTATTTATATTTATTTTTGCAAAAAACTAGCATCATCATATGCACAAGAGGAACTCTGCTGCAAGCGTCCTAGCTGGTTTGAGGCAAGTCCCTTTAATTAATTAATCTTTAGAATACCCCTCGGAGGTAGAGACTGCTACTCCCATTTTATAAGTGAATAAGAAGAGATGCAAAGAATTAAATTAAGGGTAGCTCACACTCAGGTGCTTGGATGAGCCACTATAGAAGTAGTATGACTGTTATTAACACCTCCATTTGAGTAAAGGGAGTAGAGCCTGGTATGTGAATAGTCCAGTCTGATACTTTATAAATGAGAATAACTCACACAAATCTTGCCAATATTGCCAGGAGATTCTACTTGCTTAATTAGGTGGATCCATTTCATCATGAATCAAATCTTATTGATGGCTGAATAACGCATAATGGTAGCTTTGATGGGATGCTTATGAGTGTTAAGTGTTAGTCAAAAAGAAGCATCATGTAGTTGGGAGTCCTCTGCCAATGCCAGTTCATACTTCTCTAACGCTTCCTCCCTAGCCTTTTTCAAACACCTGCGAAGCTCCCTCTCTGTAGGGTGGCAGAATCGCAATGCTCCTCAGAAAGGCTGTGACCCTGGATTTCGATAGTTCAACCACATTTCACTTGAGTAAGGAAGGGGGTCCCTTGGAGACTTTGGCCAACAGCAGACTTGTGCCACCTTGAACTCATTGGTGAGTTGGTGGGTGGGTGATTGAGCAGATAATCGAATTAAAGAACCATTTGGAGGAACATCACAACACTCGGACATTTCCCGGCCTTGGGAAATCAGTAATGGACCACTGGCTGTGACATCCTAAGGGCACGTTGAAGGGCCTACTGAAAATTTAAGGCTAGATAGCACATGGGCATGACATCTATTCATGCAAGGGCAGGGTAGAGCCCGAGCTCTGTACCGACATAATGAAGAAGGTCATTAGGGACACAGTGCAGCTCCTGACTGCTTGGTAAAAACTGGGCTCACAGAAACAAAATTTGCTTTTGTCCAACCTTAAAAGGCTATTGAAATACTGCAGAGGGGATAGGACAGAGCTACCACAATGATTTGTAGGCTGGAGAAGATGCCTTATAGCCAGGCACAAACAGCCCCATCTATTTAGCTTCTCAAAACAAAAATGAAGAGATGACTAAGGTAATTCTCCCACTTATGCCAGGAGAAAAACCTCTCTCCTGGCCCAAAAAGAGTGGAAAGCCGTTCCAGGGATTTCTTGCAGAAGAGAACTGGCTCTTCTGTAGGAAAGTCAGATCTGTTTTTAAGAGGAAAATCTCCATTGTCGTGCATTAATTTGAATAGCTGTATACTCTTCTAGGGTGTTGAGGACAACCAGTATCCCACAGTCCTCTACTCCCTCCCTCCCTTGAGGGATGGGGGAGGGAGAGCACAGGGAGCCCAGTGGGGACCCTCCTGTGAAAAAGTTCCCTTGCCAGGGGTGACCGGTGCCTCCTGAGTCTGGGGGGGGCACAATTTGTGGGTGGGCCTGGGAGCGGGCCAAAACCCCCATATCCACTCCTATACTTCTGTGCCGTGACTTAGTGCCCCCCCACAAACGCTGCTGGCCCGTGCGGCAAAAAAACTACCCCATCCTAAGCAGTACCAAGTCGGGGGCCAATCTCTGGGGGGGGGGCACATGCCCCCCAATTCCCCCTCTACCAGTCACCTGTGCCCTCTGCCTCTGCCAGTCACCCATAGTGGGACCCCTCCAAGAGCCCCAGGAGAGCTGCCAGGAGGAGGGATGTCCCCCAGCCCCAGGTTCCCCACATCATGCACTCATTTGGGTTGACTCAAAGGAGTGCGGGGGGGCCGGAGGCAGCTGTCCATGGTTTCCATCACAGGACAATGCCCCGCTCACCGTCCCCTCTAGTGCCTCCTGGCTGGAGAGCTCCCCCCGTGTAGCCCTCCAGCCAGGGCGCTGGAATAAACGTGCGTCCTAGCTCCCAGGTTATTTTTCTAACAGTAATAATTTCGCAGAAATAGTTACCGCTAGAAATGAGCTCCTGTCCATGGCCTAAGTGACAATGCACAAGTACCTTCACAGGGAGGAAACTCCAGGAATGAAAGGGCTCGATGATCTAGTGGAAGAAGGCATAATAAAACTCAGAGTCTGGGTGCTGTAGCCAGACCAATTCAAATGCATCCAATCTTTTACCTGTGAGGGTGATTTAGCACCGGAGAATGGACAGTCTGCTTCTGCAGAAGGTATGCACACCTCATCCTTCCACGAGACATGAGTGACTGGGCTCAATACAGGGTTAATGGTGACATTTTATGGTCTGTGGTATACAAGAGGTCAGACTAGAGGATCTAATGGTTTCCTCTGGTCTTAATGTCCGCGCATCTGTATTCCAAGTCACCCAGCCTTGGGGCAAACCGGAGTGGCAAGAAAGCAACTCTAAGTCCCTCACTGGCATCAACTGGCTCACTGATGAGATTAAGGTCTATCTTCAATAGTTGGATTCCAATCCAAACAAATTCAAAGGCAGCTTGGCTCTCCTTCCCTGACCCAAGTAGCTAAGAGAAGCAGCCAAGATTTTCGGTATTTACGACAACTACCAAACCTGCAAAGCTTTTTGGAGTTTGGTTATCCTTAACTCATGTTATGCAGGAGGCAAAAATACTCCTAGCAACCCCTACCTAGACATGGTATCACTTTAAAATGCCGTCAACCTTTGCAATCACGTTCCATTCTCCAGTGGTTCATATTTAACTGTTACAAATTAGGCTACATACTAAATTCTTCATGGTCGCAAATGCTATTAGAATTTGGAGCGCTGTTTTTTCTTCCCGTCGTCAACTAATTAGTGGTAATATAAATTTCAATCCTCAGCCTTAGCTGGTTGCAGCAGACCATCACATGCGTAACAATAAAGGCAATTTCCTGCATTCCCCAACTACTAATAGCGGGTCTTAATTAAGCAGGGTTAACAAAGCATTGCATTGCGCTTTATCATCGTACATCAAATGCCGGAGGTAGTATTACTTCCAAAGTGTCAGGATGCCGGGTAGGAATTATACCACCATGAGTCTAGGCTGCAGCATTGTTAAAAAAAGGGAAGAAAGAAAAAGAAAACATGTATAAATGTAGGAACCTGCTTGCCCTATTAAAAAGTATATGATTTTGGAAAGCACCAGCTTTAATTTCAAAAGCCAATTAGAAAGTTTGCAGATGTCCACATCTGTTTATGGTTTCAAACATGGCTTTCATAACTATAGAGCTAATGTGGTCTGGCTTGCCAGCAAAATAAATGCTGTTAAAAAAAAGCAAAGAAAACCTTTCACGATGGTAGATTTCTTTCTACGTGAGTCCAGCGTGTCGTGTATTTGTCAGTGAAATGAAAAAGAAAATAATGGAGCGTGCAGCGTGCATAGGTTTACCTCATTGGAGTGCGTCCTGTTCTGGTGCTTGGCTCTGTCTGAAGCATTGGAAAAGGCTTTATTGCAACCTTCGTGTTCACAGACGTAGGGCTTTTCTCCAGTGTGAGATCTCAGGTGTGTCTTTAAGTTCTCCAGCCGGGAATAGGCCTTGGAGCAACCCTCAAACTAAAAGAAAAACAGAATAGGAGTGATTAATCAACAGGGGGAAGGGAGGGTCTTTCCTTTCTCATCGGTTTCTTATTCCTCCTCCCCTTCCGGGGAGGGTGTTTGACAAAAGAGTGCTCACGTTACTGAGAGCGACCTGGCTGTCCCCGAGTAGACTGGGATTTTCAAGACGGGATAGTGATAGTAGGTGCCTTTGCTTTCTGGATGCCTGATTCGATATGAGTTGAAAAGGACCCAACTTTCAAGCAAGGCTGAATGCCTGGAGATTAGACCCCGCCTCAGTGCTCATAAATGCAGACCCCCAAAATCACGAGCTAGTTGTGAAAATCTTGACCAAGGCCTTCTCACTCCGCTGACTTCAGCATTTCAGAGACAAACCCATCTTCCACAAGAGAAATGGAGATACAGCAAGCTTTGGAGTGACCCTAATTATGCTTTGGTTCCACTTTTTCCTGAAGGCACTGAACACGGGTGGCCAGATATTACCAGCTAAAAAACCAAGAACTTTAATCTTGAAGAGAGATTAAAGTTGCATGACACAGAAGCCCAGGAGCCTTCCTCCTGGAAAAAAAACAGTTCAGATATAAAGCAATGGCAGACCTCAGTGCTGGCTGGGTGAGGACCTTCTCTCTGCATTCAGCCAAGCAACCAAAATAGTTTCATAGTTGGTAGGGTCGGAAGGGACCTGAGCAAGACCGAGAGAAGACCGGATGCTGCCCGTAGCTTTTCCAAGCAGCAATGACTCCGAAGTGCCAGTGCATTTGAAAACATGAGATTTCCAAAAATGGGGGCTTAAAGCAAGACCTTTAGAGCGACATTTTCAAGTGTGCCTTTGGAGTCGAGTCAATGAGTATGCTGACAATCCCATACAGCAATCCTTATTCAAGCACTTTCAGAGGGCTCCTGGATTTCAAAGCTGCCAGTCATTCCCAATTCAGCAGACTGCTCATCTGAATCGAATCACTTCCATCAGTGCCCACCAATGGACACCGGAGCCACTTGAGGTTGCTGTTTAGGAAGGTCTTTGCCAATGAAAAGGGATATAATGACAGATCATAAAGGTGTCTCTAGAGAACGATGAATCTAGAGGCATGAGTCTGATCCTCGCTCCTGGCTTGCATGGAAGGCCACATCCAGTCAATCCCATTGTAAATGTCTGTGGGCTGGGAAATAAAAATCAAAGAGTCCCGTGGGCTGGGGAAAGCCAAGACAGCCACATGGGGTGCTGGCCACATCACTCCTGTGCGTGCTGTTGCCTACAAACACTGGCTTCTCTTATCCATACTGGCACAATGGACTACATAAATTTAGGAGAAATCTTTGGCCAGTAAAAAAAAAATCTCTCTCTAAAAGCAAAATTTATTCTACTGTATAATTCAGCACCATTTGGGGAAAGGGAGAAAACACTTGTAGCACTCATCAGACTGATCCTGAAGAAATATGGCTTTGGTATTTTATCTGTTATGGGAAGGAGCTACAGTAATGACCATTGTGTTGGTCACTGGTGTAGGCCATGGTACTTGAACCCATGCCCATAGGATGCTGTAGTCTGGTTCAGGGAAGGTTGGGATTTTTAACTGTATGATGCATAAACGTCGAACGAAAGGCAACCACTACATTTGCACAGGCAATTCTTACTAGGTTGTCATACTGCACCCATCACACCCTCTCTGGTCAGCTTCCTCTAGCACACCGGGGTCATTCAGCGTACGGTGACTTTGAATAAATGGCACACAATTCTCTCTCACCCTATGCACATGGCTGAAAAATATCGCTCCATTCACCGGAAAACACTGGTAACTAAGCATGCGGTCATACACAGGAGCGACCTAGCAATCCCAAGCATTGTCACAACACTGCAGCAAGTGGGGGACCGCCGACACCTGGGGTTTGCTTTCAGATATGAGTGTCTGCAGGTGCTCATGCTGGTTGTTCCCAGATTGAAGTGATGATTTGCCTGTGCAAAGATGAGATCACCTGGAGAAAGGGGCCTGACCTCCTGATCCATTCGCTGGAGTTTGAGGTTTTACACATGTCCCTATCACTGTGCCTGTCTCTTTATTTAAAATAAATTGCACCAGGAGAAATCACTGCTCTGCCGAGTCAAGTCCCCTCTACATGTTACAGGTATTGCACAATTAGCTGTCGCGCTCCCTAGGACTCAGGGGTACAGAAACCGAGGAATCGCCCCGAAGTAATCCTTTGGCCCGGAGAGCTTCCTGCACCCAGGGTGGGGGGAATCACCCCTGCACGTGTAGAGGGGTCATTGCTTAGACAAACAATGCCGTGCTGGAGAAGAAACTCAGCACCGCAGGCAGTGAGGAGTCAGGCTATTTGCAACACAGTAAGGGAGTTTGGTAATCATCGAAGTAAAAACAGAGTCATTAATAAAAACACCGAACAAGAGTGGGCGCAGAATCCCACCTGAAATCCCCTGGCACGCTGACATCCATCCATTTATAGTTACTCTTTGCTTGGGGTCACTCAGGCAATTATGTACTCCCTGTACATTCATTCTACCTAGCCCGTGTTTCTTCAACTGTATAGCCCATGTATTAAAAGCCTTACTGAGGTCCAAGTATAGTATGCCCATGGCATTCCCTCCAGCCACTACCTACCTTCTGCAGACAGCAGGTCCTGGTGTCACTACAACCCCCTGCCACAAGATCCATGGCAGGACAGACCACGCAAGTTCCCGACCCCAGGCGTGCTCCGTAAGCACTGGACGACCCTTCCTTGCTGTTAGCTTTAATGCCCCAGGACAGCTCGCGAGGAACGTGTCCTGTGGTGGGGACTGTTCCTGCAGAGACCTGTGGTGGCAACCACTGCCTCATTACAGACATGCATTCAAATGGTCACCAGCACCCGCCAACCCGCCCGGAGGTGGCTCACCGTGCACTTGTGGGGTTTCTCCCCCGTGTGACGCCGCATGTGCACTACCAACATGTACTGAGCCTTGAACGGCTTCTGCTCCCGGGTGCAGTCCTGCCAGCGGCAAACGAACTCTTTCTTCTCTCCGTGGATGTGATCGTTATTGATGTGCTGGCAGGAGAGGGGAAAGCAGGGCATCATTAGAGCAGCTGACGCCAACAGAGCACACGGTGTTTGAAAGCAGGGGAGGAAAACCAACTTTGTGTCAGTCAATGGGGCTGCTGTGACATACCCAATATGCACTCCTTCAGAGCTGCAAGGACAAGCATGTTCTTGGGCTGGCCCTTTACTGCAGCTTAGAAACCTGGCCCAAATGCTGATCTACTGGACCAAAATATAGTGCAATAAGAAGGATGCGACTAGGACAGTTTACTGAAGCATGAAGGCTGCATTTACTCTGTTGAAAGTGCATCAGATGCACTAGGCCAGGTCCCCAGCTTCTGTAAACCAAATCTGGTCTATACATACTAAAAGTGAAGCATACCCCCCTCTTGAGACCACTGAGAGGCCTCAAAGCAACACATCAACCCCCATTCTTGCTTTCGGGGCCTTTTGTGGAGGATAGGGGGCATTTAGGAGCATAAATATAAATCATGTGGTCCATGATGGCTAGGCTGTAGTCCAGGATGCCTCTCAACAGGTACCCAAAGATGGCCCACTGGCTTCAGAAGAGAGCAGGTATCCAATTAGAAATGACACCACCAAATAGAAAGGGTTCTTCCATTTGTATATGCTCCTTTTTTTAACTAAGATATATTAAAAAAAAGCCTTGGAGCACCCGGGCTGGGACATATCAGAGCCATCCAGGGCAGAGGGGAATTCGGGGTAGACTTGGAAGGAAGGGGTAAGAACTTGCAGAAAAAAATGACTGGACTTTAGTTGGAGATGACTAACATGTAACTTCTTGCAGACTCCCACCTGGCCGTCTACAGGGTGGCCAAGCCACCTACCAACACATCACGACCTACCAGTACAAAAAGGGACCAGTGGTGCAGAGGATTTTTTTTTTATCGTTATTTACCCAGGATCAGATCCACTGGTGTACAAACACACCAAGAGGCAGTGAAAGGCTTGCTAAGACCTACCTGACACTGCGGACGGGGGGTGAAAAAGTGGATCCTTTTACTTCCTTTTGCCGACGTGACTCAGCTCATGCAATTTGATATAAATTAGTGGTCAGGAGTGGCTCTCCATATCTTCCTACACCCTGGGGACGAGCAACCAGCACACTTTGTGCCTGCATGGAGCGTACCTGATCTTGCCCCAGAAGCTCATGTCCCTATAATTTAGCTGAATTAAAACTGCTGAGACATGTCACCCTGCAATGCGCTGACTCCATGCGTCCTTCAGAGTCGAGCATGCTACATTTGCTCAAGCGGGAAAAAAATACCCAACAACAGGGTGGTTTTGTTCCACTTTGCTAATACTGGGACTATTTCCGCAGATTATGCTCTTTAATATCTGGGCTGATAAATACATTAAAAAAACCCCGTAACATTTCTTTGCCCTTTATGCAGTGTTAAGACACAGCTGGGTCCATCTCCATTTAAATGCCCTCTCCCAACCATGTGATCTACAATAGTTTGGTCATTGTTACACTTTATAAAAGGGATTTGGCCAGTCATTGATCCACTGATGGAGGCGGGTATCGCTCCATTGCAATCAATAGAGGATCTGACCCCATTGCTCCTGACTCCCAGACTAATGGCAAAACTAGAGAAATCCCCAACCCTAATTAAAACCTAAATGAAAATGCTGCCTAGTGCTGGGCCCCCACCACAGCCCTGCAACAACCCTGGCCCTCATGGGCCGTGGAACGGGGTAGGCCACCCAGGCCATGGCTTGACCAATTTTGAGCACGTTAATTCAGCTAGCTATGCGGTTAAAAAAATAGCTATACAGTTTTAACCGGAATGACAATTGCACACTTGTGGGTTATATAAATGAATGTGCTCAAAGTTGGCCAGGCCATGCCCAGCCTGATCCATGGCCTGTGCTGGCCCCCAGCAATTTCCCGTTTTCACAAGGACCTGGTTTCTACTTCTGGAGTGGACTGAACTAACGTTCCAGCTGCAAATCCCTCAATGCTGCAGGCTTAAAAACACTGGCAAAAGGTAGGAGGAAAAAAAAAAAAAGACTGATTCAGGCCAGATTGTATTCCAGCTCTAAAGCATCCACCTGCTGTCAAAAGCTGAACTGCGGGCAGGAAATGACTGCAGCTCTCAAGTATGTGCTAAGGAAAGCTGCACAGCCCCTATTACTGCTAATTACTCGGTACCATAAAATCCTCCGGCCCGCACTGAAAACTCAGCAACAGTGTGGAGTTTGGATCCTAGCTGGTGTGAGGCTGGAGTCAGGTTATACGGGCATGGGGAGGGAAATAAAGCAATTCACGGAATAACTCACTGGCTGTCTTGTTCTGCATGTAACTTTGTCTCTCTCTGAATGGGATCTCGCTGCCAAAGCTAATGCCCACCTTCACTCTGCTGTTTTCAGGAGACCTAAACTGACAAGCAAGCCCAAAATAAAAACGCTCTGGATTTGGGATTTTCCAGTACTCAGGGTTTTTTCCAGGATCAAGGTCAGGCCTGCAGACTGCAACTCTGAGTGCTACTGAGGTTGTGGCTTTAATTGCTGGTGGACTGTAGCAATGTTACACGTTCATTAAAACCGAGTAACGAGCCTACTCCATCTCAGCCTGGCACAGCGTGTGCAGGGGTGGACATTCACAACCTGGAGATCAAACTCTGGGTGTTGTTCCTATAGGTGCAGAGCTAAAAGTGCGGTTGTCTGAAACGTCACAGCCTGCCTGCTAATAAAACTGGTGTGCTGTGGAGGAAATGTGGATTGTGGGACAACATGGAGAGGATGCAGGGCACCTTCTTTTCACTATAGATTCACCTCTATGTATGGCGGCAGCATACCCTGGAAGATGGAGGCTTGCCTGCTCCTCCTCTCATGCTCCAAACCCACAAATAAGCCAGGGTCATCCCAGGGGCCACTCACAAGAGTGACTTGAGAGGGAGACCACCAGAGCACATCCAGGTTTGACGTGTGGAAGCTAGAGCACGGCAAACTCAGGAGCATCCAGGCTGGAAAACACCACTGCCACGATGGAGACACACCTGTGTGAACCCTTTACCCCAGAACTTCAGTGCTTTTGACACCGCCGTCACGGGCTCGGTGTGAACGTGGCTCGTGCTCAAGGTCAGCACCTGAAGGGGCAGGGATAAGAGTGAAGACAAGCCACATTCAAAGGATTGAAGCCAGCTCTGTATTGGATATGGAGCTGAGAAATCGAAGACTCGCAGTTTCCCGGAGGTGAACCCTGTCAGGTTGTTTCCACAAGACTTCAGGTGCGTGAGGCAGAAAGCTGCTTGCAAAAACCCTGAGAAGAGCCAGCCGCATCGTGGCGGGATGAGCTGGCGGCTGGGGAGCAGGTGACGTGCCAGCGAACAAGCAGGAGAGTAGCCACGCAGAAGGGGCTGCCCCTGGGACAAGGGGTCTCTTAGGAAAGGGCTGCAGAGCATTAGACGGCATCAGGGCAGCCTACAGCTAAACAGCTGGGAGAAGGCAGGCGGCAAGGAAATGAGCTGCCAGCAAGGTAAAGGGGCACACTTGTGGGTTTGTTTGGACCCAGTCCAGGGATAGTTTATGTTGTAGCCTTTGGACTTTTGTGTTGCAGAGTTCAGACTGGCGGTTTGGGTTTGGGACTATTAGGGGAGGCACGGAGGATCCACACCTGAAGGGCATGGGACAGCTTTGGGCTGGGCTTAAGGTGCTAATAAACAGGGACTGAGCAGGGCGGTGACAGGGCCAGGGGCTCACAGCCCTAGAGGGGCAAGAGCAGAGCCCCGTACAGGCGACCCCAGAACCGCAGGACGGGGAGGGATTGAAGAAGACCTAGAGGCCGAGGCCAAGAGCCCCAGAGAGGGGCAATAGCCAACCTGGGGCCAAGAGAGCCAGAACACAAGCTGGGAAAGGGGTTGCAATCTAGGATAGATGGAAACCAGACTAGAGGCAGGAGCCCAGACGCCTGGTCCTGCAGTGTGGGCCAAGCCAACAGGGTCCAGATAGAAAAAAGGGGCAGAGGCTGAGAAGACCAAGGCCCCAACAAGGCCTAAGACTGACTTGGGGTAAAGCTCCCCACCTGAGCAATGACAGGAGACACGTGCAAGGCACTGGTGCGGCTATAGGGGAGGTCGGAGCCATGAAATTAGCCCCTAAGGCAACTAGGGTACTTGAGTACAGATGGGCCAGGAGGGCCCCACTGAGTGCCTGATGGCAGGATGGCGATTTGCAGGGTTCGGGAGGAACCCAGTGACAGATAGCAAGCTAGGGCTTGCATTTTCCCCATCAAATATCACAAGCAAGGTGTGAAGGCCAGGATGGCCACCAAGGGCATCATGGCCACCCCTGGGGCTCAGTCCTGCTACACACCACCAGAAGAGATGTGAAAAATAGGCCTCTTGGTCTGAGTCAGTTTGTGAATCTGACCTTGGAAGGACTGGCATTTCAGTCGGTTGGATTGTCCCTCTTTATGTGTCTTAGAGGTGTTGCTTGGGGTCTCTCTCAAATGAAGAGTGACAAACATCTACAGCCGGGATGAACAGAGGTCTCTGAAAATATATAGGCTCACCAGTTGTTCTGGTATCTTCCTCGACATCTTCTGCTTCCACCAGCACTTTGGTGTATTGCACAAGCAAACTCACTCTTGTGCGCCTAGGCACGATCATCTGTGCACACAAACATATGTCCTTCAGGGCACAATGGGAAGCCTGCTGTCTCTCTGACCTTCACTCCTGTGCTTATTCTGGGCATCAAAATCTGCAGCTTCTTGAACAGTTGCTAATAAGCACATCACAGTAGCCTCAGGTTTTAAAACCTTCAAAAATAAAGATGTTGCATATTTCTTCAAATATTTGCCTTTTGGTGTGGGGTGATTTTTTTTTTGGGGTGGGGGGTGGGAATTGGTAATAAATTGTGCTGGACTATGGGGATCTGTCTTGTACTTTGCTTTGGGGACAGCTACACAGTTTTTTTGTGGGGGGTTTACAGCTAAGAGAGGAAAAAAAAACATTATTGCTTGATAAATGCAGAAACACGCTTTCCTGGCCAGCACGGGCCACTGTAGATCAGTTATTATTGAGCAATGCCGTGCTTTATGGAGTGTACAAGGGCTTACAAAAATAAAAAGCATTATCTATACATAGCTGCCACCTTAAACACATCTCCCTCATTTAACACTCAGAATTATTTCCACCTCAAGCAAATGCAAGACACTTTCTACTAAATCACTGATCCCTAACCTGTAATGAAGGTAGGGGTTGTGGAGGGGTAACTCTTTGTTTTTGACTTAAGGACGGCAAATGCCAAATCTTAATTTAGACTGTACGCTCTTTGGGGGCTTGGATTATGCTTGCACTGTGTGTGTGCACATAATGCTTAGCTCGGTGAGGCCTGATGCTCGACTGGTGGCCTCCAGGGGACAGATCCCACAGTAATTAATGACCAAATAAATAACAAAAATCAATAGCAGTCTGAGTAACTGTGAAAATCTCTGTGTTCATCAAACAGATCCTTTTCAAAGGAGGCGGCGGCCTCCAGAATTGAAGCCAGCTCTGTGTGCGTGTGTACATGTGCGTGTGCGTGCATGTGTGTGTATGTGCATGCGTGTCCTTCCCCGCAGCTAAACCCTACAAGGGAACGTGACCTGATTTGGCAGTGTTTATGCCACATACTTCTGATTTGCGCCTGGAGTGGCTCCCAGAGCGAGCTCTGGCCGTGCAGCAGCTTGCAATAAAAAGCGAGGACAAATGCAGAACAACCCAAATTTATTGCCGGGGTTTCTTCCCAACATTACTCACATGGACGAGCTGCTCCTGAGTGTCATATTCCTTTGTGCATCCTTCCCAGTGACAGTTTGTCTCATAAATAACTTCGGGCTCCTGTTTACATTCATCCTTATCCAGATCTTCTTTCAGGTCTGTCAGGTGCTCCTGTAACACAGCAAAGAGTACGAGATGAGCTTACTTCAGCTGAATTCCTCGGGTACTGGCAGAGCGCGGAGCAGGAATTAGTGACTGTCATGGAAAGAACAACTGCTTAGAGCGATGTAATGTTCTTGATCACCCTTAAATAACGAGCTAAACAGAGTCCACACAGTGCTGCCCACAGTTTGGGGGGTTCATTTAAAGAAGCAGTCAGATGCCCAGGGCTTTCTGGTTTCAGCCATAAAGTAGGGAGAAGAACTGGCTGGTAAAGAAGAAATCTGTTTTGTGCAGAAACCAACGGTTTGGAATTTACTTTGTTCTGAGTTGGGGCGGGGGGGCACGTTTTTTTGTGAATATGTATATATTTGTGTATAGGTATGTGTAGTCACACACACACACACCCAGAACAACCAACAGCCCAAGGCCTATGGGACTCACCTGAGATGCAGGAGACCCATGGGATACATATGCTGATGTGTAATAATCCCTATTGGTTACGCATAGTTTGCAGCAATCTTGGAGCACTTTGAAGACACAAAGCGATTGACCCTAGGGGGCTACGCTGTTTCCCCTAGCCCCTGCTGGCATAACAAGGAATAATGGGCACAAGTTGATGGAGAGGAGGTACAGATTGGACATCCGAAAAAACTACTTCACAGTCAGGGCGGCTAGGAGCTGGAACCAACTTCCAAGGGAGGTGGTGCTGGCCCCTACCCTGGGGATCTTTAAGAAGAGGCTGGATACTTACCTGGCTGGACTCATTTGAGTCCCGTTTTTGTTTTTAGGGTGAGTGGTTTTGTTTGTGTTTTTTGGGTTGTTCTCCCGCCCTGGCGGGGGGTCGGGCTAGAAGATCTATTAGGTCCCTTCCGACCCTGAAACTATGAAACTATGAAACTATGACCCTAAACACCTTCCTGGAAGGTAACCAAATATCACCACCCCCATGGTATAGTCAGAAAGAGTGAGGTGGGATGGTTAAGTAACTTGACCAACACCAGAGAGGAACTCCCGCTTCCCCGTCTTGTGCTCAGTCCCCTATGGTGGTTGGGCAATTACTAGCCATTCGAGTCCTAATCCCAATTTGTCAAGTTGTTTAACCTCTCTGTACCCCAGTTTCCCCATCTCTGAATAAGCCAAAGCCTACCTGGCTGGGCTGTTGCAAAGCTCACATTCACTGGCTTACGGCAATTGGGAGGGACCAGTCTCTAGACATAATGTGCTACAGAAAACTGTGGTTACAGATCTCATAACTGTTACTGCAGGCGCGTGTGCATGTTGTGCCAAGACAGCAAGACAGTCCTTTCTTTGCCTTGATCTTATTTCATCAGTCCTTAACCTCAACACATCCCTTTCATCAGGACAACCGCGCCAGCAGGAGTATGCCACAGAGATCATCATCCTTTAGCAAGGTAAGCTGAACTTCAAGCTCACTGGGTCCCAGGTGCAGGGAACCCAGAAGAGGGATTTTTGCAGGCAGTTGAAATGAAAGACGGACCAGATAGCAAACCTCTGAGCCAGAAACCTTCCAGAACTTGGGCTCTGTGTTTCAGACCCATCTCTAACTTACATGAACCCCTGGCTGAGACCTCAACCTTACAGAAAGCTTTCTTTTACAGCTACGAGAAAAAAAAACCCAAAAACCTATTGCTTGATGAATATAGAAGAAACAGGGGATTTTAAGTGCAGACTGAAACCAAAGCCAGCCACTTCTAATGACTTCCAGTCAAGTGAAAAAAAATCCTTTGCACATTTCTACACGCCCCCCACCACGGAAACAGTGAAAAGCAGCGAGACTAATTGGAGGAGATAAAGGAGCAAATCTAGAGTAGGGCTCTGTATAAATGGGGGGAAATGAATATTCAGCATTAATAGGGAAGGGCAGGCTGAAATGCATTAAAAAGACTTGATCCCTCGTCTTATCACAAAGGCACCAAGTTCAGGGAGTCAACCCCACAAGAGAGCAGCAGAAGTGGGCTCTTTGCATTGCGGAGCTGAATAATATTGCAAATCCCACATCTGAGTGCCTCAATGGAAAGAAAGCAGCTATAGTAAGGATGGTGAGATTTGCTCCTGGATGTATAGCAAGACAGGCTTTCAATAAGGAATCGTTGGGAGTTTTACCAGCCGTATCTAACAGATGGCACGTATGGGCAGGGGGACTCTGGAGTTTATATACATGTAGAGAGGGGCCGCTCCTACAGCTTATTCAGTCTCTGTGCAGGGATGGATTTCACCCAGTAAAGACCTGGGTTTCTACAAGCCCACAGGGATGCCATCAACAGATTTTCCTGGAGAAGGAAATAACAAGACGGCAGGTGGCCCTATAACCTTTATTTTTTTTTTTGCCCTTCATGTACAAAGCTGAATAAATTATTTAACTATTTCAGTGCTCAGTGTGCAGTGAACCCTGTGAGGAATGGCTACGGATGACCCTTGGGGTTTTGATGCTTGCTTGTTAATAGGTAGTTTAGCTTATCACACAAGCTAAAACCCTAAATAGGTAGGTTAACTTATCACAGCCAAAGCAGCATTCAAGCCAGTGGAAGTGGCAAAGCGATGTCATCTCCAGATGCCTCTCTCACGTGGACATGGACTGGAAGTTTCTAATGATTAAAGAAAAGGTGTTACTCAGCAAAGGGCTGTAACTGCACAGAGCTCTAACTGTTGCAAGATTAATTCATTGGCAAAATAAGCAGCTGCCTTTCAGATTGTAAAGAGCAATGTGGAATATATATCCAAGCTGGGGTTTTCAAATGGGCCTAAGGGAACTAGATGGCTCATGACCCATTGACTACCACTGCAAAGTTTGCAGCTGAAAGATGGATCCATCTGATGAGATGAAACAAGGCCTGCAAGACTGATGCTATTAGTTATTGGTCTCAGAGTAGCACCTAGACACATCAACTGAGATAGAGACCCTGTTGGGCTAAGCAATGAACAAACAGAAATAGTTCCCAGGCTGGAGATTTCATTGTAGGCAGACAAGTTCAACCACTGGCCTACCTTTTCAACTAACCTTACTGGCATAATTGTATTGTTTAATTATACCATGATGCTTATATAAGTCAAACTCCCTGTATGGACATGATTATTCTGGAATGGGAGTACTTGCCTGCACTGCTAGACCATGATCATTGCACCACTAAATTTCCCTGTATATTCAAGGACACCAGCACAAAAAAAAACGAAGGGCCTTGTCTACAGTGGCACAGCTGGGAACAACATTCACATCTTCTGACGCCCAACCTAATGCTGCAAGCAGTGAATCACACTGAAGAACCATTCAAACAAGCCCGTGATTTGACTGTAGTCCATGAAAATCCCTTAGAAATTAGACAATATGCTAAAATGTGTGAGTGCCTATACACGTGCTCCAATGCATTCTAATTAAAACACTCCAGCGTGCCTCACCGTCATGTGTATTCAGCGCCCTGCATTTCAAAATGGTGGCGGAGGCACTTTAACTAAACCTCATTGAACAGCCTTTAGTTAAAGCACCCCCACAGCCATTTTGAAATGCGGGATGCTGAATACACGTGACGCTGCAGCGTTTTAATTAGAGCGGCTGTCACGGAGCCACTCTAATTAAAACGCCCCCCAGCCCGCAGCACGTGTATAGACACCGTATGCGACCACGTTCAATTATGTCCCATCTTTAAGATGCCTTTCTTACTGATCTGTAGCCAGTTGCCTTCATCCTCTCTCTTCTACTAAAATAATTCATCTTTGCCCCTCCTTGTTCTCCACTTTCCCCACAGCAGTTAGCCTGGTTTCTTCTTCACCGTGGAGCACGCCGCCTGAGCTGGTCTCTCAGACCATTTTCTCCTCTTTCAAACCCTTTCTCAAGACCCCGTGAGTGTTGCAATGATTAGTGAACAGCTCCAGAAGGCCTGGGAGGTGAGAAGTGCTATATAAAAGCTCAAGTATTCTTATTAAAACAGCTGTCATGGTTTCACATGCCAGCTGTGACTTATGTACAGGTTTACAGTCTATACAAGGAAAGATTAGCTTTAATTAGGCCTTAATTGTTCTCTGAAATTGGCTGCTCCTATGACAGAAAAGTTGCTGCAAGTCACAGAAGGATTTCTGAGGAGAATCAAAAGCCTTTAAAAAGTGTGAGAGGCTTGTAGAAAGAAGAGCTAGAAAAGACCAAATCTCAGTCATTGCCCAGCAGCTCCCGCTGTCTTCAGCTAAAGTTCTGGGTAGAGCGGCTGAAATATTGTAGTCCACAGAAAAAGTACTTTCCACAAATTGAAAATTTGGATTTTTCTGGGTTTTTTTCTGGAAGAAAAAAATGAAAAAGCCTATTCTAGTGAAGAGCGGGTAGACCCAAAGCAAAATAGCTTGGTTCACTGAACCAAGAATTCAATGGGTTTTTCCATTTGACACGAATCCGAGTCTGGTCCTGAGCTGCCACAATGCCTCAAGGGAGTTGTGGTCTAGACGCCTCATGTGCCCACTCTCGGGTACAGGGCAGACTCCTTGGTTGGATGGTATCTGCCATGATGCAGCGCGGCCCCCCTAGTGGCTGGGCCGCCACGGGGCAGAAGAGGAGCTCCAGGACTGCAGGCGAGCATGAGACAGCTGGCCCATGGACACCCAAGTCAACGCTCTGCTGTAGTGTAGGCACGATTCGAAACAAAAGGCATTTCAAGGTTTCAGAATCAAAATTGTCTCTGAACTTTTCTTTCCATGCAAAAACAATAAAGAAAAAACAAGGGTATTTCAGCTTTCCACCATAATACGGTTGAAAGTAATGGTGAAACAACAGAATTTCATGCAGACAGGAATTTCCAAGGTTCAAAAAGCACCAGGTTGGGGACTGAGGCCAACTGACAAGCAGACCCCTATGGTATTGAGTCTTCCATGTCAAGGACGGCTCCCTGCAAGGGATTCTCCAGTAAGACGTCTAATCAATTTTAAATGCCTCCAGCTGCAAAGCCTTCACTTCCCTGGGGGGCATCGTTCCACCGATCTCCCCCAAAGGCACGATTTCTAGGTAGCCAGCCTACAATTTCCTTTTCTTTATTTCATCTCTTCTCTCCTAATTAAACTCCCTTGCATTGCTTTACCTGATCCCGCTTCCTCGTGTTACTCACAAGGCATCCTAGAGCAGCTATTGAAACAAGTGTCTGCCCACAAGTGCATGGGTTATCACTATGACTGCGTATGCATGATGCCACTGCGTGTACGACAGTCTGCCCCAATACATATACATGGGAGGGCAGAATATTTATTTCATATCTCTTTTGGATTTGGAGCATGGGGCCTTATTAGTCTGGGAGGTGGCCAGATCGGGGTTTTTTTTCAAGTCACGTGCTTTCTGCTGCTGCGTTGATGTGCTCCTAAACCCAAAGCTCCAGAGAGATGCCTCTTTGCCCTAATAAACATGCTGTAGTCAGCACGAACTTTCCCTGATATGCTATCTTCATCAATTTTACCAACCCCCAGATGACTGCGCATGTTGCTGTCCCCATGCATCATGCTGAAACCTGCTTCTGAACCAGAGCAGAAAGAGGAATTTGTCATCAACTCTTCTGTTCGCTTGACAATAACACAGCCTAATATTTCATGAAAATGAAGTGCCCAGAGCACTCCTGATGGTTTACAGTTGTGATAAAGGATGGTCAGATGGATACTGTCAGCCATTAAACAGTTTGCAACTGCGGAGCTCAGGAAGAATTGCAAAGGCCTCTGGGCCCGTCTTGGTGTCAAATGCTGCGTCACTGATGTAAAGGATGTTGCTCTGAGCAATTCCTTACTGAGTAAAGAAGAAGCCCTTTTTGAGAGCATCTGACCTACATGCAAGATTTGCCGGTAATCTATGTTTGCTTTGAGACACCCGTACTGCTTGCTCTGCACCGTAAGAAAAGTCAAGCGTCATTTTTAAAGTTACCACCGTTGAAATAGTCAACCTTCCCTTTCCCTGGTCCCAGACGCAGCGCCAAGGAATCCGAGTCCCAAGCACCTCCATAATGCCTTACTCGATCAATCACGGAAACTCGGCCCCTGCACTTTGGGGGTCCCTTGGCTTGAAAGGAGCTTGCTAAGCCCTGCAAACTTTGATGCCTTGTTATCAGCTGCAGAGAAACGTGGAATGAATATTGGTCCCAAAGACAACGCAGAGCTGTCAGCGCTCTGTGTTGAGGCCAACCAGGCAGTTTGTGCCAAGAAGTTTTACCTGAGAGGTTGGGGAAGCTGGAGGCAACCCTTCAACTTCAGTCTTGACTTTGCTGCGCTTGTTAATTACTGGATTGACCGTGCTGCTCACAGCTGACTCACTGCTCTGCTTGCTCTAGGAAAGAGAAATCAGGGGAGATGTGCTGCTAGGGTTATGAATGAAAAATGAGGCCGTGCCGCTACTACCATCATAATCACAGCAAATTGGAGTGGAAAAGGAACTCTGAAATTGGCTCTGTGGATCGGCCCATCTGCGCAGGAGTTACGTGGAACGTAGACCTTATCTTGGCTATTTGTCCAGAGTCAATCTCCTACTGTGCGAGTATGCAAGGGGGAAAAAAAAAAGAGCCAGAGAAAAAATAAATAAAGGAAAGTTTGAAGACTGGGGGGGAAAAAAACCTATTTTGCATGTGACACTGGAGCTTTTTGTCTCTCAGCTGCTTCTTCAGTCTCAGAACTATCCAGACCCTGTTGTTCAAATCTCCCCCTCGCCCCTAAGAATAATCGATGATCCCCCCGCACCCACTCCAAACGAGAGGAAATATTTTATCCAATGTGTCATGGCGGGGTCCTTTAGGAGGGCCGTGATCTCCTTAAGGCCCTCTCCCCGTGCCAATTTGGCCCAAGGGCACCCTCTAATCTCGCCCGCCACGTCTTTGCTGTTAAATAAGGTTGGGAGGCTGCCTTGCGTCTCCTTGGGCACGTAAACTCCTGGACCCCTCGTGGGTCTTATCCTGCACCCCTGAGTGCCTTGGGGCACCCTAGCCTTATGGGCTACGCGTGGCTCCTACCACCCCTAATACCATGCCCCAAGCCTCGCTGATGGGATAGACGTTGTCCTGTCACAAATCAACTTGCCCGCTCTCCCGGGCCTCCTCTGTAATCTAGCCCACTCTGGGCTCTCTCTAATAGTGTTGTCCCGCTCAGGGACCCTTATTCCCTCTGGGAACTCGTATCGAGCCCTACGGTCTTTTAGGCCCACCGCGCTGCTAACCTCCCCCCTCCGGGCGCACCGTGCTGCTATCCCCTCTTGCCGGGGACCACCACCGCACCTTGCCCTTCTCCTGGGCTTTGTGCTGCTAACCCCTGT
>NW_005842285.1:892396-928731 GCF_000455745.1 Alligator sinensis | reverse complement strand
GGTTCCTGTGATTCTCACTTCCTAGCTCCAGGAGCTCCTGCCCCTCTGGCTGCTGGCAGAGAACTGCCAGCCTGGCCTCAGCCCTGGGCTTTATGAGGGCCAGGCCCTGCCCCCTTCTGGCCAGCTGATTCTTATCAGTTGCCCTGGCAACCTGCAGCTGTGCTCATTATCTCCGCTGAGGCTCCTTATGTCCTATCAGAGCTTCTTCTCTGGCCGCTTTCCCCTGTCTAGGAGCAGGAGCACCGAGGTGCCCTGCAACACAATGGTTTCTCTTGGTTTTAGAAGAGTGTCCTTCATAATCAGCCTATAGGAGCCTACGCATGTATTTTATTAAGCCCTTAGAAAAGAATCGAGTCTGCAAGAGACAAAGCATCATGCACAATACAAAGACTCTAGTCAATTGGAATATGACAACTGCAATTGCACTGGTGTTAGCTGCTCAAGATTGGTGTGGTAACTCTTAATCAGAGGTGTCACTTCTGCCACTGAAGGCATATGGGTAGCCAATTTGCTGGGATTGAAACAGAAGAGAAGAAAATAAAACCAATCAAGCCAATAACCCACCGATAACAAACCAGTCCAGGGCCGATGAGGCTCTCCAAACTAATAAACCAGACTGAACAGTTCAATACGATAAAAACACAAAAACAAATTAAAAGGGGTGGGAATGGAGGTGAAAGAGAGGTTGCGGAGAAAGCTTACATTTCCAAAAGTGGGTAGTTAGGCGATTTAAAAGATGCTATACATAGCCACTGATGTCCAACATGAGTGTGCGCTCAGGGTGTTGATAGTTATCTGTTTGGTGCAGGTAAGTGCACAAAGATTGTACATTCCTAAGTCTAAACACCTGCTACGCAATCATATAAGACTAACAATAAAAATGAGTCATAAAACGGACACCCAAAAGGACAGTGCACTGCAGAAATTTCTTCCCAAAAATCATTTGCAAATAAGGAGTTGAAAAACTCCTTTACCGTGGAGTTTATAACATGCAATACATACAAATATGGACTTACTTGAAACTTTCTCAGCTTGCAGCTTACAATGGGGGAGATGTTTTCTGGTGCTCAGTGGGCTGAGCTTTGCTCTACGGCAAGGTTGGGTCTTTGCTCTTCTCTGGACCATATTCAGGGAATTAAGAGAGAAGCTAGAGCTCTAATTGGCAGTCACAGCTTGAACTACACAATAATGCTGTGAGTGTACAGACAACGTCTACTAAATTAGGGATGGCCTAACAGGTTTAACCAACAAATAAATAAATAAATTCTCGTTTCGAATTCTTGGCCAGATTTTCAGAGGCCCTGAGTACTCATTGCTCTACTTGACCTCAGCATGAGCAGTAGATGTTTAGCAGCTCTGAAAACAGGTTCCCTATTTGACTAGAGTCTCCATCTCCAACAGGAAGGGTTTTTTTTCCAGGGCACCAACGTTTAGCCCGTTGCTCTACTTCATATGTGACCTGACTTGGCTCCTACCTGATTGGAGTCAGGGATGCAGCTGTTGTTGTTACTGATCTGTGTAGGAGGTGGGTTGACAGAGAGCACAGCCACGTGCTGCCGCGGGGGGAAGGTGGGGGACGGCTGGATCAAAGGAGGAGTATGTCCAAAGGCTGAACTCAAGCCCCTCTGCTGACTCAGGATCTGCTGGTACGTCACGGGGTTGATGGGATGGGGGAAGCTGAATGCCGGGCTGCAATACAAATGCCAGTGAAGAAGGGGAAGTTACATGGTGGTATTAAAAAAAACAAAAAAACATTTATGTTAATGATTGATTTAGGTGAGGACAGAACTTCCCAGTGGCCACGGGGAACGGGAAAGGATGGAGAAACTAGAGTTTCATTAATCACCCTCAATAAACATTACAGAAGATTTATTATTTTGGATAAGGCAGGATATACAACTAATTAATTAATTAATTTTGTGCAGATGTGATCTGCCTTAGCTACCATTTGGTATATTTATGCATCAATATAAATATACCCACTCACATGCAAAACTGCTAGAAAGTCCTTTTCTTCCTGTGTTGCCATGCACTGCTTGCAAACATGGGACTGACATGGGCTTTGCAACAATTCAGGCTCGAAGGCTTTGCTGTACAGAACTACTTTGAAACCTTCTCAGCTTGCAGTGTGCTACAGGGGAGATGTTCGCTGGCTCACCAGGCATAAATTACAGCAGGGACACTTCACAATATTCAAAAGAGATGGCATTTGCTTTGCACTCAAGGCAAAACAGGATGCCGTGGTATGGGGGTGGTAGAATATGCAGTCCTTCAGATGCAAGTCAGATGTAAGTTCAGCTCCTATCCACATCACGGGTAACCAGAAATGATCAACATCTACTAGCTATTTGATGGCTCGTATGAAGTCCCTGATTTCAGACTTAGAGGGAGTGGATGAGGTGTCCAGAATAACAGCTGGAACAGCCAGCCTTGCAGGAAGGCCACGTCCTGAATTAGTCTCTCTTTCAGAGGTAGTTCCTCCAGAAGGGGATTAAGGCACGAAGGAGAAGTGTGGGAAACCTGCTCTGTTGCTGCCCTGGCTCTTGGCATGTGGTGTTAAACAAGATTATCATTGTCAATTTTGCACTTTAAAGAGGATCCTAAGCACATGTACAGTAGGGCTGTGTGAAATTTCACCGGCCGTTTCGTTCCAACACTGTTTTGACCAATTTCGAGGTTGAAACAGCAAAATCAGAACAAAACAAAGCCGGTCGAAATAGTCTCGAAACAATCGAGGCTGGTCGAAACGAGGCTTTCGACCATAGGCTGGGAAGTCAGTCCAGCTGGGCTGACTTCCCATCCCTAGTGCAAGATCCGGCATCCCCATCTGCTTGATCGTGCCAGGAGCGGGAGGCAGCCCAGGTGCTTCCCGGGGCCCTGCGCTTGATCGCACTGGGCCAGGAAGCAGCCCAGCTGGGCTGCCTCCCGTTCCGGTGTGATGTAGCACTGGGGATGGGAAGTCAATCCAGCTGGTATGACTTGCCATCCCCAGCACAACTCAAAATGGCATCAAAACAGCCTTTCTGTTTCGACAAAACAAAATGGAAGAGCTGTTTCGACTCAAAATGAAATTCGAGATGAAACACTGTTCCCTCGAACTGGCGAAACTCAAGGCAAAACGGAACGGTGCCGTTTCGCACAGCCCTAATGTACACACATGAATATTTTCTCATTGTTAAAGCCACAAGAGGCGCAATGCTTGCTGAACTGGTCAACTATTAGCAGTATGTTATATTTTATATATTGAAAAATATATAAATCTAATTTTTTTTAAATAACTTAGTCCCCTTCCTCCCCCATCATTATACAATTAAGGCTGGTTTTATTCAAAACCCGTTAGTGACAAGGTAAGCAAAACACACTGGGCAAAAATCACTATGATGCCCCAGTGGTTAAATAAATACAAATGACATCATACTATCTGATGGCAGGTTGCTGTAGAGCAATTGGTTTATACAAAGGAGCCGTGAGAAAAGTGACTTATAATAGTTGGCCATCCTCCCATGATGAGGTGGTCATTAGTTTGTGTCACTGCTGTCACCGATAAGCTTTTTTACTGATTAAAAATTAAAGAAGCCACACTACAAACTATTAAGAGTTACACTGTTTTATGAATGCAGCTCATTTACATAGTCTTGTTGTTAGTAGTAATAGTAAGAAGTATGAGATTTAAGATATGCCTTGTAAAGATATACCTAATGGCTCTGAATGTATTACTATGTTATTATTGAACCATATTAGCCACGATAGAAACACTTATAATAAAAAGGTTCTTCCCCTAAGGAGCTTAACATCTACATTTAAACACAGTGGACTAGATGAGGGTACAACAGATGTAGAGAACACAAGGTAATAGTGGAAGAACTATGATTTGTAGCTAAATTTTGGATGATTCTTGAAGCTGCTGCTTTAGAAATACTTTTACAATTTTACAAGTGATGTTACCCAACAAAGTAGTGTTTAAATTATTGTAACAGGTAGAAATGCCATTTTTTTTCTTTAAAACAAGATCAAAACTCTTTAGGTATCTGTGGCTTCTCTAAAGCCTTGTGTTTCTTCCCCATGCATCTACAACAACATTATTAATAGATACGAATGTACTTAACTTCACACTACTGCTAACAGCAGGAGCACAGTGCAACCCTTCTTAAGCAATCACTCAGAGGATTGGCATCAATTATTTGCCTAGGAGAAATATTTTCTAATTAAGTCTAGAGCAGAATTTCACTCAATGATCTAGATTTTTTTTTTTTAATGGGTGTTTAAAAAGTTAGGCTCCCAAGTCGATACAGGCAGCAATTTTTGAAAATCTAGGTTAATATTTGCAGGGCTACTTTGGGGATAGTCTCCTAAGGGGTGGAGGTGGGGATTTCTAATTAGGCTAGTCACACCATTTAGCAAAGCTAATTTATTGGCAGAACTGAGCCTCTTTTGTTTGGCTGCAAAGAGGTAAAAGCATATTGCAATTATTAGCAATCTGGCAAGTCGACAGTCCCATCCGGAAACAAGAAACCCATATACGGTATAAATTACTAATATAGCCATCAGTGTAGAAGAAACACATTAAACATTACTTTTCCACAAGCCAGGGTTTTCCATATTAATGTGTAACACAGAGCCCGTACATAAAAGGGATATATATTTTTGAACAGGATTCCTTGTTACCTTAGATGGGCAAACCCTGAAAGGTTTCCTTTCTGCAGCTCGAGTTCCTGACAAGGAGATAATTATGCAGACAGGAGATCAAATAAATAAGAGCCTAAATTGAGCCACTCCAACTGTTTTACCTTATTGCCCCTGCAGATAAATGGCCATACGAGCCACTTGCAGCAGAACTACTTCGGGAGTTATTAATATAAGCCACCAGGGAGTTAGGGGATGTCCTGATCATTGTTTGAAGATCAATGCTGGCATCAGACAGCGGGGATATGGAGAGGGCTCGCTTTCTGCTTAATCTTGGAGTCACCCGAGGGCTTGAAAATCTTGACACTGTAAGGAAGAGAAAAAAAAACAATCCAGTGTGTCTAGTCAGATAAAAGCAGCAGGCTTCTCCCTTCTTGTGGCCAAGTAAATGAAAGAAGTTCACAACGCTCTGCTTGATTTACTGGGAGGAAGACTTAGTCTGAGAGCATGTGGAACATTAAATGACACGCAAACCCCTAGCTGGGACTCATTTACCTTGAGAACATTTCTTAAGCCCCATCACACACACAAAAAAAGAAAAATTCATACTACGCATCTGTATTTTTTGCCGTGACAGCCATTCTTGTGGAAGAGAAGCAGCAGGATTTGGGTGCCACGACAAAGAAGCAGAGTCTTTATTGAAGCTGCTGAACTCAGAAAAAGCCTTTGTTTTTCTTTGGCTTTCTAGTGACCATAATGCTGAATTCCACTGCTGGGCTTTTGTCAAGATGCTGATTCAGCGAAGAACTTAAACACAAGCCTAACATGAAGCATGGGAGTAAGCTCATTGAAACAGATGGGACTTGCTTAAATACCTCACTGATTCAGCACCCGGAAGTCCTGAGCTTGGACGTCCACTTTCTCAGCTGACTAATTTCTGCCTTGCTGTGATGTCAGTGGCTTCCCTAATGTATGGGAGAGGAGCATCGGAGTAGTTGGTTTTGAACCAGCTGATCTCTATTCTGCAAGGGCTCTTTGCAAGTGTCATGGATCAGGGTCCCCAGGGGTGCCCATGATGCCCCTAACGGCTCCATGACCGCACCAGCTCTGCTCCGAGAGCACACTCTTGTCTCTCCTGCCACGTCTTGATGGTGAAATAATAAATTGGGAGGCTGCCCATGGGCCTTCGCGTGGCCCCAGTGCACTGAACCCCACAAAAATTCACTGGTCCTTGGGCCCTTTGCTGGATCTCACTCCCGTACTGTGCCTTAAGGGGCACCTTGAGCCTTATGGGCTAATTGCATGGCTCCAAAACCTTCCCTATACAACACCCCATGCCTCGCAGATGTTACATGTATGTTTTACCCTCTTTGAGGCCTTAGCCTACTCGGTCTCCACCCCTTTAATCTGGCTAAGCCTTCTAGCCTAGGCCCACCGTCTCATATGTCAGTCTGAGGCACTAGCTCTAATCAGTCTCTTCCTGTCACCGGGCCCCTGTATGGCTGCACCCCTCTCGGGTGCTGGGCCCATGGCCCCTATGTAGCTGTGCCCCTTAAGCGCCAGGCTTACAGCCCCCAAGTAGCTGTGCCTCTTGAGCACTGGACCCAGGGGTCTGTGTAGCTGCACCCCTTGAGCGCCAGGCCCACGACCCCATGCAGCTGTGCCCCTCAAGTGCCGGGCCCACGGCCCCATGTAGCTGCACCCCCCGGGCACCAGGCCCAAGACCCTTGTGTAACTGTACCCCTCAGGTGCCAGGCCCACAGCCCCCATATAGGTCCGCCCCTCAGGCACTGGGCCCATGGCCCCATGTAGCTGCACCCCTTAGGCACAAGGCCCACAGGCCCTTGAGTAACTGTGCCCCTCAGGCACCAGGCTATGGTCCCTTGAGTAGCTGTGCTCCTTGAACTCTAGGCCCATGGCCCCGTGTAGCTGTGCCCCTCAGACACCAGGCCCACAGCCCCCTGAGTAGCTGCGCCCCTCTGGGCACTAATGGGGTCTCCGGACCTTCCCTTTCAGCCTCATCCCAAACCTCTAGTCCAAACAACAAATCAAACATAAGCCCCTGGGATCTAACATAACAATAACAACAGAGACGGCACTTAGCAAACTTCCACCCTAGGGCAGGGTGCCTCCTAGCCTTGCGTACCCTCAGGGCTCCTGGTGCCTTACTGGAGGCAACCACCCATCTCTGGGTAGCTTTCTTGGGCAGGAGCTCCTTCACCTGGCAGTTGCCAGAGAACTAATCCTTGCCAGCCCCAGCCTTGGGCTTACCTGTGTCTAGGGCCCTGCCTCCTTCCTGTCAGCTGACCACCTGCAGGTGCTGGCTAATTACCTCATTATCCTGTTGCTCAGGCAACCTGCAGCTGTGGTGCTTTGCCTAGCCTGCAGGGCTCCCTGGCTAGGCTGCTTCTGCCCTTCAAGGAGCAGGCACATCATAGTGCCCTGCGACAGTAAGATATTCCTAGGGTTTGACGCAAAGCATCCCGTGGCCTTTGGATGAAGCGTCTCTTGCTTCGCTAACTGAAGGATAAACTGTACAGTTTGGGGCACTAACCATTATCTTGCCCTATAATTTGTACTACTCCTAACACAATGGGCTTGTGTCTTTGAGCACATCTACACAAGATGCTTAATGTCCATTGGACTAATTCTACTGCGCATTAGCGCAGGTGGCAAAAGCCATGCTAATGTGCAGTAGATTAGTCCAATGGGCATTAAGCATCACATAAAAAGCATTCATCTGTGCTAATGCGCAGTAGCACCGATTACGGCACATTAAGTTAGTACCTGTTTTTACAGGTACTAAACTTAATGCGCCGTAATTACGGCACATTAATGAACATGTAGATGCGCCCTTTGACTGGAGCTCCTAATCCATACCATAAGGGGAATGAAAAGGTTAATAATAAAATAAACCCATTCATTTTGATTCCTTAAAAAAGATAAAATGCCTATTGCCAAAGTCTTCACTCAACAAAGAGTTTGAATGAGTAGCAACAAGCTAAAACTAGAAGAGACTGGGTAAACAACAGACTTAAAAAGGGCTCATATAAATTCATTCTAATTCAATATAATTAACAGATTTATTTAGGATTGCTTCATTCGTTCCTCGCATACTTTGTTTTGAAATACTAGAGATGATGCACTGTATTCTTTATTCCAAATAAACACATTTTCAGTGCATGGTTTGAAGTTAACACTTAAAATCCCTGTAACTACAGCCCTTTTATGGGCATAAAGGGCATCTTGGCTGATGGGAATGATAACGGATCATAGTGCCATATGCTTCTCAGCATCTAGAGGAGCTGATTACAGTATAGGCTAGATGAAAATTGTGCTTTCCATCCCCTTCCCCACTTCTCCAGTCAATTACTAAACTGCTGACCAGACCTTCATCACTACTTTAAATTGGAGCAAATTTGCCAATCCAATAATTTTTTTTTTATTGACAAGCTGATGACCACATTTTTTTATTGGTATATGTTTTTATGGACATACATTTTACATAATATAAATGTAACTCTTTGGCCAGGACCCGTACAGCAATAATAAAGGCCAGGTTCAAATCTCAGCACTGAACACCAACTTTCTAAATCTGGCTTGAGCCCCGACCCAGAAACCTGGGAAAATACTAGGGTGGCTACTGGTCCAGTTTTATACTGGACTGTCCTGTTTTTAAACTCTCTGCCCCCTGTCCATTTCTAAATGAGGTACGGACTGCCAAAAGTCCTGTTTTTCAGTTCGTTGGTGGAAATCCATGTCAAACATTTGTCCTCACAATTCTATTGGCTGTGCCGAGAGGTAGGGCGATGCACAATCAGGAGGAACTTTGTGGTGGTCCTGCCCCTTGCTGTTGATTGACCAAGGGGCCTGGTGGCCCCACCCTGCACCGCTGATTGGCCAAGAGGGCCCAACCCTCGCCGGGGGGTGTCCCATATTCTGGGGATTTAGTAGCCACCCTAGAAAGCACGTTTTAGCTGGGTGTTCTAAAGTCGGGGCAGGCAATTATTACAGGTGGAGGGCCACTTACTGAGTTTTGGGGCCGCATGACAGGCAGCCAGGGGCAGATAAATATTAATTTTCTACATTTTTTAGGGGCCCCATGGGCCGGAAAAAAATGGGCTGGCGGGCGCATTTTGCCCACCCCTGTTCTAAAGTGATCAAACTTTCCCACTCTCGAACAATGGTCAGCCAGGTCCATTACAGGAGATAAGAGGACAAACACATGATCTTACAGAAAACCTTAATCATTATACATTCAGTGAAACCCAAACACCTAATAGCCTCAGCCACTAGCAAACGAGCCCAGGGGAGCTACCTCCTAGCCCAGCTTGTTAGGAGGGAGACTCACCCAGGGCTGCTACCTGGTGGCTCTACCACCTATGCCAGCCAAAAATGACCCTCAAACAGTAAGATCTAGACCCATAAACAGCAGAACAGGCACAAGTAACCTCCAACATTGCAAACATGCATACTAATAAAGGCATGCAAAAAAGGAATATTCAGTTACCTTAGCAGAATATAACCATAACTGAAGTAAGCCATAAAATAAGCAGAGCTATATCATGAAAATGCAAAGTACAAAAATACACGTACCTAAGAATCGCAGCTAAGAATTAGTTTAACCACTCTTAGAATCCTTTTCGTGACTGTATGTTGAAACATAAATGCTTTCAACCCTTGCAGTAATTTGCAGTAGTAATTTCCCCCTCCCAGCCCTGCAGCTCTCCCAGCTGCAGCTCCCTGCTCTCTGTTCTACCCCATGCCATGCAGCCCTGCCTACCTCCAAGATGAGCAGCCATTAGAGGCAGCACAGGCAGATGCAGCAGCGGTACATGGCTGGGACGGGGGCTTGGCTACAGAGGCTCTCAGGGCCTACAAAGCCCTGACAGAGAGCTCCCTACGGGGTGCTTCACTCCAGTTCAGACACAAGGGCTAGGACCAGAAATTACACAAACTGGTATAAGCAATGGAAATCGGTTCATATCTGTAACACAACAGAAGTTCAGTGCACATAAACTGCTTTTAAAATGGCTGCAACTGGTTTACAATAAATTTGGATGGATGTAGTATCAGACTTAACTGATTTAGGTTAAATTGGTTTATTGAACTTCTGTTCCAGATCTCCTCCAGACTCAAGTTAACTCACAGTCCTGCAGAAAGCTTTGAATCTCTCCAACAAACCCTGCCTCACAGGGTCGGCAACCTAGCCTTGGTCCAGGTTACGTGCTCCAGCCAAGCAGGGTGGTGTGCGCTAGTGCCCCCTAGCTTCTGGCCTGAGCCACTGCAGGCATGTGGCAGCATTTCCAGAATCAAAAGTGAATGTCTTCACTTGTTTCTCGGTTCAGTCTACGTAGCTTAGACCAACCTGTGATGATTGAATAGATTCAGCCTTGGATTTTCTGACTGTCTGCACTTAGCCAACATGGCACTGCTCTGCTCTGTCTGTCCATCAATACTTCTTACATCCAGCCTCATTCTGATGACAGATCTTCAATCAAGCTCAAGTTTTCTTAGGATTTTTTGTTTGTTTGTTTGTTTGCAGCTTGTCCATAAATTTATGGATAGTTGGCAACCCTGACTCTGAGTGAGGTAGGTATGGAGTAAAAATGTCCCATCTGACTACAATTTAGCCGCCTAAGTTAAATGGGGTGGCAGTTTCAGTCTAATTCATGACAGAACTATATCTCTCTCTCCAAAAGCACCAAAATGGGTCATGAGAAGTAGCCTTGTTGGCCTTGTCAGCAAGAGGCAGTGCTACTGAATTAGAAAAGCTGGGCAAGTTGCTTGGCTAATCCGTTTCAAGCCACAGGGTTGGGGCTAAGGTTTAAAAACCCAATGCTAAAGGCAAAAAGTGCTGAAAGAGAATGGACCCTGAATGAGACTTCTGATCCCCTCACTGCCTCCCAGGTTAGTGCTGAGTGACACTAGTGAGGCCGTGTCGGGAAAGCTTACACTATCGCCGACCTTGCCTTCCGTCCTGTGGGGGTAAGCAGAGAGCTGTCAATCAGTCCCTTTCATCAGCACTAAATTAATTTAAAATTAAAAAGGAAAAGGCCCCTGAAGATTACATTGAATACAGTGATTCTCAGTGACTGAGCAGATAAGAAAACTAGCCTGGAATAGCAGCACATCAGAGCAAGAGGAGACCCTTAGAAATTGTGCATGTGTTTGTGTGTAGGAGGAACGGAAATGAAACAAATGCCGGCACAATGCTGAGCATCCAATTAAAGAAAGAGGCGAGACGACAGGAGCCCAGAAAGTAAATTAAGAGGTTTAAGAAAAAGCAATTTGACAGCTCAGGCACAAAGTGAAGGCTGTGAGGGGATCTGCGAGAGCCTGGCCCCTATTAACAATTGTCAACTAGTCGGGCATGAAGTCATTTCCAATCTAGCCAGTTCTCTTTGTGGGGATTTGCAATAAATAGAGAGCTACGACTGTACTCATTTGGACTCTCCCAGCGTGTAAGTGTATTGGTAACTGGAATGTGGGACTTCATATGGCAAAACTGGCCCCGGTTTGCACCACTGGTAAATCATTGGGGTTGTACAGGTTGTAGTCTAGGCCAATTGTGAGAGGAAATTTTCCAAAATATTAGTGTATTGCATCCAAGGTCTGGTTGAGGCCTAGCTATAAGTGGGACTACAGATCTCGCCCAAAGTGAAGAAAGTGTTATCAATACTCCAGCAGACCATCTGCTTTTTATTTTTAATTTTTGTAGGGTTTTACATTTTGACAGGGTTGGCTACACAAACCCAAATAGCAACTGGCTTGATCAGTGATTCTCAGCTAGGGTGCTATGAGATCCTTTAAGAGTGACTTGAGGCGTGAGAATATAAGCAGATAAGCATTGGCCCAGGCTTGCTGTTCCCCAAGCCCACTGCCCAGCTCTTCTTTAAGGGGGTATGCATGATAATAAATTAGTTTTTGAAATCGGGTGCTGCTCAGCTCACAGAAGTTATGGAGGGGTGCCTTGAGTCTGCCTTCCGTCTACCTAAAACAGTTGAGAATTACTGGACTAGACTAGGCTGGGAGGCCAAATGATAAATCCAGTAGCTTATTTGCATTCAACACCAGCCTTTCAAGACCTCTTCCTCAATAAGTTAGTATCATTGCATACTACCCTTTCTTTTCCATTGGGTCTTCCTGTGGGCCCCTACCACCTAGGGGTCTTCCAGGAATAACAGCATTAAGGACTGTGAAGAGGTAAGAGATCTCAACTACTACAATGGGGGCCACATTAGTACCTGAGAGAGGCAGACCTACAGCCTGACCTCTTCTTCCACTACACCCGTCCTTTCCTGGAACATGGGCACCGCAGGGACCCATCTATTATTTCTATGATGCCAAATGCATGATAGGCATTTTATAGACAAATGAAAGGATATGCTTCCTTCTCTGAAGACAACATGTGGATAAGGGATGGTGACAAGACAGTACAATGATGCCGACAAAGCATCTGATCAGTGCTTTGATTTGTGCTAGATTAAAAGTTCAGCCTTCCCTGAGAATAGTGGTGGGATTTCAATTCCCTTTGACCTAGCAGCTCCAGCTATCATTCATCTAAGTGCTTCCGTGAACCCGACCACCATGTTATCTTAGCACATCATGACGAATGGATTTTATCCTCGCGACACCACTGTCAACTTGAGCGTCAGTCAGCACCTGACTCATTGAACCTTTCTTCCTCCTAACTCCCAGCTCTTCAAAGAAGTTTTTGGAATGACTTTTGAACCCCTCCCCCCCCGCCCCCCTTTTTTTTTGCACTTCCATTTCATTGTGGGGAATGACTGGCAATCACAAGTTTTCAAGACTGTCAAACTAGCCCGATTTTGCTGTATGCTTCCTATTTGGTAGCTTTTCGTTGAGTGCCAGTTCCTGGTGGGATGTAGGTAGACAAGAATCACAGTTTTCATTTGTGCTTTTTTTTAATGAAAATAAGTTTTTGGCCTTCACGCTGGCAGGGAGGAGAGGCTGAAGACATGAAATGAATGCGTCCTGTAGACTCCAAAGTGAGATGGCAAATGCAAAGAGTGGCTGTGTTTTGTTTAATGATTGTTAAGCCAGTCTCAAGATTTGGGGGGATGTGGCTTATGATCTTCGAATGCTTGGTGTTGCAAACATTGAGGCTACATCTACAGGGCGAGTTAGGGCTCACCTTAGAGCTCATAGCTGCTGCTCTCTTGGTTGAAAACACCTACTGTCAACCACTCACAGCAGTGCAGCCTGACCATGGGAACAGTAGTGGCTTTAGGGGAGGGCAAACTGGGCAACCGCCCAGAGACCCCACACTTTTGGGGCCCCCAAATTGTGCAACAATTTTTTTGGGGGGGGTGAAGTTTTTGCAAGGAAGTGGCTCTATTTACATTTTAACACTCAGCTATTTATCTAATTCCCCCAAAGACTATTAAAAAGATCCACAATACAACTGTGGTGGGTTATAAGTCATCAAAATGAAGCCTCTAAGGGGCCCCAAATGACTCTCTTGCCCACAGCTCCAACATCCCCACGGCCACCACTAATGGAAACTGCTGAAGTTCAAGGTAGGAGGCTGAGGCTCCGCTGGTTTATTCCTATCTAGCGTATTTGAAACTCAGCTACATCCTAGTACAGAAAATCATCCAGCAGCAATCCCACAACTGCCTGGTTTGAGCCTGATCCTGTCCAGGACTGAATACTGTTTGAGTTGGGGAAGGAGAGTCTGTTTAACAGTGTGGAGGCATTCTGTAAGCAAGTGTCAGCTGAAAAAGGTGTTATCTGCTAATTACAGTAAAACCACTGCAGGGGCTGCGCAAACCCATCTGAAAGTAAATTCACCACTCGGCTGTAATTACTCATCTTGCGAGAGGCAAGGTAAAGAGCAAACTGCATGCACAGAGCCTGGCTTCACTCCAGACATTCCTAACCTTTGGATCTGGATGCCAAGCTTCACAGATGGCCCATAAACACAGAAACCCGAGATCCAAACACATCCAGACTTTAAAGGAACGGTCGGATTTGGATCCAGATCAGAACCTGTCTCTGTTTATAAAACATTCACAGAAGGCTTTGCCATCTTTATTTGAGCTAATTAAGCTAATTCTAGTTCAATGAATTAGAGACAACCTGGTTGAGGAGCCAGAGCGTGAGGTTGGGGCACCTGGGTTCTTCTCCCAGCTCTGCCACTTGCCTGCTGCATGACCTCGGGCATGTCACTTCACCTGGGTTTCCTCTGTCTTGTTGGACTGTAAAGCTTTTCAGGAGAGGGTGCTTTCCTGTGAGCACATACATTACATGGCCCGGTTGGGCTATGATCACAGCTGGGGCTTGAGTTGCTTCTGAACTACAAATTATACCCTATGCTTCCAGATACAGATATTGTTTTTCCACATTTGCATTCCCACACTCTCCTACTTTTCTAACAGAAGGAAGCAGGCCAGACTTGACAGTCATATTTATCTCTGTTACTCCCACACCTCAAGGGAGATCTGTTTATTAATGTGCCACTTCCCTTGATAAATTACTAAATAGAAAGAAAAGCCGTGTACTCATTTCTCCTAGCTCCTTCCAATGATTTATGCCCACAGTGCCAGTTCAGCCATTGGTTGCCATCAATTTGTGGAGGGAAGAAGTCCCAATGTCCAACAGAAGCTCTGGCTCTATTGGTGCAACCACTGAGGGCACCCCGCCCCACACACAAAGGTATGCTTTTTTTCTTCCCTCCCCCACCCTTCCTCATGTAAAACTCTGCTGGAAGCTGTCAGATTTGCAAGCTGGCCTGGGATTTTTCCAGCACAAATCCAGTAATATGCATTTTATTAGTGTCTGCTCTCATTTAGATCTTCCAGCTACCGCTGGCTATGCAGAGCATTCGGAGAATGGCTCCAATGGGTTGGGCTGCTGTTTTACGCCAAGGTCTCTCGGATACAATATTATGGATTTTTGGACCCGAAACCATGTTACGGATGAACGATTCCTCTTCCAGCAGCGACACCGGTGCAAGGTAGCTAAGAAAGAAGGTGGCCAGAGAACCTTAAATTTGTTTTATGACATAGGAACAAAGTGCTAACAAAGTTAGGAGGAGAAAGTTTATTCTTCAAAGCAGCTGAATATTAGCCCCGATGACGTTATTAATAATGATACTGGCCTTACCTAATTCCTTACCATGAGACCAATGTGTGTTAATATTAAATAACAACAAATGGCAAAGATAAATGATATATGACAACAAAATACTTGGCTAGGGATCTCAACAAGTGGCGAACTATGGCATGGCCACCTAAGGAAAAGATCTGATATGTTCCAGCAGCACCTTTCAAACGAGGATCTCCAAGACCTTTGCCGATATGAACGGCAGGCTCCGAAGTACGTGAATGTTGAAGGGGAAATGCTCGGAAACGTTACAGTGAAATTTGTTTAACTGGAAAATGCTGATTTATTGAAATTGAAACTGTTCCCAGAAGAGGGGTGGTTTCGAGAAATGCCACAATTTGAAAATATTTTGCAAGAAAAGCTTTTGGAACGGTGAAAACATTCCTTTTCAACACATCTGAGATAGTGAAGTTCTGGGGGACAGGAGGGAGGAGGAATCAGTTGTGAGTAGTAAGAATTTAAGGATTTTTATCTTGCTGAGATCCTATGACCCCAGCTGACTTCCTGCCCCTGGGGCAGGGGGCTGGACTCGATGATCCTCCAGGGTCCCTTCCAGCCCTAGTGTCTAATAATAAAAAATAATAAAAAGCTCCCCCCTACAATCAATGTTTTGAAAGTAATTGCAAGCAAATATTGTCCCAATTCCTGGGGGGGGGGGGGGGGGGGGGGGGGGTTGGATTTTTACGTTCCAAAAAAGTTCAAGATTTTGCCTTTTGATTCCTATGCAAGATGAATTTTTTTTTTTTAAATTGCAACAATTCTCGGAAGACCAGAAAACCATTTTTCATCCCACCATAGTAAGAAATGCCATTCCCGAGGCCGTAGAGTAAGTCCAAGGTAAAGCTAGAATGTCCCAAGAGATACGACACCCACTTGTGTGTGCTAACCAACAGGTAACACTTCCCCCCAAATAACCACCTAGTGTGTCAAACTGGGGGAGGGGGGTCTTGTTTTTTAGGAAAATGCTATATTCCCTCCTGTGTCAGTGCCGACACAACTAGAACTACTGTTTCTTTTCTGTCTTCATCTAAAAGCCCAATACACTCAATAGCATCTTTCCTCTGATTTCAGTGGGCTTTGCATCAAGGATTAAAACTGAATTTGGTGTAGAAGTCTATCTCTATGCACTCAGCTTGCAAAGTGTTGGCTGCTATTTTTAAACTAAATCTCCCTCCCCCACAAATACCCGCAAAATAAAAGAAAGAAATAATCTGTCTTTGTGTTAATGTGGAAAGCCTGACCATTATTGATGCTGAAAACTCATCAGGATCCAGTCCAATGAACATGAGATAGATGAGCTCTAAACAGTAACTGGGTTTGAGGAAGCCAAACATGGATATTCTTGTGACGTCCAAGACCAATATACTACATTGTGCCCTCCTGCTTCAAATGCTTCAGGGGAAAAAAAGCCATCTACACTGCTCTGATGTGAAGCACATAATATTTTAAAGCATAAAGCAATTTCCTTTCCCTTCCTCCTCCCTTATATTTAACATATAGGGACCTGGAACGGGAGACACCAGTCTGATACACAAGGTGCACTCTTAACTGGTGACCTGGTTTAGGGATGAAAGATGTCTCACCTGCTTAGTTCACCTTCATGGGCTGGAGAGTAAATACAGATCAGATGCACTAAAAACCTTCCGGCACTATCAGAAATAGCCTTTCAGGACAAAGTGTCTGTAAAATGGCATTTAAGTCAGATGCCCCAGGTTCTGCAAGGATAAAAATACTGTACCAGATCCCATTCAGAGGCTGGGACTCTTGTTTCCAAGTGGTACAGAAATCCCCTTTCTAGATCAGCATGGTTCCAAAATTGGGCATTATAATAGTCACTGGCACAAAACTGACTGCTGCCCCAGGCTGGGACTTGGGCCAGTCTAAATCCCAGATGAAATTCCAGAATCATGAATCAAGGGAGGAAATATTTCGTATTTTATCACATATTCCATTGGGAAGCAAATTGGCAACCCCATTCCACAAATTGGACATCTCTTTCTAAATTCACACTGACCCAAGATGAGCCAGTACTTGGCCCACTGTGCCAGCGATGAGTCTGAGGTTCAATCCCACAGCACTGCTAATTTTGTCGTACCCACTGTAGCTATATACCTTGGTTTTATCCATTTTATCATTATAGGCTTGCCAGTCTTGCCTAAGACCCAACTCATTTTGAATCCAGATCTAAACTATGTTGAGAGAGCTGGGATGATAGGACCAGATATGGGCCTCTCTGTATTTCTCAGACGCTCTGGGATATTAGACAGACACGATAGGAATTGGAAACAGCCACGACGCAGCCCAGAGGAAGATAAACACATGGTGATCAATGGTGAAGTCCTTTACTTATTGGTGTGCCTTAGACTATCTAACCGTCCTCCATTAACCGATTGTAAAAGTCAGCTCCTTCGGCGGTCCCCGTGACTGCGAGAGTCTATAGGAAACGCGCCGCGCAGTGCAAAAGCAGGTTGCACCTTATATCCTTTCAACTGAACAGCGGGCAAAGAAACTGGAAGAATCTATTTTGGACGAGATGGCCAAGGGACGTACAAGATATGCAGATGTTTTACACTCCCCGCCTTTCCAAATCACAGCCAGAACTGCTGCTGCTTCTTTATGTCTTCACCCAACCCCTACCATAAATACAGTGCTAACGCGCCGAGCGCTCGACTTGGCTTTTTGCCAAACAAGTGAAAGAAAATTCCTCACAGAGGGCATAGAAGTATCCCCTCTGGTCACCGAATTAAACCTGGAGGCAGTAAATACATCATAAAAAATGGCTTGTGCTTGACATAAGACAATCCGTTTATCAATAAGCAGCGGCCAGCTGCTAAGGGGCTAAGGATAACCAGACCCTTATTCCCCATTCTCCTTCTGTTACAGCATCACATAATCTTTCTTAGACTGCAGCAGATGCCGGACACTTGTTCTGGCACCAGGTGCTGTCCTGGGACCCTTCTTTTTTTTCATTCCCAGGGGCCCTATAGCTTTGCAGTTCGAGGAATGCTAATGTGTCTTCTCACTGAAAGACAAGGCTGCATTCTCGTATTCCCAGTTCACGAGGTAACCGCTTACGTGGCCTAACTTGCATACACCGAGTGCATTCTTCAGGGACCGGAGGTCAGGAGAAGTCCAGATGAATGGCGGAAGAGATGCTCCAGGTCTCTCTTGCTCCGTTTGCTCCTTTCCTCCCCACCCCACAGGGAGAATAGGGTTGGACAGGGCACGGCTTTCTCATCCCATAACATTTTTCAAGAAGAATTGAGAAAATGTCCATTCTGCATGAGAGTTTTTAAAGGCTTTCTGAGAAAAACAAGCAGGAGCCGCCATGCCAGAGAGAGGGCCAGGTGTTTGGGAGCTCACCTGGCATTTGGGGAACCAGGCTCAAATCCTGTGTCACAGGTGAACAACCTTACCACCAGCTTCTCCAGGGCTGAACTCTTTCTTTTTGGACCAGCTTCACTTTCAACAGAGAATTATTCAGCGAGAGATGACCTTGAAGCTCCCACCTCCCAGGTGCATGCATTCACCAAGAGGCTCCCCAGTCTTGCTCTCTGGCTCAATGAACCCCAGGGTGTGGGAAGGGCAGGGGGGACTGCGGTGCAGCTCTTCAGCCCCCCGGCTCCGAGGGTGTCCCCCGTCATGCTCCAGAGAGCATGCATATGTATCCAAAGGGGTTTCATTTTGAAGCACTTCTAAATAGTACTGGTTTCCTTCAGAGCCATTTTAGGATCACTTAGGCTGTTTCTGGGGCGCTTCAAAGGGTGTGTACATCTGTGCAGCTCTCCTTTGAAACACTTCAAAAGCATGTGAAGTGCATCAAATGCTACATCTCCCCATACCCCGACATAGCCACTTCAGCGTCGGCCACCCTGATGTAGCCACTTCAGTGCAGTAGATCTGCTGCACAGGTACAGCACTCCTCGGTGAGAAGCGACCTCAGATCCACCCTCTAAGCCAGGGGCGGGCAATTATTTCAGGTGGAGGGTCACTTACTGAGTTTTGGCAAGCCATTGAGGGCTGCATGACAGGCAGCCAGGGGCAGATAAATATTAATTTTCTAAATTTTTTAGGGGTACCACAGGCCAGATGGCATGGCCTGGTGGGCCGCATCTGGCCCACGGGCCGCATTTTGCCCACTCCTGCTCTAAGCATCTGCAGGGGTGTGAAATTAAGGTAAGCCAAGCTCACAAACCACATGATGCACACAAATGGAGGGGTTTTTGCTCCATTACTCTGTTGCAGACCACTTACACTGAGCTGATGAAAGAACCTAGGCAAGTCCTAGTGCATCTAGAGATCACTCCACAGGTTCAACTGAAGCAACCAAGAGGCGACCAAGCAAAAGACTGAAGCAACCAAGACTGGGAAAGAACCATGGCACGCGGCTGTCTTGCTCCAACTTTGCCTGAAAAAGCTCAGAGGGGCTGTCCCTAAAGCAGGGATGTCAAACTCATTGGGTCCTGAGGGGTCGATCTGGACTGAAGGGTTGGACCTGGGCCGCCAGATGAGTCCTACATCTGGCAGCAGAGCGAGTGGAGGTGGCATTAGCCTGCATGGCTGTCAGAGCTGCTGTGCTGGCGCAGCTCCAGAATCAAGGGAGTCCATGCGGCCACCACTTGCCCCCCACTTTCCCCCTCATACTAATTTTGGTTGCAAACAGCAACCCAAACCCTGCATTTCAGCAGCAGATAAGAGAGAAGAGCGATAGTGGCATTAACCTCTTGGGTTCCCAAGCTGCATTAACTCAGCAGCTCGGGCAACTGCAGCCACAAGCCCTGTGGACCACATCCCACCTGCAGAGATGGGCTGTCCAGCCTGCAAGAAGCCCTACAACCCCGATCATCTGCCCCACAAGCCGTACGTTCAGCACCCTTGCTGTAAAGCACGTTCTCCTGAGAGCTGTGCATCTGTTCTGTTCACTGTGATCTCCAAGAAGGACAGGCTTTCTGCTTACAATCTGTCTTTCCAAGCTTGTTGTTCAGTTTAATACAACAAATCTGCGGGCTTGTACAATGTCATGTCATGTTACTGGGTGCTATTTATCAGCGGCGGTGCTCCACCCTAGAGTTGGCTGCCCTTCAGGAACAGGTAACATGATTTTTGCGGTTGTAAAGTCTTTAAGACACCGCAAGGATCCTTTGGGAGGAGAGCTGCTCTCTGACACAAGATGTGTGCTATTGATTTCCTTAGCTCACAAAACCCCTCTCCTCTCTTTTGGTATGGCTCTCTCCCCGTACGTATATGGTCCTCGTTTATTTAAAGTCGACTCCTAGAAAAAATGTGCTAAACGAAAAAGGGAATCTCGAAGTCTTCAAATGTGGTTTCTGAAGCATGCACGTCGCTCCCGATCCTGGTGACTCACAGCTCCCTCACTGAAATCAAACGTTATTAGACAAGCGACTGAACCGAAGGCAACTTAATCCAGACGGCAGAATGCAAACTATGCAATGCCTGTTTACAAGGCTCAGGGCCCAGTTTAGAAAAGGCCAAGCATTTGCTCAAGTCCCGGTGACTTCAAGCATTTAGAGTGCTGTGCTGAAGCAAAGTCTTAGATGCAGACACAACATCTCTACTCCTTTCCCTGCTGTGGGGAAGACAGATTGAAGCCAAAGATGGCCGGAAAATAAACCCCAGCCTGATGTATAAAACGATGCTTTGTTTTATGGACATGGTTCCAGTTTTTAAAAAGTTCTTCTGGTCTTTCACGACATGTCTTCATTTATTTCCACCAGTGCTTAATGGTTTTTGTTTCATTAATGGCGTCTTCAGGTTTGCACTGGGATTTCCAGGCAGCGATCCACACAGCTGTGTTAAAGGAGCGGCGTATATACTGATCCCAACGCTCAGTAGTGCACGGACCTCCTACTGATCCCAGCACGGCCGCCTGCCGTCCGGGGCAGTAGGAGAAGCCAAGAGGACAGAAAACCCCAGATGACTTCAGCTGCGAGCTGGAGGCTCGCTGGCCTACGGGAGGGAGTCCCGGTGCGCTGAGCATTGGCCTGTGTTAGCAAAAGGGAAGTTGTGTTTGTTTTCCCAACTGGATGTTTATCTGGCACTTCAGCAAGGCACTGACACCAAGCACAAATCAAGACAAGGACTAATAAGGAGGTGGTGGGAAGGGAATAGATGCCGACTTTGCAGAAAAAGGGCACTGCAGAAAGAAAACCAGAGAAGGACCCATCTATTAGACCCCACCAAGATTAACCATGAGAAGGAAAGGGCAAAGGAAAACTATTACTGACCATCTGTTATGGTCTTTTATCAGCTTTGGCCATGCGGAAGGGATGAGGCCATGAGAAAAGGCTCACAACATCAAATCCTGGTTCCTGATCAATCTAGTTGCTCATGGACGATGATAATTGTCCAGGTGACTCGTCCACACCAGCTGTAAACTGGAACTGGTTTGTGTTCAGAAACGATTGGAAGTTCCTCTCGCTAGATTTACGACCAAACACAGCCGGTTCCAGACATCGAGGGTGCCTGCAGACGTGCGGGGATGCTGCTCCAACGTGCTGTCGTTACAGCGTGTCAGAGCAGACTTGGTTAATCGTGTCTGCTGGAGCGTGCTAATTAGGGCGCTCCAGCAGCACCCACGTCTCGTGTATTCAGCATCCCTGCACTTCAAAATGGCGGTGGGGGCACGTTAACTAAAACTTGACAAGCGTGCTAATTAGTGCGCTCCAGCAGCATCCACGTCTCGTGTATTCAGCATCCCCGCGCTTCAAAATGCCAGTGGGGGCACTTTAACTAAAACTTGTCAAGTGTGCTAATTAGTGCGTGCCAACAGCATCCACGTCTCATGTATTCAGCATCCCCACGCTTCAAAATGGCAGTGAGGGGCACTTCAACTAAAACTCGTCAAGTGTGTTAATTAGTGCACTCCAGCAGCATCCACGTCTTGTGTATTCAGCATCTCTGCACTTCAAAATGGCGGTGGGGGCACTTTAAAACTCATCAAATGAGTTTTAGTTAAAGTGCTCTTACTGCCATATTGAAGTGTGGGACACTGAATACACAAGACACTACGGGCGCTTTAATTAGAGCAGCTCTCAGAGCCACTCTAATTAAAACTGCGCCCACCCAACCCCAGAGCACATGTAAAGACACCCCAAGACCTCAAAGTCTTTGGGTTTAAAAGCTCAATGCTGGAGTCATGAAAAGACACATTTTAATTCCAATGAGTCAAGTCAGCTGGTCCTTCGAGCAGCCAGGAATGCAGCCAAGCAGACTGAAGCCGGGGCCTTCCCCTCTTGTGTATCTGGAGGCTAAAGCTGCCTTTCAGTGGGGTTTGTACATCCCCACTGTCTAACCTAGACCCTGCCATGCAGGCACATCCTGAGGAAGAAGAGAAATGTTTCTAAAAATGGGCTTAACCAATTATAGGACTACACGCATCAAAGATAATTGCACCGTTATTCCATGGCATCACAGCAAGGCAGAGTACAAGTCATGCAGATACCCAAATCAAGCATGCTCGTGCCCCAACATGATTTTAAGATTAACCCTGGGTTCATAACACCTGCTTTTGGTCTAATCACGTTATGCCTGTCATGTTCTTTGCCCTTAATTACTGGCACAGAAATACTGATTTGTACGCCCCAGCTTCATTGCAATTTATCTAGGAAGCACCTAGAAGACTGAGCAAAGTCCCAGGCCGTGTTGCAGTAGGCACCGTGACCCACAGAAACAGGCACTTTTTGCCCTGGATACTCTCGACAACCTAAATAAAGTGTAGACAGGACGGGGTAGGGAACAGATACAGAAGAGCAGTGAGGTGGCTTGCCCACGGGCACGCCGGAGGTCAACGGCCAAACAGGGAGTAGAACCCAGGTCTTTGAACGTAGCGACCGTGCCACCGCTCCAAAAGGTCACGGCATTATTTTTGATAGGTTAAATGGATGAAATGGACCTTTTGTACCCCAAATGGCAGCACGGTCCTACAGTCCTGAGCGCATTCATGCAGTAACGTCCTGGGGTAAACGTCACCCAGGAGAGGGCTCTGCTGAGCGGGGCCCGGAGAGGGAAGCGGCGCATCCCCTACTCACCGTCGACAGGGCTGAGGTAATCGTGAAGATGTGCCGCGCCGGCCGCTGCCCCGCTCTGCATCAGGAGGTCCCCGTAAGGGTTCGGGTGGCTGGCCATGAGTGTCATCTGGTGATAGTACTCAGCTGGGTTGGCTCCTGGAGGAGGTGGGGGCAAGCCAAACAGGCCTCTCTCTTTCAGATGCTCGTGAGCCACTGCAGAGGGAGAGCGAGGAGAAAAACATGGAGAAAACATCCTCACAGCGAACAAAACTTCACCGGTGATGTCAGCCCCGTCTCCCCTCCACCCCCTTACTCCCAACTTCAAGCCCTCTTGCTACAACTCAGTTCGGTGCTTTCATGACGTGCGTCTGGGCGTGTTTCTGCGGACAAAAGACACCAAGCTGGGGCCTCTGCATTCCTCCATTTCCGCAAATTTATAAACAATCTCTCGTTCCTCCTTCTAATAAACCTCCCGTACGACAACAGCCTCCGCCGCGGGGGAGGGGGAAAGGGCCCGAGCAGCGAACAGCAGCGAGGCTGTCAGCATCGACATTCATGCCTATTAGGTAAGAAAGACAAATACAGCCCAGTTTATGATGGCAGCGCAAAGAAAATTAAAGCGGAGTCCTAATGCATGGAGCTAGGTTTAGTGTCTGGCAGCATAAAACCATTCTGGCTGCCAAACCCAATTCCACTCACTGTCTCCCAGCTGTAATGTTTCAAACCAGGAACTTATTTACCGTGGCCTTAAACTCATATACACTCCCCCAGGATGGCTCTTTTTAATATCAAATAATGAAAATCATTTTGCAAAGGACAACAAATGAGCATGTGAACAATCAAACTTCTCCGCTGTGTGCTGAGAGGAGAGGCTTGGAGGCTGAACTCGGGCCAGGGTGAAGCCCTTGGGAGTAGCAAACCCAAATTAGCAGGAACAGAAGAGCCACAATTCAAGGGACGTGAGCGCATCCATCCAGAGCGCTTAAATGGCCCCAGTTACAATGGCATCTAAGCACATCAGAGACCTCGTAATCTTTTAATGCATTTACTATGCAAAACTATTGTGTGGTACAGAAGAGCTATTATCCCCATTTTACAGATAGCAAATGGGCAGACTAAGGGTAGGGCCATCCAGTGGTGCTCAGCCATGCTGCTCCTTGCCCACCTGCCCCTGTTTTGTGGGCGTCAGCCCTGGAAATAAGGCAGTGAGTGCATCCTTGGCATTGTCCTCAAGGCTAAAGGTTGGTGGTGTGCTTGAGAATAGCAGCTTGGTGCACCCCAGGGCACCCTCATCGTGGGTTTGATGCATATGGAGTGGGAGGGAGCACAACTGTGGGGGGACTGCTCCCTTGATGGGGGGCCAAGTGCAAAAATCGCCACAACTATAACAACAGCTTATCATGGCTCTGTGGTCAGCACCGTGGCAGTCGATGCTGCCCCAGATGTCGCATGACCGCCCCAGGCATGGAGCGGACAAGTGGCCAAATCCATATGGAGGAAGCGGGCACGGATCTGGTTTTCTCAGCAATGTGACCCTAACCCTAACCCTGCTCCCACAATGTAGACAGGTCATACATGACTTGCCAAGATCACCAAGGAAGCTTGAAACGGAGCAGAAAGTTGAATTCAGGGCTCTCAAGGCCCATGGCAGCACCCTTAGCACTGAGCCATCCTTCTCCTCTAGGTCTTGGGACCCCTGCCTCAACAGTCACCCTATCATACCTCAGCAGGGTGGGAGACAGCAAACTGGTCCATTATACAATGGCCCATGGCTACCAGCTTGACATGCTTGTGCTCCACACCATTCACCGTGCTGCCTTCGCATCCCATCCCGAAATCACACAATGGGACATTTGTGCTGGCAGCGAGGATCTCCGGTGGACCGGTTTATATTCTACCTTAGTCTCACAATGCACCGGGGGATCAATTGGGGGTTTGTGAATGAAGCCCTCGGCATGGGTGTGTATCAGGCGTGCTTCATGGACTCCCCTGATCCCTTTCCCTTCTGCAGCCAGAGAGAGACCCTGGGACATGCCTACCTCATGTACACCGGACTGTGGCCTCTCTACCCTCCTCGAGAACTTCCTACTGAGGTCCCAGCTACATTTTTCCCCACACCTTTTATTTTATACACACCCTATCCACAATCCTGGGACCTTCCAATTAACTTATTTTTGGCCCCGGTCAAGCTCTCCATCCACCAGACTAGGGAGGAGGGAGCTGGCCAGAGAGAACCTGAATGACTGAAGGGCTGTCTTTCTATTTATTGCCCTAGCATGTCTCCAAGAAGAGTTTCACTGGGTGGCTTCACAGCTCAGTATGCTTCTTCAGCATCTTAGTTATTAATTTATAATCTACACTCCTCTTCCTATTTTCTTAGGTTTGGCCCCATGGAATTAGTTGTACATTTGGTGGCCTCTCTCCAGCCCGAGGAGGGCTTGTCATTCCAGATGAACCTGGGCCCACCATCAATGCATAACAAACAGGCCTTCCTCTCCAGGCATGCACCTTCAACATTTCATGCACACTCTTTTACAACTAATCTCCCAAGAAAATATTCCCAATTTCCATCACTACAGTGGAAAACAGAACCAGACTGATTCAATGGAATGGGACAAATTCTCCGTGGGTGCAAAAGCTGGCATTAGTAGAGAGTTTGGCCCTGCATCCATGCAGGCTTCCAAAAGGCCACATCTGTATTTCAATGGTTTCTGAAATGCTTTTGGGAACAGCACCTGCTTTGTGTTTCTCCCCTTTCATACCTCAAATACTGGGCTTTTAGCATAATTTAAACTCTGTCAGCTTGTGCGAGGCCTTGGCTTGCTGAGCTAAGGAAGAGGGGAGCTGTACTGAATCAAGCCTGAAGCTTGGAAGCACCTGGGTTACAAATGTGCAATAGGGCCTGCAGACTCCGAGCATCAAACACTAGGCTTTCATAACCCCTCTCCTTTGCAAGGAACCATACAGGAGTGGAAATACAAAGGAAGGAGGTCTGCAGGCTCCTCTCTTCTTTATATTAAGATATCTGTCGCATGAGAAGGGCTAGAAGCAGGCGGCAGTGTTGCAGTGTCTACAGCAGCATGCCTTTAAGAAGTCGATGAGCCCTCTAGCAGGCCCCATCGTTTTCGATTGCAGGAGCCATCCAAACCCAACAGAGCAGCAGTGTGCACACACAGCAAGGCCTTGTATGTTTGTGCCCAACATTAGCAGACCTGGCTGTTTGGGACCCAAAAGCGTCTCTGGGATTTCCTCATATTTTTAACGTGCGTGGAGAGCGAAGACACAACAAACACTCAGAGCAACTGCGGTACTGTCGGAGGGCGAGGGGACTCCCGGGGGGACCCAGCACCAGAAAAGCTCATCAGAGAGTCAAGACTGCAGTAAAAGAGAGCACCGCTTTAACCAAAATATTTACGATGCGAGCCAACAGCCATAGCTATTCTCACGCTCGGGTTTTCAATGCAGTGATGCAAAACAAATGTAGAGTTACAGATTGGTGCGGGGGCAGGGGGGGAAGTGTGGGGGGGAATATGGCTCGCCCACTTCACAGAGCAACTGTAGACCTTTTGCAGCTGCAGATCCGTGGGTTTCAGTGAATTTGGGGCTGGTGAACAGCACCCGATCTACGACGCAGAGACTGCACAGCAAGCCCACCAGCATAGCACTAGCTCCCCCCTATGCCCCACATCAGCCTCAACTAAAGGAGAGGATTTCTAGGGATACGTTCCTTCGTCTTTTGTTCTGGGAGGGGGCATAGGTCCACAGGAACTGATCTAAGATCTCCATCCTTTCTTTGAAAAGCTACCAGACAGCCATGGGTCGAGAAGAGGCGCAGCACTTACCGTCCGCGGGGCTGAGGCCTCGGGCAGCGGAGATCATGGAGAGGGTCGGGCTGCTGTGCACGGAGCGGAGGTAGTGTTCCATGTGGGGGCTCACGTAGGGGTGTGGGGGGTTGAACGGCGACTCACCGGGGCCTGCCGGGTGAGGAGAAAGGCGAATGAGGGAGATGTCGGAGATAACGGGGCTGCCACTCAGGGTAGGAGGCCTGTGGAGGAAATGAAACATATACTGTCAAGTTCACTAGTATCCTTTCCAAGTTCACTAGTATCTCCTGAGGCCTTTAAAAAAAAATAAAAAATTTAAAACCAGAAAATGGGACTTCTGGGTTCTTTCCCAGATCCGACTTGCTGTCTGACCTGATGCAAGTCATTTCAGTGACTTGTGCCTTTGCTTTTTCCTTCTATACCATGTCTGCAAGCTGGGCAATAGGAAGATAAACCATTGCCATCACCTGGAGACCATCACAATGGGCTGACCATGCGTCATGCTGCCAACAGCTAATGAAGAGGATCTTTACTAGCGGTGGAGGAAGATGACGCCGAGCAGCTATTGTGAGCTTTGCTACTGTCATTGCATGTGACACTGTGATAGGTAAGACGTCGCGCCATCGCAAATTTGCCACCACCCTGACATCGCAGGGATGCTGAGAGCGGTTTCAGGTGTGCATGCTCTGCACACTGAGGTCTCAGGGCTAAGCCAATGCCAGGGCCCAATATTGCCCTTGTCAAAGGTTTTGTTCTTCCACTTGTAGACTTGAGATGGAAGAATCAAGCCCATTGCCATCTCCCGCTGAGAGGGAAGGGACGGGCCAGCCTTTGTTCTCTTGTGAACCTGCTCACAGTGAGGACACAACGCTGCTCGGGACGAGGGAGACGGAAAGGAAGAGACCAGTGAGCAGCACTTTAGAGGAGAGTTCTCTGCTGGTCCACAAGTCAGGAGGATGGACAGGACAGCCAAAGGCAACAGACACAAGGAGCGATCGTAAGGCCTTCTCCACAAGTGTGCAGGTGCGTGTGCAAAGGATGCTTTTGTGCACGGCAGCTTGCTCTATTTTTGGAGCTGCATACCTCACATTTAATGCCCAATTGGAGCATCCAGGCAGGGGCTTAAGCTAGCGTACTGCCAATTCCAACCCTGATTCACCTCCCTCTGCAGAGACAAGCTCTACGTTTCAGGCAGGGGTGTGAGACATGGAGGACAAGCTGCCAATGCTGTCAGCACCCATGGACACGAAGGCAAGAAGTTCCAGACTGGGTTGTGATTCCTGCTCGGCCGAGGGTGGCCTTGAATCCCCATTTACTCTTTGAGAGCTCTTCTGTCACTTGCCACGGACAGGACACTGTCCCTCAAAGGAGGTCGCAGCTGTCACTGTCACTGTGTCAATATAGTGGTTCTCAACAGGGTGCTGCAAGCTCCTTCTGAGGGTATAAGTGCTTGAGCCCTATGCAAGGAGGTAAGGGGAGGCTCGACTCTACCTGGTTCCAGTGCAAAGGATAAAAGCTCATGTGAGGGCAGAAGCTCACTCCTCAACCCTGTGCAAGAGGTTAAGGGCTTACTCCGCTCTCTCTATGCAAGGAGCTAAAGCACAAGCTCCTCCGTGCAGGCTCCAGTGCAAGGAGGGCAGATAAGGATTATGGAGGGGTGCTGGTGGCATACAAAGGATGAGGACCACTGATCTAGTAGTACAATAGGTTTGGGAAGGAGGAGTATTTAAAGTGGGGAGTGATTAGATAAAGTCCCTGCTTTCTACCCCATATATTGGGCATGTAGAGCTGTTCATTTTTATTCCTGGGAAATGCCACGTGCTAGAGTATACAGACATTCAAGCCTGAAATCACCCCTTTTCTGGTGCTTTGGGGTGACCCTGGTCTGGAGAAGGCTGTGGGTGTGGGGAGCATCTCAATTCCTCCCGTGATCAGGAGGCATTGAGCTGAACGTCCCCGTACCTTCCCCAGACAGGGAGAAGCTCCTGCTTAAATCCTCTTGATCACGGGAGGAGTTGAGCAGAAGTGTGCAGACGCTCGGTCTGGCACGAGACGCTTTCACTCAGGAGACATCTCCCGAGGTGCAAAGCAGACTGCAGCCTCCCTCTGAGTGAATAATCTCTCCCAGAAAAACCTTTTCAAAGCTCATCAAAACACGTGTTGAATTTCAAAAAGCAGATTTTACTTTGCATCATTAGGTTCCACCCAGCCACAGGATCCAATCTCACCATCCTTGCCCAGGCAAAGTCCCCACTGAAGTGAGATTTCTACTGGAGAAGAGACCCAGTAATTGCTGTGGGATTTGGTAGATGGCCATGTCTTCCTACAACCATAACTGGATGCCTAATTCAACGCAGAAGCAGCTGCTCCAGGAGTAACGAGGTTGAAGGATGCCACCACAAGCTTCCAAACCTACTTAGATACCTTGGTAGCAATAAAGCCAGCTCCACTTGCTCTACAGTTTTGTTCTCTGTGATAAAATACAGGTCTGAATTTTGCTGGCTGGTATCAGTCCCAATCTTGAGCACCTTCATAGGCCATGAAAAAAGGAGCTCCTCCAAGCAAAGCTGACGGTGCAAATAATTTTAACATTTTAATATGGTATCCAAAGTGCTCATGATGCTGAATAGAGAGATAAAAACTACAACCAAGGTTTGAGGGGTATACAGTCAAGGCTAGACACCAGAAATGGAGATGTGCCATCAGACCAAAAAGAGAGAGGTCTGCATCTTGTTAGAGCCCTTTTCAACTCCATGTAGATTTAATTAGGGTTGGTGTAGAAATATTGGGATCATTGCTGGGGACAGAACATGTCATTGATTGTGGGCTTGGAGGAAGACTCTGAAGCAGGAGAAAGCCAGTTTTGTTGCATGTGGAGTCCAAGACCAGGCACACAGGGCAGTGTAAAAGTGCGGAGATGCTTGCAAATAAAGGACATGAAGGCTCAATGGGATTCAAGACTAGAAAGAGTATGAAGTTGTGGACACGTGACAATTACGATGGAGCAATTCACCCAGAGTTTGCTCTGCAAGAGAGGTGCTCAACCCTTGGCCCAAGGAGCCATGTCATCTGGCCCACCAGGCTCTCCGTGGTTCCAGCAATTTGGTGGTGGGGAGCAGTGGCAGAGAACTGCTGCTCATCTGCTACTCAATTTATGGACCTCTGGGGAGCTAGGTGGGTCGGATACTGTGATTGTGCATGCTACACCAAACACACAGGTCTGGGGCAATGTGAAGCCCCATCTGGGTGCATGGGGCCAGGCTGAGGGGGTGCAGTCTGATTGGGGTGACCCCAAATTGGGCATGGGAGGTCAAACTCTGTGCACGGACCCTGCAGGGGAGGCAGCCTGAAGGCTGGCTCTGCGCCACTTGTTCATCCTGTGGGGCTGAAACATTGAACACCGCTGCTCTGCAAGAAGGAGCTGACACCAGGCCAGTGCTCTTGAACAAGATACGATTACAGGTCTGGCCACGAGGTGGCAGGAGAGCCGGTTCACACTGAGTGGAGAGCTGCCCCGGAAGTTAAACTTGTACGGGGATCTTCTATATCCCATCTAGTCGTGTTCATAGACGTTTTCCCAGGAGTAACTATATACCGGATAGAAGTGATTTATGACAATGCAGAGCCGTGCATATGTCTGCTTCACTCTTACTAGATTAAATCCATTTACCCTGTTCCAAACATCTTGCATCTGCACCTGCAGTGGGTTAGCGGTGGGCAAGAGATGGAATGGGACTTGGGCTGTTTTAGGAAGGACTCTGCATCCAAATGTTCAGATATGCCATTGCTGAGTGCATGAAACTTTCTCCCCGTCTGTACATACGTATGCAACCACAAGAGTCAAGCTCAGTGTTTGGACACTGAGAACCTCACGATACAGATTGTGCCTTATATTAGCAACAGTTCAGATGCATTTTCATTTATTTATAATATCACCAAAATGACACGTAAACCTAACAGATGCCTTCTAGCCTTATCCAGCAATTTATGGGGGAGTTTGTCTTTCTTTGAGCTTCTATGGGCTTCTCTTTGTCTTTCTGATAAATCAGTAAACCCAGCAGGCCTTTGAACACCCTTTGCTGATGTGCAATAAATTAAATGTCTTTTAAAATATTTATAGTTGTAAGTACTCTCTTGTAGTGATACAATCTGCGGCTCAACAAGGTAAAATGCTGGGTTGTAAAGACCCATCATTTATAAGCATCAGTCTCCAAAACACACACGTGCACACACTTTCACCGGAGCAACTCCTACTTTTCCTCTGGTGTAACTGAGAGCAGAATCAAGTCCATTACATTTTATAGCTCTGAAAGACAAACTTATGATTGCATGGCTATTTCAAACCTCATAACCTCCCCACCTGCGCTACTATGTCATTTTGTTACCAAAATTATGTAGGCAACTTAAGTCTCTTTCCAAAACTGCCCTGTCCCAGACTGTGTGGCCCATGTGTGTAGCACAGGGCACCGAGCAGTACAACATTCCCTGTATTTCAAGCATGACATCATTTCCAACGCCCAGCATGCCTGCAGAGCTCAACGAAGCTCGGGCTTCATTTATGGTTAATAGTCAGTCCTGCTAATAAGATGGCTGTTTATGAAATCTATTAATTTATTTCAGGGGTGCGGGAGGGAAGAGAAGTGAATCAAAGTCTCTGTTCAAGATTTAGTTTCAATTCATTTCTAATAATCTCCGCCGCCTCATCTGGAAAATATGAAATGGGATTAAAAAAAAAAATGATGTCATTAAGAAAACATCTGACTAATTTTTCTTCTGACGAAGCCTTAATATAAGTGAGAGGAGATGTAAATTAAAAGCAGCCCCAATCTACTCTGGCCCACGGAGCCTGCCTTCATACATAAGCCATGAAAGAAGTTTTCTTACATATACAATAAGTTCTCTCTTTCATCAATACTCAGAGCTTCTCCCAAGAGGGCTGTGAAGGTCTTTGATGCAGGCCTGAAACTATGTATTACTAGGTTTACGAGCCTTCTGAGCCTACCCTGATCAAACTGTGAGGCCGACTTCTAAAATGCATATAACAATACGCAAGACTGACTGTTCATTTTCTCCGTGCTAAATTGGGCAGAAGTTTTGGACTAGGAAAACTCCACCCCGGCCAGAAAAGGAAATGCAGGATAAAACCAACCACGATTTCGACCATGGTGCATGCAAATGGCAAACGTGGCCTGTATTACTGCACAAAATTAATCTTGGGTCAGAGGAAAATGGACTGATTCTCAAGAGATCTTGGGTTGTGAACTGATATGCCACGCATCCTTCAGCAAGTTCCTTAGCTCCTCCATGTCCTTGGTGAAGCTTGACTTATTTTGGAGAGTGAAAAGGGGTTGGTGTCAGACATCGCTGAGATAGTGGGCAGTGAGGGCAGACCGTTGAGCCATGGCAGTTAAAACCAGCACGTGTGTCAGCTGGCAATAGTGGCTAGTTTGGTGGTGCCAACCTCCCGCAAACTCTGCCCATGCTCTGTTTCTTCATGCCCTATCTGTACAATGAGAATAGTAACAGGCCTGTTCTTTGTCTTGGTTTGGGAGAGTAAAGTCTCAGCAGCAGGGACTGTTTCCTGCTCCACGTGTTCAGTCCCTACCCCAGTGGGGTGGCAGTTTCTGTTAGCACCTCTAGGGCTAGGGACAGAAGTGACACATAAACCAGTTTAAGTGATCACAAATGGGTTTAAACGTGTCACAGAACAGAAGCTCAGTGTACACAAACCAGTTTCAAAATGGCTGAAATGGGTTTAAGAAAACCTGGTTAAATGTAGTATCAGATTTAACTGATTTGAGTCAAACCAGTTTATGAAACTTCTGTCGCAGACCCTTTCCTGGTTCAAGTTAAATCACAGTCCCCTGGCATGCTTTGCAGCCCGGGCTGGGCTGGGCTGTCTGCTCCAGAGAACAGGGCTGGCCCTGCCCCTCTGCTCCCTAGCTGGGGGTGGGGGGCAACCCAGCTGGGGATGCAGCCCAGTCTACTGGGGGGCGGGGGAGTGAGTGCCCCCCAGGCAAACCCCAGCTGGGGTCTGGGGTCAGGGTTAAACACCCCTTCCCCCACTCAAATTACTGCTGGCTGCAACTGTGGACAAATCCCAGAGGCACCTGGAAGCAGGAAGAGGAATTAATAAGCAACCCTGCAGAGTCCTGATGTTGTGATTGTGGACTGCAAATCCCAGAGACCTTGGGGGCAGCAGGAAGAGGAAGTGAACACACAGCCAGAGAGTTGTGCTCTAGCACCCCCTCCCCCCACACCTCTGCAAATGTCTGTTCACTTCTGTTTCAATGTAATCTGTGCAGCTTAGACTAACCTGCAAAGACTGAATCGATTCAGCCCTGGGCATTTTGACTGTCTGCATCTAGCCTACATGTTACTTAAAGAATAAGCTCGAGCAGGAGCAGAAGCAGGAGCCCAGGACTAACAGTCACCTAACAGGACAAGTGCCAAAATAACACAGCTGTTGTCAGCTGCCTACTAATATTAACCCATAGAGACCAAGGGATGAGATGCTCCATTTGTGATTCCGCCCTCTTCTCCCCAAAAGTTGCTTTCTCCTCCACAATACGCAATGGCTCCATCCCCATTTGAGTTATACTAGTCCCTAGAGTCCCAGCTTAGAAGAGTGCCTTATTGTGCGAGATACTCTACAAAGACATAGCGAGAGACAGGGAGCTGGAAGAGCTGACATCTAAACAGACCAGACAATGGGCAGAAGAAAGAACATTATTATTATGCCCAGTGTTACAGCTGGCAAACTGAGGCAGAGAGAGGTTAAGTGACTTACTGGGGATCACAATCTGGGGTCTGGAAACACTGCTGGGAGCAGAACTCATGGCAGAGACATAGTCCATCCTTCAAAGCCTTTACCCTCCAAATATATCCTCATCCTTAAAAGTGCTTCCACCCTGACTATGGCTGGGTTTCTCCACACCAGCTGTCTCCCCACCTGCGCTCTAGAGGGCAAAGGGACACTTCTCATCATGACCAGCTATGCCAGCATTGGACCAACTTCTATTCCCCTGTATTTGTTCTAACCTTCTTGGCTGAGATGAAGCTCTGACCTCTCTTCGGGGACAACATCATGCCTTTGCAAGACTGCGGACTGAAACGAACAGGTCTCCTCTAAGTCCCGACTCCAAATCTTGAGGTCTCCTCCTCTTCCGCATGTTCAGAAGTGTGCCTAACCCTCCAACAAAAATATATACCGCAGCATTTACACAATACATCCCCTCCATAAACACAGCCCCTAAAGCTGGGTTCACTTCACAGGCAGAAAAGTTCCCGGCAGACGTCCTGGGGGCTTCATGCATTTCCCTAGCACTCCCTACCCACAATCCTGAGAAGTTTGAACATATTGGCAGAAGAGTTCATCGTTCCTTCCACTGGACCCTGCAGACAGCAGGAAAAAAGCACCTGGCCAGAAATCCCTTTAAACCCCCACCTCTGGGGCCAGGAATACAGCTCTGGCACCACAATTTGCAGTCATGAGAAGGTTTAAGATTATTCCAACAGCTGCCAATAGCTCTCTCCAGTGGCATGCTGCTCTGTCCTCCTTGTCAGCGCTGAAAGCCACCCCGTTGTTTCGAGGTCTGATGTGCATTCCTCCACAGACAGAAGATGAGGCAGCTCAGTGGTTGGCGTGCGACAAGAGTGTAGGAACTGAACTGGCAGCAAGACAATGCATTAACAGTTGACACCCGGCACAGCAGGAGATGAGGAATTTGTGGTAGTTTCCTAGCAGGCCAGGAACTTCCCGATTGTCCCTGCTCCAGGGGCTTGGCGGGGAGAAGGTTATGCTTAATTTTCCTACCACCTGTGTCACCTTGATGCTGCGAAACAAAAACCAGGGAAATCAGCTTATTCAAAATCGGCATCGTCTGCAATGTGCCCGAAACCAGAGTCATTTAAGCAAGCTGTAGTCAAGAGGAGCCATGCTTGATAGCAGCAGCCTTGTACTTAAGCAGTGCCGTGTCTTCCTTTGACACCGCTGTCAAGTGACAGGCCTCCCATCAGGAGATGAAGTCTCCTCCGTCTCACTAATAAACCTCCTCCAGCAGTTCAACAAAAAAGCACCCACCTTTCTTCATCTACCCCCATCAACCTTATTTCTTGGTGTAGCAGATGACAGGTAGAAAGGACTTAGGAGCTGTTCAGGACCCCTGAATGGTAAGAATATTTAGCTTCGTGCAAACTAAGGAGCCCCAAGTTGGACCCGACATCTTCGTCCTGGCATCTCTCCATTGGCTTGAGTGATGAGTGACAATTTACAATAGTTGAAGATTTGGTTCCCTGCACCCCTTGTGAAGTAGGCCAGGAATACAACTTCCATTTTACAACACAGTAAAATGAGCATCTTGCCAAGAGCTAATAAAAGGTAGGTCCAGTGCTAGAAAAGGAAAGCCAACTGGTAAACCCATTGGTAGACCCAAAGATAGACCCAAGGAGCCATCTTCCCGGTGTCATTCTCTAGTTGCTGGACAACCCTCTGGAGGGAAGGGAGCGGAGGATTCACAGCAGCTCAGTAGTTGACTATCCTACCACTATATGACAAATATCTCAATTTGGTCACTGTAAGGCACCAACATTTTGAGGAGTTTCCAGGCAAAACGCTCCCCCAGTCCTATGTGTTTAGATGGATTAGACACGTGTGTCCTTATTTATACCTCTCAGGGGTTGGCAACATCCCCTTCACCACTGCTCACAAGGGCCTGTGTGTATTGCTACGCTCCAGTGCACGGTGCATGACACAGTATCGGTAAAAGGTGTCTTTTATGACCCCTGTGCTTGAGCAGCATCCCCACTGATCAGCACTGTGGTACCATCGCTTCTTGAAACCAAAAGCCCTTTGGGCTGAGGGTGCCTTGAGGGCACCAGGAATTCAGAGGAGATACCAGTGGTTCTCAGGCATTTTCATGTGTAAATAAGTTCGGCGAGCTAGTCAGCAAAAAAAGGCAGAGGTTTTCATTTTATTTTTTTTAATAAATTGGCAGACGAGTAGCGTGGGCAGCAGCCCAAGCTTCCATGGGAGTTATTTATGCCACGAACCGGGAGCGGTGCCGTTTTCTAATCCCTCCACTGTCCTGCTTGCATGCAATGAGCTTGGGTGCTTCTGGAAGCTGAACACGTATGAAATCCATCCCTTACTTGGTCATTCTGCAAGTGTCTTCCCACCACAGCCCCCTGCTTTGACCTCTGCTCGAGGCAGTAGTAGTGTATTAAAGCTGAGCTGTGGGCTGCCAAGGGAACTATTAGAGCAAGGCAATGCAGTGGCGAGGAAGGGGTTGCAGACCACTCTACAATTGCCTGGACGTTCTTTCCCATCCCCTATGATCTCCTTTCTCACTACATGTGAGACACCCCCCCCGCAAAGTGAGTGCATTGGAAAAGGCTGGTTTCTGCCTTCTCCACCACCTCCTGTCCCATACCAGATGCATGCTAATGAGGAATCAACTTGGCATGGCTTTTGAGTTATTAACACAGGAGTTAAAGCAGTTGTCTGTCTGTGAAATAACGGTTAAATAAAAAGCAGAGAGGAGGAGGGCGATTAACTAGCGCTGAAGTCCCAGGACTAGTTTAAATTACTGCTTATGTGCCAAATGTATTCATTCTGTGAATAACGTGGGGGCAAATATTTTCCATATGCTTCGTGTCCTATGGATCCTCGTAGATAATTGTTTTATTATGTAATCAAATTGCATATTTTCTAGACAGCAGTGAATGCCGA
>NW_005842285.1:882365-892316 GCF_000455745.1 Alligator sinensis | reverse complement strand
TTAGGGGCCCCACAGGCCGGATAGAATGGCCTGGCGGGCTGCATCCGGCCCGCGGGCTGCATTTTGCCCACCCCTGATCTACATGTTTAATTTATATGATGTAATAAACTCTGGAGCTGTTTGAATTGGAGTCAAATGCTCCCAGGTGCCGTGTCTACACATGCGCCCGCAACAGCAGCAGTTTGAGCTGGGATGGAGGAGACCCAGGCTAGCTGCAGGCTCAGGGGGTCAGCCTCGGGCTCTGGATGGCGGCCAAAGTCCTCCATGTATGACAGGGACACTAAAAATTATTCCTCCAGGAAACCTAAAGTACTATGAGGTTCAGCTTTTCAATTAATCAAGTCTCATCAGAACCCTTAATTCAAGAGTGTTTATTTCTGATGGAAAACTTTTTTTTTTATACCAGTAATAGCAAGACATCACCACATTTGCAAGGTAACTATGGGGCAAAAATACCATAAGTGACAGCCCTCAAAAATGAGGGATATTTAAGAATTCAGACCAGGTCCCTAATCATCTTGTTTGTGGCCGATGTGGTCGTTGACAGCGATTTTTGTTTGTTTGTTTTTAAATGTAAAAAAGGCGAAGAATCTGCAGCTCGTTATCTGCTGGGAACATGAGATATTAGCTGCCTTGCGCCAGTGACTTTAAAAGAACCTGGATCATTCTTTTAATGGGGTGAATGGGAATCGTTCAAATTTCATAGGCCTCTCAGCACTGAAACTAGCTGATAGTTACTTTATAAAAATGGCCTGCTGCTGGAATATGTTTCCCATCATCGAAGGATCAGCATGCCTTACAAAATTTGGGGGTTACCATCACAGAAACTCCATCCCTGAGACATGCCAGGTAGGACACTGGGTTTGGTCCCAGGAGATGCGAGTTCAAAGTCTCTGTTCTTCCTATCGAGTGATGGTTTGGCAGTCCTCTATTAAATGGGGGCAATTCTATCTGTTTGGTAAAGTGCATTAAGATTAAGAAAACTATGAGATCTAGGTATTATTGTTGTTAACAATAATATGAATAAGCTGGTAATTACTTTTAGCACTCACAAGAGACCATCTTTGAGATGATCAACAGAATCGAATGAAAATGATTAAAGCTTCTCTGTACGAGATCAACAGTCACATTTTCATAGGCCTCAAGTTTTCATCACTCTCCTCAAATTTTGCTTTTGTTCAGGGAAAGCATGCCAAAGAAAGAGTTTTTGACAGTGTGTGTGAGTTCCCACTGGAAGAGCTTACCAAAGGAAGTGGTAAAATCATCATCACTGGGAAACTAACTCAAAGATATGCTTTAGCCCAACCACATTTTATTGGTCTTAAATAGCAGAGAAGAATAATTCCTTCCACTGCAGAAATTATTGGGTGGAATTTTATGGCCTGTGTCACAGATGTTAGACTAGATAATCACAGTGGTTATTTTTTGACACTAAAATGTATGAATCCCTCAATATAAAAATCCTTGGACAGGATTTGTGGTTAAAGGCATTGATTTCACCAGCAGGTAGGCAACCAGACACTTGAGAAAATCCCACTAGGTATCCATCCAGCAGGATTTTAAATATGTCTTGAAGCTGTTGATTTGCTACTGGTTTCAATGGTAGCAATATCGGGTCCCTAAAAAAAATAAATGCATATTAAAATTGATTGCAATCAGTTGAGAATTACATCCAATTTGTAAAATTGTGTTGGGGGAAAAAAATGATATTTTTTTAAATGTTAAAATATTCTATTTGCATTTTTCATTTTAAATTTACCTACATTCTAATATTATAAAAGCCTTAGTCTGTCCGTAACGCTTTATTCGCACTCTGATTGGTTGTCTGAAACAACCAATCTGAGTGCTCCAAGAGCATTCTGGATGGGAAATGGCAGCGGGGACGGAGTGGCTGGAGCAGGGGGCCAGGCCAGCAGCTGGCCTAGTCCCCTCCGGTCCTGCTCCCTGCAGGCATGGGGTGCTGGCCGAGGGAGCTGGAGGGGACGGTGGGGCAAGCTTCCCATGGGCTCCCCCCTGCCCACCACTCCTGGGAGACGGTGGCGGCGCAGGGTGGTGGGTGGCAGTGCTCTGTTCCCGCCCACCCCGTTATTCCTAATGGGCAATTGCCTAGTGTAATTATAAAAAAGTTAAGAAAAAATAATTAAAATGTTTTTTCAATGTGAAATATGTTTGTTTCTTTGTATTTTGGTTCATGAGGAAAGCCAAACAAAACTTCATTCTGGGGAGACACAAAAATGTTTTTTTCATAGTTGGAATCTAGTTAGTAGCATTTTTAAAAAATATTTTTGTCAGTTTGGCTAGTACATCGAAATACCGGTTATTTGCACAGCTACATCATGCTTTGTCTGTTTTAGGTACTTAATCCCTGATCTTACAAAGAGTTACTCACGTGCTTAAATGTATATGCTCTTGATAGTTTTATTGAAATCAATGGCATCGTTCACCATGAGTAATGTTAGGCACATGTGCAATTCCTTGAAGGATTGGGGTCTTATACTGTACAATGTGCTGGGATGAACTGCATTTGTACAGCACCTTGCACAACGGGACCCTTAGATCAATGGATACCTGAGTTTTCCACCAAAATATCCATAAACAAAGCATAGTAATATCCCAAGTGAAAGAAAAACTTGCATTTTTAATAAGCCACGTTGACCTCCATTGCACAACACAAACAAGCAAGACATCAAAGGCAAAAATGAGAGTTGATATGGGACCTCCAAACCCAGATCAAATTAGCCTGGTTGAGAGGAGATCTTTGATTTAAGCTTAATAGTGGTGATTTTTTGTTTAACACTTAATCAGCTTCACAGACCACTGTGCAGACATATGTTCCCATAGCACATCAAAGCAAGTAAACATTGTTTCAGCTTCCAATATACTTTGTATCTAATTAAAAGATCCTTTAAGTAAAATAATTGAAGCTCTACAAGCCCACCTGTTCATACTTGCTCTCACCAACGGGTTTTGAAAAACACCCAGCAGCATTTCTCATGGATGAGAAGATGGAGGTGCCCCTACTCTGAAACAATCAGTGAACTGAATGGAGACATGATAGGGGAAAAAAATATTTTGGTCATCGATTAGTATCATGGGAGAAGCAAGACGTTTTAAGAGAAGGCTTGAAGGAAGATGGCTGAGATGGGGAAAAGGCAGTTATGAGAGAGGCTACGTGGTTGAAACGGTGAGATGGAACCGATTCATGCAATTCAGCAGAGGCTGGAGACGGAGGGAAAGGGAGAAAAGGGACTAAAATATTGCTGAACCTCAAGATCGCCCATGAGATGAATTTCAGCTTCATTCCAGCAGACAAGAAGCAAACCAAGGGGTTTGGCAAGACACAAGGTCACCGTTTGGCAAGACAACGGTGACAGGAATGGCCTGAAAGGACCAATGTGTGAACCAAGGAGATGAGTAAGGTGTGGGCAAGATTTTGATGGCAGGGATGCAAAAGGAGACTTTTTGAGATGTTGCCAAGGAAGACCTGAGAAAGCTCATATGTGAGGCAGAATTGGAAAGATAGGGAAACTATCTGACACAGAAGTTAATCGCTGATCTGTTCTCGGCAGGTTTGCCCCTAAGAAGTCTCATGGCAATATTAGTATATTTAGGGGACACTTTTACTAATGACTGGAAGTGAGAACATGGTATCTGGGAAAACAGGCAGGCTGCAGAGGAAAACTTTCATTCAAGTTCTGTAATGTTTCAGCATGTTTGAGTGGCCTTTTCTTCCTTTGAAGACGCTTGGAGATGAATCCAGAGGGGTTTGACTTAACATTTAAAGAGCTATCTTTTAAAAATACTTATGATGCCCTCCTGCCAAAGACTCCAAGAGCCAGAAAGAGCTTTTACTAACCTGTTTGTGGAAGCTGTGGGTCACTGGGATCTGTGTACAGGGAAGAAACAGGAAGACTGGAAAAAAAAATCCTTATGCACAAATTAAATTTTAAATTCACCTTGGCGCCGTGCTCCTCCTATCCCAGAAAACTGGAAAAAGAACAATTCCCCTTCATCACAAGTGTAAGGCAATCAACTAACTGCAGCTTTACTTCGGGCAATGTTAAATGAAGGAGTTTATGCCTGACATCTATAATTTCATGATAATGAATTAGGTCGAGTCCTGCATTTCCTGGTATTCTGAATGCCCAAGAAGCTCATAACTTTCCTTTATACGCAAAATGTCAAGGAAAGGGCAAGTGATGTTATGCCAGCAGATCACAGCCAGATCATCTGGTTGGAATAGGCTGTAAATACATGGAGGAATGAAAAATGAAACTTTGTTCTGGAACAATGCCTTGTGATATCAGTGGCTGTGTTAACACCTTCCCTCTGTTAGAGGAGATTCCCCTCTTCCACAATCTGAAATACTTAAATTCCTATACTAACCAAGCAGAAGGAAAACCTGTATCTCATCTAGCTACAAAAAGGATTGATAAAATCTTATTTCTTGGTAACGTGCAAAGGCAAACCTGACAGACTTGGGCTTTTAAGAAGCCTTGATGCTTGCTCTAAGTGGTGTCACTCATTTGCCAACATCAGGTAACCAGAAAGTCATGACTAACAAGAGAAGAAACAGGAACCAAAATGGAAAAAAAAAATGCAAGTCACTATAAAATACCCATATACATGTGCACATGGATACAGAACCAGTCTATACAGTGTTCATGACACAGGCACTTCAAAAAAACACCTACGCTAGTGAGCAGGATTTGGTTTGTATATAAAATAGGTTGCAAGCTCTATGGGACAAGGAGTGTCTTTTTGTTGGAGGTGTGTTGAGTTGCATAGCACTATGGGGCCACCTCACCAGGGTGTAGGGATACAGGCAGTCCTCAGACTTATAACACAATTGGTTCCTGAAAACCGAGTGTTAAGTCGAAATGTTGTCACTCAGAACCGATTTTTCCATATGAAACAATGTTATAAATGGGGGATTGGTTCCTGAACCAAGGTCCGATACTCTATTTTCACCAAAAGTAACCCAGAATTTTGTACTCAATCAATTATAGATGCGTCATAAAGCTACATGAATGTATTTATATTGTAAATAGCAATCGTATGGATTTGGAAGGACTTCTTTGAGGTGACTTTGCTGGACTTTTTGAAGGCCTCTTGGTTGGGTTTGTTTGCAGGGTTCTTGGCTGGAGTCTTCTCAGGAATCTTGGCTGCAGGTTTTTCTGGAGCCTTGTCTGCTTTTTTAAAGAAAGTGTCCAAGGAAGTTTGGACAGACGTTCTCCAGGGAGGTGAACGATGCAGTGACCTTGTTTGGTGGCACGGTGTGGCATTGGATCAAGCATTGTAAAGTCAAAACTGATGTCAGAAGTTGAAACAGGATGTCAATTTATAAACATTGTAAGTGCAAAATGTTGTAACTCAAAACGTTGTAAATTGAAGGCCGGCCTGTTTAAACATACATTGTGTTGAAAACAGGATCAGCCGTGGCAGGCGGCATCCCAGAAGAGTTGATCCACTTCACTGGCATCTATAGATGTCACTGGCACTGTTGTCCTGCAGGCTTAGGCCCCTGCTATTCCTGGGGCTTCAGGAGCCCAATCCTACGGGACAACGGCCATGGGTCCCGTTTCCCGACTCAAAGTGTGTATGTGCAGGTGGAGGGACCTGGGAACCCTGCTTGCAGACACATGCCCTGAATCCAGGTGCAGCAGTGTGATACAAGTGTAACCCCCACCTATATCGCTGCAGCCTGTTTCTATGGAGACCCTGGGAGCAGTACAGCCGTTGCCATGCCATCACGTGCACCCATGCCATCACAGTGCCACCAGTCCTGTGGTCTCCATGAAAACCATCCACAGCGATGTGGGCAAGGGCTGCTGGGAAATGGAGTCTGCTGCAGCTGCAATCTGGATCTTGCCCACCCCTGCTCAGTGGGGATTTTTAAGAGTTTGCTTTCTAAGGTTTTCATTTGTTGTTCAGTTAGTCTTATATTTGTTGTTATAGCAAAAAGATAAAATTTCAGATTATTTTTGTTGTATTCATTACTCTTCACTGAGGAAAGTGTGATGCCAGGTATCCCATACTAGGTGCTGCTGGTTTTTATAAATATGTAGTAAACCCAGAGGGGTTGGCATTTGGCATTGCAAAGCCCTTGCACATGCACCGCAAGACTCCCCTACAGGGAGATTCCCAGGTATGCAGGATTGGGTCCCTGAAGCCCCAGGAGCCCCTGCCTGGGGTGGCTGGAGAGCCCGCACTCTCCTGCCATAAGCAAACAGATGGTTGGAAAAAGATGGCATAAACTATGACTAGGAATCGTTGTGCTCCCAAATGTGGGCATTTGGGATGTGACAAAGGGCTAAGATGGGTTTGCTTGGGTTTTGTGTCACCCTAAAAATATTTATGGCAGCACAAAGGCGATGTCTGCTTGCAGCCTAAATGCTACTGCAATGCAAACAACTGAGATTGCTCAGCATTAAGCCATGACCCCTAGTTGGCTCATCATCCAAGGACCGCCAGTTCCCAAGCTATTGCACCATCAGAGCTAAAGGACTAAGTTTGGGTGCTGGAAGCAGCAGGAGACAGCTAACTTCGGTGGATGAGCCACAAAAAGGATGCATGAAACGTTTAGCCAGCATGCTGCATAGAAATCAGCCTATTAAACACATGCATTACTGACACAAAAGACTGAGAGATGTAAATATCTAAGCTAGCTAGGATTTTTGGTTGGAGTTCACACGGATTTCTGCAGTACTTAATTATGCCACCACTTGACATACCTTAAACAGCTACAGCACATACAGAAACCACCAAAGGGAAACATTCCTGAACAATATATAATAAATATATTGATTCTTAATAACAACAGTCTGCCCTAAATCCTTTCACTGACAGGTTTAGTTGGACCAAAGGCCTCTTTCACATCCACTCCATGACAGTTCCCATCGTCGCATAAACACTTTGAAGTGCTGTAAGGCGCAGTAAAATGCTAGACAACCTACCAAACTGTCAATATTTCTTCTATTCTAAAAGGAAATGCTAATGGCACTCAAAGAGCTAGTTAAGGTATAATATAAGCGCCAACTCAGTGTGTTTGCTCAGTTAACCTCTAATTTAACCCTCTACTTCAGTGCAAATATACTGTGCAACTAACAATTACATGAGTGACACCTGAGTGCAGTCCAAATTCTCCACTGAAAATGCATTTTGCTAGAAAATGGTCTTTTTTATTCTAAATGCAAATTTTCTTTGGATTTTTTTTGGAAACTGTCTCACTGAAAAGCCAGGAAACCAAAAAAAGTCTCAAGTTTTGTTCTTCATTCTGGTTTCTTTCCCTTACAACAAGCCTCACCTGCCCTCCCCCCCCCTCCCCACTCCATTCCTTCCTGTCCCTTTTTTAAATATATCTTGCCACTTGAAGGAGCAGAAGAACGGAAAAAAGGGAGAGAAAGACACAGAAGAAACAAAATGAATGTTTTCAAAATGTGAACAAATCTCTTTTTAAAAAATCCAGGGGGGCAAAAAAGTGGAGCACAAAATACTTTTCCCCACCCAAAGTATCCAAGAAAACAATTTGCCCTTGTCAACCAGGTTAGTGGATAGCACAAAATCAGGCGAGGGTGAGACAGAATCATTGCAAGAAAAATAAATCTGATGCACAAAAAGCTGTAAAGCCTGTAAAGTGAAATCCTGACTCCATTTAAGTTGAGAGCAACACTCACATTGACTGTGATAGGGGGGATCTCACTCAAAGCGTTACCGCACAAGGTGGAAAGACCATGGTGCACTGGGCTCTTTTCACCCCACCACCTGCATATTGCAGCCTTCCCAAGAAGCCTTCATTTGCAGACCTAAACGTTTCCCAACCAGTAACCTTCAAGCTGCATGGTCACATGTCCAGCAACTAATCGTTTCCATCTTGCACTTCATAAATAAGGAAGAAGGACCCGAGATTCCTCAGAGATGCAGCCCCAACGATTTACACCGAAGAGCCAATGCCCGAAGTCAATGAAGACGGTGAGTAATAGACCCTTGGAAAAATCATGCCTTCCTGACCCAATCTAAAAATCAACCGAACTCAGTGGGCGCCGGATCAGGCTCTGTTTGGATATCTTTGTTGCGTTGCTGCTAACGCATAAATAACCCATGCTCTTAATGTCAGCAGAGCTCGATGTATACTAATAAAAACCTCCATCGCACTGCCAGCCGCTTGCCGTTGTCCAAGGGGAGATCTGCCTGCCTCATCTCTCATTCTCTTATCTCACGCAGCTTTTTCTTATGCAGACACATTTCTGTATACACATCCCATTATACTTGACCCCCGGTTCACCCTGTTTCCATTACAATGCTGTAGACTCAACCAGACTTGCTCCAGTGCCAACTCCGTGCTGTCCTTCTCTGCGCAGAGCAGTAATAAAGAAATCACTGTTTTAAGCTGACAAAGAGCAGATTTCTTACTAAGTAAACACTGATGTTTTGGTAGGGAAATTAAGTTATAAAATTGTGTCTACAAAGAGAGACATTTCAGATGGACTTTGTTAAGACACTGCAATACAGTCAACAGCGGTTAATTCAATTGCCTGCTACTTATCAATTTTTTTTTTTAAAGGCTTATCCAGCAAATGGAAATGCAAAAAAACCTTTCAGAGAAACTTCTCTAAGGTTTGCGGAGTGATTTTTCTTCTTTTCCCGGGGAGAAGAAAAGGCAGCTGGTGAACTTCTACAGTGAACGCTGGATGTTTGAAGCGTGTAATACTCTGCCACATGGCTGACCCGTGCAGCAGAGCAGCACGTCGTCCCACCAGCGACTCCTCTCTGCCTCTTTGCCCTCTACAGTGATCTTGTTACATCTGCATTGCTGCCTTCCCTTCCTCTGGTGTGAGCTATAACTGGGCTTATAGTGATGCCCCACAACACTGCCAAGTGTCCCACATTCACCTTCAGTTTACTCAGCCCTTGCAAAAGCAAACCACAGTGCTCAGCAGGTGAGCGAGCACAGATACGACGCACTTCAATCCCTTGTCAGGCTTTTACAACCACCCCTTTTCTCATCTGGGAGCAGTTTTATGCAAATGTCAAGCATTCGTTGTAATGCTTTGGGAAAAGTGCCAGGATGATACCCTGGTGCAGGTTATAGACATCTTGGTCTAAGGACATAGGCAGACAAGGTTCTTTAGGTAAATCTGATACCTTTCATTAGACCAACTCAAGTAGTTGGAAAAATTCCCCTTTTCAAGCTTTCGGGTACAAATACCCTTCATCAGGCTAAGGAGATCTAATAAAAGATATCAGGATGATGCCCTAGGATCCCAACATCCCAAGTCTATTTCCAAAACACTCCCTACCATTGAGTCTCAAATGAACAGCAGCAATTCCACCACGGAAAAGATAATACTTCGGTCTCTAAGCCTGTTTAGCCCCGTGTCCCATTTCTAGCCCCCAGATTCACCTACCTTGGATCTATTAGTCACTATGCACATCCAAGGTAGGCCCCATTTTGGTGAAAAACAACTGGAAACCTCTGTGAAATTTGCCACTTGTATTTTAGGAGGAAGAATAAAGAAAGGATTTATTTTTGGACAGGATAACATTTATAAGGCACAGTGTGACAAAAGCCTCAAACTTGCCAAAAGAGATTAACATTATATGGCCCTCAAATGATGCATTTAGCAAGTAGATTAAGATATGCCTTGGCTAGGATTAATAAAATAAAAATTTATTTATTGAATTAAAAAAAAAATCAATCATTTCTTTAAAAAGATACTGGCAGGTAATTAAGGCATGACGTAGGTTCTATGTAACATCAGGCAGTGGGGATATTAAGCTTACTTGCATTTGAATGAAAACATTTGTAATGGCGTTAATGCAAACAATTTTGGAAAGGCAAACATAGTTGTGTTGTGCTGCCGTTCTAGAAATCAGAAAACACAGCTGACTGGATGCAATGGACACCAGATATCCAAGTGCCACAGTGATGCCAGAGGTGGCTAGGCAGGG
>NW_005842285.1:866490-882355 GCF_000455745.1 Alligator sinensis | reverse complement strand
TTTTGGCTGACATCCATGGAAGTTTGGTACCCATTTGCTTCCTTCACTCTGGATACTGCTCAGCACCCTTGGGCACCTGAATACCCCTGGAAATCCAGCCATTCAGAGCTGAGTTTCATTGACTTTCAGTGGGCTGTTGGCTCCTAAAATCTCTAAGCCATTCTAGAAAATAGGAGTTTGGCTCTTTAAACTATTTAGGCAATTCTGAAAGCATCGCCCTTTGCAAGAGGGCCATGGCTGAGTAACCAAACATCATTACTGGTAAAACTTAAAAAAAATATATGTATGGCTTAAATTTTCTAAAGTGTTATTAGTAGCACAGGAAATTCATTGTTTAGAGAATGACATTTATATTAACAATGCCTCTTTATGGGAATCATATTTCAGGGTAGGTTTTAATGCTGCTTGCAGCACCAGAAGAAAACACCTTGGCTTTGTGCTGTAGTATCTCTTTGATACTCCCTAATGAGTCTCCTTCTTTTGTATGGCTGACTTGCAGCAAAAATTATAAGTCCAGTTTAAGGTTAGTTAATCAGTCTAATGCTCTTGAGGAAAGGGAATGTACCTCTGCAATGTCACCATCAAATTTGTGTAGAGGGCAGAGTGTTATGTGGTCTATAGTTTGATCAGGGTTGCCACAGTCATGCTTTGCAGAACTCCTAATACCATGGGCGACTGGTGCCTCCTGAGCCAAGGGGGGGCACCAGTGGCCAGTCAGAGACGAGGGAAGGGTCCCCCCACGGCTAATCGTGCCGGGGGTCCCCCTGTGGCAGACTGAACCAACCAGCAGGGAGCGGGGGGGCGACGATGGCACTTTTGGGTGGGCATGATTGGCTGCAGTTGGACCACAGGGATCACTGTAGGCAACAGTAGTAACGAGGAATAACAGCCATAAGTTGACGGAGAGTAGATTCAGGCTGGACATCAGGAGGCGCTACTTCACAGTCAGGGCACTAGGATCTGGAACCAACTTCCAAGGGAAGTGCTGCTCGCTCCTACCCTGGGGGTCTTCAAAAGGAGGCTAGCTAATCACCTTGCTGGGGTCATTTGACCCCAGCATCTTTTCCTGCCCAGGGCAGGGGGTCAGACTTGATGATCTGCTCAGGTCCCTTCCAACCCGACCAACTATGAAACTTCTCCTGGTGCCCCCACTCCCTAGCTGGCGCTCTCAGGGGGGGCACCAGCGCTCTCACCTGCCCCCCCTGCCCAGGAATGCTGGCTGTCAGGGGGTGCACCAGCAGTCTCAGGGGGTGCACATGCACTCCCTATGCATCACCACTGCCTAATACACCATTGTGCATCAAGTGCCTGCAGTGGCCATGCCCAGTTCGGATCCAATTTGGAGCCTTCCATGTTTGTCATGGAAAGTCAAAACCAGGAGCCTTTACTGTTGGATTGGAAATGAGATGTTTATTCCAAATGGTGGTTTCGTCCCATGCTTTCCTTCAAGTTGCTACACTGTTGTGTACAACTCCTTGTAGGACACATGTCCACAAAGATTTCCAGGAGACCAAGCAGTGAGTTGGGATGTTTTAAGGACTAATAATGTAAATCATTAAAGACTAATGATTCAAGGACTAACACAGGTTTGCCTTCCTATTGCTTTCAATCAATTGCAAAAAGCACAAGAGAGCCCGGGTACTGGTACTGAAGCCCAACCAATGATGGTACCATGGGGAGAAGCTCAGCAAAAGAAGACGAATGGTAAGGATTTATGGGTGAGAAACAACTTAATTTACACAATCCCACATGAATGATTTCATTGTACCATTAACAAACTAGGCAAGCTGACAGCATATATGTGTGAATGATTTTATTAAAGAAGGCTTTTGAAATGTCAGTAGAGGCACATCTCCATCTCTGCCTTCCCTTTCTTCCAATGGCAGCTTTCAAGAAAAAAAAATTAAGTTTTTAATTTAATTTAAATCTTAATCTATAGACTCAGTATGTGAAGTGGATTTGCTGCTCAACTCTTGAGACTCACTCAGTCTCGGGGGCCCGTGGCAGTATCATTTGAAACTCTAATGCAATCAGAAAGTCTGCAGACCTTGATGCACTATAGGCAAGGAGATTGCTTCCCAGTACAGTTTTCACCCAGAGAGGGTGATAATGGATGAAGGAAATTAGATCGAGCCGGTGCACTGTTAAGTAAGAAGATTTTACACGCACAATCAAATCCTAAGAGAACTGAAAGTTTATAGATTGCAGCAATTCTGCTGGTGAATGTGTGAACCACAAAATTGCCCTGCCTGGGAGAAAAGCTAGTGATGAACATGGGTTTAGTTGGGTTGGCGTTGGCTTTAGGAAAAGCAGAGCACTGGAAATCAAGCAGAGTAACCGAAATGCGAGTCAAAGCCAGTCTAGCAAGGCGGCCTGAAAACTACTGAATCCAGTGTGGGGTGGAAAGAACATGAGTAGTTATTCAAGGTGAAAGACAAATGTAAAAAAAAATACTTCCAAGTCTCTCCTCCTTCCTCTTCTCCTTCCATCCCTGGTGGCATTTAGTAACGATGGCACCTTCAGGCGGTCATATCTTGCACAGAGATATAAAACAGGTTCAAACTATGAAAGTTCCCAATGAAAAGCTAACGCTTTATTGAACCCGTGCTCAGACAGGCATTCCAGCCTTTTGTTCACACCACAAACCACCATGTCATTGAACAGAAATGAAGTACTGTATCTGCTCGAGAGCTACTAGAGGAAAGCTGGGGCCTTGAGGTTCAACTGTAGATCAACGACTGGGGGGAAAGGAGCAGCAGCTCAGACTGGTCTCTCCGGTAATGGGGTTGGCTCAAGCCCGATTCCAGTCACCCGAACCCGACAAAAGCAAATGCTTTGAAGAGTCTTTTTTCACTGTTATACCCATCTCAGCATGGGCTTTGAACGTGGCACGTCTGGAGCCATACCAGGGTTTGACCTCACAAGCCAACTGGGGTCAAGGTCTAGGCAATACTTAAGAAAGAAGAGAAGTCCACATTAAATCCTACAGTACTGCAGAACGTGGCATCAGTGAATAATTAAGTAGCTCCTTTCCCTCTGATTCAGGACCCAATGTTCCTACACATACTACACTACTTAAAACGCTGCCTTTTCAATCAAAACCACAGAAGTCCCAAGGATATTTAGCTAACTGGAGCTCCTTTGACACTCCTTTTGAAGCAGTCAGGATGTTGAATTGACTTGGCTACGCCAGGTCCATCTTAGGCCATTTCATTCGGATCAGCAGGGATCTAATTTCCCTCTCTCATTCACGTTGAGCAGAACTTCCTTCACTTCTTGACCAAATTCTGCTGTGTGCAGCTAAACCGCTTTTGGTTTATACTCTAGAGATGGCTGAGGTTGACTGGTGGATAACACAAAACCTTGGTTTCTGAAGTGTATCAATTGCTTAGGGATCCACTGGCACTTCTATAAATGCAAGTTGTCATCTCCCTCACTAGGGTACATGTGCAGGTAACAACTATATTTAAAGTGTTTTAATATCTTTCTCTACATTTTGCAGATACCTTTCCTCCCATCAGCAGTTGGTTTTATTGATCATGCTTTTCCTCAGACAGAAACAGTTCAGCAGCAGGGCCAGAAGCAAAAATGAGAAGCTAGGAACAGAGGTAATAACATAGGCGATGACTCTTTGCTTAGGAATTGCATTAAACTTTCTCCCCTGCTGGTCTCTGAAGTATGTGATATTCTCCATATTGACTTAGTCCCTAGTATATCTTGCTCCGCATGCTTTAGCGATATGCACCCTGAAATGTGTAATCCTGGAAGAGGTGCTATATTAAAGACCTCATAAGAACACAAGAATCATAAAATATCAGTATGTTCTAACATTATATGGAATATTGTAGGATATAGACTATTGTATAAAATATTACAATGGAAGACCTGCAGAATCGTACAGAATATTAGATAAAATCGTGTTTCCCAAACTATGGGGTACAGCCCCTTGGGGGGGAGGTGTGAAAGATACTTGGGGCGGGGGGTCGCACAAATCCTGGCAGCAATTGGTGATGCCCTGCTACTTCGACCACTCCTATACCTCTCTACTTCAGCCGCTGCCACTGCTTCCCTCATCTGCAATTGCCACTGATTCTCCCTTCCTCCAGTGGTAGCAAGGGGAATCTTCAGCAATCATTGGATGGGGGGGAAGGAGGAGCAGGGAGGGAATTAGCAGCAGTGGCAGAAGCAGGGGGGCACAAGAGTGGCACAAGAGTGACTTTACCACAGCGGGGCATAAACCCAGAACATTTGGGAAACGCTGAGATAAAGAAAAGCTCTGCCAGGCCATGTGGCATTGTGTTCGAACTGCTCAGCACCAGAGCTCCCCGTTCAGCATGGACGGTCTTGTAATGTGCGTTAACCTGGGGAGTAGACATAGGACCATTACAGGTCTCGTTGGCATTAGAAAAACAGCCTTTCTAAATGAAAACACTACCAATCTACCACAAGCTCAGATATGAGAAACTTTCGGTTTCTCAAAGCAGCTCATTTAAACTGCTAAATCCAAGAGAACTCTACTTTCCTGTGAGGCACCTGTGTAGCTCTGTGTGAGCTGGAGCATCCTTTACCTACATCCTTACTCACATAAGTAGCCTTGAAAATAATTTGGTTGCAGACAACTCCATGGACCCCAGAACAGCCAAACGAATTGACTTTCTGCCTTTGTTTTTATTTCAAAGTTGACAGGATATAGTCAAAATCTATTTAAAATACATTTTCCCCATGGGAAAACAAATTATGGATCAGATTATTGAACTATACACAATCATTCCCTCAGTTTGGTTGCACCTAACTGTGCACGGCTAAATAGCTACCAGTACTCAAGCTAGCTGGTCTAAAGTTAGCTCAGCTATCTCTGCGCTTCGTTGCAGTCAAAGCTGCAATTGCAGTATAGACACACCCTGCTGTTAGCACCTATGTTTTATTTAGTTAAAAATATCCAGACAATCTCTATTAGCTCATGAAACAACCACATTTTAAAGGCTGGATTCCACTATAGGTACGATTTAATTCATGTTCCTTGGCAGGTGATTTTAAAGCCTTGGATTTAGAAGAATATCTTTGCTCAGGACAGTATTTGAGGATGTCATTAAGTTCCACTGAAGTTACTAGCACCTAAGCACATGCCAAAGGCTGCTGACAGACATGCAGCTCCCCGCTGTAACTCATGGCACTTCACAGGAAGCGCTATGAGTTACAGCACCCCCACCCCGACCCCTGACCCGACAGATGTTTGCTCTTGTGTTGGGTTGGAACTGAACCAGGAGAAGCTGTGTGTTTATAGCCTCTCCCTCTTAACCCCACTCCCCCAGCTCTGCTCGCATGTAGGGACTAACAGAAGTTAATGAAGGTGCTTCACTTTGGAGCACCTTCATCTGAACCTTTATTAGATGAGGGTTGATTTGTTGCACAGTCAAGCACTTTTAAAATGCTCTGCAGCCATGTACTTCTGCCAGGGCACGGCTGCAGGATCCTTTCAAGGGGCCTACTGCGTGACAAAACATCACTTCTGTCAGCGCCCTAAGTCATAGCTTAGCTGTATATTCTTAATTGCTTTCCTGAGTACGGTTGGTACACCCTCCACTGAGTTGGTTTAGACAGGTATGATCCCGTCTTGAACAAGGGGCTGGTCTAAAAACCTCCTGAGGGCCCTTCCTGCCCTACTTTTCTATGATTCTGTTTATTTTGCTGCCTAGATTACATTTGATATGCCTCTCTGCCTCACCAACTATCCCTTTATTTTCAAATCTCCTCTTCAAACTTCCCTCCCACCCACATGTCTATTTCTCTTTCATTTATGGGGTTGATGGTTGAGAACTTTAATTCTTTCATCACCCATTATCTTTACAGGACTGTTTTCTGTCATTTTACTGCATACAGTTTTCTCTTGCAGCGCAATACTGTACAGCATTTGGAGACCAAGATGGGATGAAAGGCAACACTAGCACCGCATTCTATGAATCAAGACAAATAATCTGGATTAAATGAGAGCAACCATGTAAAAGCACTGCCTTAAAGTAGAAACGAGCTTGAAACTTTCCTATTTTGATTTTTTTTTTAAATGTATTAACCACAGTCCAGTCACCCTTCCACTAAGAGCAGTCATTTTGGATATGTGGTTACTCTGTGGGCTCTTAAGAGGTTTTCAGAGGAGGCATTCAATCAGCAGCTAACTAGCCCTTCACCTGGGTTACAAATGAAAAAGCTGCTCAAGTAGCTCCAAAACTTAGGGTCATGGAGATTCTTACAGTCAAGAAGATGAAGCCGAGTAACTTGCCCTCATTATGTTATTTTCGCATCATTGTGCTATTAGTAGGATCTGAAGTAAACACGTCAAAAGCCCTTAAATGACTTTAAGGCATTTGGGAGTCAAAGTGCCTTTGATTTGCATTGAAGTTTAGGTCTCTACCAGAGGATTTTCAAACTCACCTAAATGATTCAGGATCCTGAAATGTTCCATTTTCAGAAGCGACTTAGGCACTTGGGGGTGGCCTCTTCCTTCCTCGGTGCCCTTCACAGCACCACCAAGATGCACATCCCACCTACCTGCTCCTGCTCTGCCCGCGCTGAACCTAGAAATGAAGCAGAAAAGCTGCTCCCATGGCAGCCCTTTTCTCCCTTGCTCTTATCCTCTCCATCTCGAGTGTGCTTGAGAGAGGCAAGGAGAAAGGGGTGCCCCAGGTTGACTTTGCAGTCTGATTTCCAGTAGACCTTCTCAGATCACGCCCATACATGCTGCCAGGATAGGACTGTTTCCAAAAGGCCATTGTCTTTTAAAAGAAGACAGGTGAGGTGATGGGAGTTGAAGTGGGGGATGGGGCAGTGTTTAATAATATGGCCTCAGGGTTAGAGCACATTCCCAGAAGACGCAACTCAGGCTTGTCTCCTCTTGCTCCCTGAAGGGATTCACCCCACACTCCACCAGAGAGGTAGGAGACGTCCCAACTACCCAGCTAGCAGCTGTTCTGGAGGGTTGGGGGCATGCCTCTTTTTGCAGATGCAGTAAAAACTTTGGCATGTTGGCTGCAAGTCAATAGGAGCTCACTGTCAAAACTGCTTTGGCACTTTTGAAACACTTGTTGCATTGGAAAGTGCCTAAGGCCTTTCAAAACTCTGGTGCCCCACATGCCTAAATCACTTCTGAAGGTGGCACTGCAGACCTGAAATTGTTTTTGAAAGTGTTACTGTAGAGCAAAAGCTTAGTCTTAGTCTACTGCATCCTAAATCCCACATTTCAGCTCTGTTCTTTGCCTGTTTAATTTTCACAGTGAAACGTGGAAGGAAGAACATAAAAAGCTTACCAGGCAGAAAATTGTGTCGATTTCCCAAAACGGCCTGGCACATGCAAGAAAAACACACATTTGTGGCTTTGCATCAAATCCAGGGATCCCGGATGCCCACTTGAAACAATGTGCGGCAGCCAAAGCTTTCTGCCGCCTCAGGACTGACGATCAGAGTGCCGGCACCCCATTCTGCCTCTGGAGTTTTACAAGTGTGTGTGTGTGCGTGTGCATGTGTGTGCATGGTGTGAGCTGCCAGCAGGGCATCCAGAGCTGCAGCTCTGCCAAAAAGGGTCGTCTTTCTCTCCACTTGTTTTTTTTTTAATCCCAGCCCTCTGGGTGGTCTAGGCATGAGATCTGAAATACTGAGAATCCTTCGAACCACAAGTTCTAATCCCAGCTGAGTTGACTCAGTCCTTCATCTTTCCAGGCTAAATTGACTTCTATGCACTTTATTGCAGGGGGTGGGGGGGAGGACTTTTGGATGAGACCTTAAAATTTCTGCTCTGCCTAGATATTTTATTCCAGTCTCCTAGGCCAACATTTCTGCATACGTTCTTAGCTCTCAACACCTCCCGTTCTTTTCTCCCAGGGGCCAGTAATGGCTAGAAAAGGCAGGAAAAACAAAACGTCTAGCCCTGAGAAAATGGAGTAGCACATCCTCCCTTCCCACTAACCAGCATCACTGATGAGTTTTGTCCATTCTTTACATATTGGAACGATTTCAGTGAAATACAGTGAAAACAAAGGGCTTGAACAGATTGATTTCTAAGGAATTGTGACAAGCTATAGCTTGGCCAATTGATTACTAATGGGAGGAGGGATATGACAGCACAGACGTGGAATTAAGGATGAGGAAGCGTAGGCTAACTTAGATCAAAGTAAACTCACAGAGATCCACTGAATCAGTGGGTCTCAAATTTATCAGACTCAAGCCAGCCCCTGCTCGATTCGAGGCACCATTTGGAAAATACCAACCCTTAGCTTTCACTTGTTTTTTGACCAAGGCAAAATAACAGCAACTCTTCTGTTGCCAAGAACTCTGAAAGACCACAACCTGTAGCAGGATCCAACTTTCGGGGCCGGCTGCTGCATCCCCTAGCAGCTCCACTTGACCCACGTGCCCTACTCTGCCCTCTGAAGGGGTTGCCCTGCAGTCTCTCCTGCCACGCCTTGATTGAAGAGCTGATTATTCAGTTCAGAAGACTACCCTCAGAGGCCAATGCAGGCTTTGAGTGTTTACTCAGTTGCCATTCACTGGACTCTCTGGCCCCACACTAGTTTCCACACTTGGGCACCTGGCCCCTGTCTTGGCTTCCGCTCACCTGGCTTCAGCCCACCCACTTTGGCTCCATCTCCTTGGCTTCAACCATCTGTTGTAGCTTTGGACTTTGGCTTCAGCCCACTTACTCTGGCTTTAACCTTTTGGTTCGGGCCTACCTCTAATCCCAGCTCTTGCTTGGCTCAAAGTGCAAAGTAGCCCTTGGGCACCCAAACCACCACTCGAGCCACTTGCAAGCCTCCAGTCCCTCTATTCACTGGCTCCCTAAATTCCCGTGGCCTGGATTCCCCTCTGCAGCACCCTGGACACTCAGGAGCTCATCCCTCGACAAAGCTCAGCACCAGACTGACTGTTTCAGCTCAGGAGCTGGGCTCGTATTGCCCTGAGCCCCCATCCCTTTTGGTCACATTTCCCAAACACACACAGGGGTTTCTCCTTCGCCTCCTAATCAGCCTGCTCCCACTGCACCCTCTCTCTGGAGCTCTGCCCTCTGTTACTCACTGCAGTGATGCTTGCTCCTCAGTGGTTACCTGTAGCCACATGGCTCTTATCTCCATGCTCCTGCAGCTGCTTTCCTTCTAGCAGCAAGCTCTCCTTCAGCTGTCCACTGATTGCAGTCCTATTAAGCTATTCCTTCACTCTTTTAAAGTAGCAGGGACTTGAAGCCCCCTGTTACAACACCTAACCATGCTATTATTGCATAGCAGCCTGCAATAGTAGCACGGTTAGATGTTGTAACAGGGTCTTACAACACCCCAGAGTACCCCAACATCCTGGCTGAAGATAACAGCACTAGATCAGGGCATCGTTTAGTAAGGCATGTGTTAAAATGTCATCCCCTGGGGCATTTAACAGTAGGCAGAATGCAATAGGGAGCCATCATGTTTTACCCTTGGGATGAGCGGGATGGACTAAATTCTCCTTCATCCCTTTACAGATTCCATAAGAACCAGGATGGTGGCAAAATACTGCTGACCGAGTGGATTGATTTAAAGTTAATAGACCTGGAAGGCCAAGGGCAGGGAATGCTCCTCATTTATACTAGAGAGATGGAAGAGTTTGGGGATCCTCAAAGGGCAGGAGAAGGTTGTGGAAGTCTTCTGTGGTGAATGCCAAGAAGTAATAGTGATGCAGAGCATGGGATGGGGGCATTATAGCAGGCAGGGAATGAACCCCAAAAGACTTCCACTGTTTGTTGTAAGGGAGCAGTGAGTGAATGGACTTGAAATCATTTTTTTTTTCAAAACACGAGCTTAACACTGGATAAGGTGGAAGCATGAAATCACTTTTAATCTAGTATAAAAGTGAGGTAAGCAAAAGGATTATCACTTAAGACTCGCTGACATGAAGCTTTGAGAATGACACAGAAGTAATGGGGGATTATGGGGTGACGTCATATGAAAAGAACACATGCCAGAGGTCCACATAAAGGACCTCAAGAGATCAGAGTCCTTTTATTTTCTGTGCAAAATATCCTGATGGGTTTTGCAGTCCTGGAGCTGAGTGGCCTACTTACGTTTCAGAAAGTGCTTATGTCACGCTTTGAGGCCAGGTCCTCACTTGCTGTTAACTGGCACAGCTCCATTCAAATCCATCGATTTCCATGGAGCTACACTGGTTTAGAACCACGGATGAGCTGGCCAAAAGCATTTATTAACCCGGTCTGCAGGGGCTATGCCTTACTTTATGGTATAGTCCCTCTGAAACAACATATCCTTAAATCCCCCTGGAATTAAAGTTTCTGGTTGAAATTTTTAAAGCACTCCATGGGTTTTAACAATAAGTCTTCCCTTAAGATGGTTGCCTCCATTTCCTCTAGACTATGCTGGAAGTCTTAACTGAAATAACTAACATGCACAAAGTCTAAAGAAAATATCTGCTCCAATCAAGGGCCAACAATGCTCGTGGTGGTCAGGTGCAGTCCCAGGGGACTGAAGAAGGGCCAATGTGGTCCCTATTTTCAAGAAAGGGAGGAAGGAGGATCTGGGTAACTATATATGGGTTAGTTTCACCTCTATCCTTGGGAAAATCCTTAAAAAATTATCAAGGATTACATTTGTAGGAGTCCAATGGGTAATATAACACTGAAGGGCAACCAGCACGGGGTCATAGCAGGTCGATCCTGCCTGACTAATCTTATTTCTTTCTATGACCAAGTCACTAAATACTTATACTTTTATTTATATTAATACCTCGCAGGAGTCGAGGTAGATGTCATCTACTTGGACTTTAAGAAGGCCTTTGACATGGTGTCCCATCCAATTGTTATAAACAAATTGAATGGCTGTGCCATAGACAACTGCACAGTTATGTGGGTGGCAAATTGGCTTAAGGGTCGTACCCAGAGAGTGGTGGTGGACGGGTTGGTATCAACCTGGAAAGATATGGGCAGTGGAGTCCCTCAAGGCTCGGTCCGTGGGCCAGTGCTGTTCAACATCTTCATCAGCGACCTGGATGAGGGCGTGGAAAGCGCTCTGTTCAAATTCGCAGATGACATCAAACTATGGGACAAAGTAAATGCACTGATGGGAAGAAACTGAATCCAGGTAGACCTGGATGGGTTAGAGAAGTGGGCAGAGAGCAATAGGATGCAGTTCAACAAGGACAAGTGCAAGGTGCTGCACCTAGGGAGAGGGAATTACCAGCACACCTGTAGATCTTCTCAGCAGCACAGCAGCGGAAAGAGATCTCAGAGTCGTTGTCAACTCCAAGATGAACATGAGTCATCACTGTGATGAAGTAAATAGCAGAGCCAACTGCACTTTATCATGCATTAGCAGGTGCATCACGAACAGGTCCAGGGAGGTGATACTTCCCCTCTTTGCAGCACTGGTCAGGCCGTAGCTGGAGTACTGCGTCCAATTCTGGGTGCTGTAATTCAAGAGGGATGCGGACAACCGTGAGAGGGTCCAGAGGAGGCCACTCGTATGGTTAGAGGCCTGCAGGGAAGGCCCTATGAGGAAAGGCTGAGGGACCTGGACCTTTTCAGCCTCCGCAAGAGAAGACTGAGGGGGGATCTTGTAACAGTATACACGTCAACACATCACCAACTTCCCTTCGAGATGAAAGAGTCATTCCAGTAAGAGGTAGTATTTACTGCTCATGTGCATTAGAAAATGAGTGAGAATTACGATGCCCATTTCAGAGATGGAGAAACTGAGGCACAAGAGGTGAAATCAGTTTCTCAGGCTTACAGACCATGGTGGCAACAACTTATCATTTTGGACCACTTCCTGTTTGGCTTTTTGGAGCTGGACAAGGCAACCGAGTAGCATCACTTATGATTGCTGTTGTTTTGTCGTCCCCAGAATTGCTTCTTCCAAGTCACCAACAAACCACCCAAGGGTAACTACTTTCAGTAATTATAGACTTGGGATAAGTCTGAAACAGCTTTCTAGATGGTAACAGACTCGATAGTCCATTAGTGATCACTTGAGTCATCAGTCCCCTGGTCATATTTTTTAAAAATACATGAAGGAGGAAAAGGATCAGTGTAAAGTAGATACAACCCCCTCCCTGCAACCTGTTTGCTGAATAAGCAACACCTCCATTTGGTCAACGTCATAAAACTTCGAAAGATGCATAAGGACACATCTCTGGGATGCTGTTTGCTTTGAGTCCAGAGGGAACGCGCTCCATCTCCAAAGCAGCTCTGTACCATCAATCAGAACCTGCCAAAGCTTTTCTCCTCCTGGAGCAGATAAATAGGGAACACACACAGCTTATTGGCATGGGGGTTATGAGGCTGAATGGGCTGGTGTGCTGGCTTTGGAAAGAAAATGACCTAAATGGACAGAGCTCCCCTTTCTTATCTGTCTGTAGGGATTCAAACTACCATCTCTCCATGGCAGAAATGCTTTCTGGGTTTAATGGGCTGCATACAAAAGTCCCTGTCCCGCTGTGCCCTTCACCCCCTTCCCTCCAAACATCCCAACGAGGCAGGGTCGGAGGCTCTGCACTGCAGTCGAGCTCTTTTCCCAGCTGTGTTCAAGCCAGGTGGTGGCCAGGTATTGAAAAGGGGAGGAGTAAGAGCACAGGAGAGACCGTCTCCCTGCTCTCAGCCCCCGTGCCCATCACCAGAGCAGCTCACAGAAGCTGGGAGGAATGAGGGAACAAAGTCAGTGGTCAGCCACAGCCGGAGCGTGCTCCCTGCCACGGGAACCCACCGAGAAGTTTAGCTGCTAAGTGTTTACAAGCCTCTACTGAGCACGTATAAAAGTGGCATTTTTCAAAGGCTTACAATACGTGGAAAAATTGGGATATTTTTCACAGAAACAGGAGAAGGTGAATCCCTGGCATCAGAGGCCCTTGCACACGCAGTGTGCTGTTTAGATGCACGTTACAAAACGGCACCAAAAATCGCCGTTTCGCTACATTAGGCGGGTGTGAAAATGCACGTTGACTTTTTTATCGTGGTAGGTTTCAATTTCTTGTGGCAAGTTAGACCACCTCCGACACGCATTATTTTTACCGTGGCCAATTGTTCCGCCAGATTTCATTTTATCGTGAAACTTTCGTTACGTGTATTCTCGCACACAGCGAAACTCGCCGGTTGCCCAGTTCTGACACGATTTGTCCATCAGGTGCCCTCTAGCGTTTTTCACTAGTAGTGGTACATTAACCCATTAGAAGTGTTAAACGTTTTACATGCAAAATAGTACCGGGAACCATCGTGGTACATTGTGAGAGTGAAATAAACCTAGAGATTATCTTTAGCTAGAAAAAGCCGATATCGTGTACAGGCGTCCCAGGTGGGCTTGGCCTACGTGCCAAGGTTCACCTCCCCGCTCCAGTGCAAAGACGACTAGTGTTTCTCAAGACTTGGTGGCAAGATTTTAATTCTTTTCCTCTTTTAACACGGCAAAACAACGCGCTTGCCCCGAGCTTCCCCCTTGGACGCAGTTGTAGAGCTCTGGCGGAAAAACAAACCAGAACCGGAGCCAGATACCCAACATGGGGAAACTCAGCTCCAACAATTAAAATATGGCCAAATTATAGCCACTGGGAGTCTGTAACAGGAAGACTAACAGTAGGCAGAACCACCAGCCCTGCCTTTAATATAACTACATCTTTAATCCCTTGGGAGCTTTGGAGCTGATCTTGGAAAAGAGCTGTAAGCATCAAGGAGGGTGAAGAACAGTTTACTGCCCTACAAGGCAGCTCCGTCACAGTATAACCAAGTGCGATATAAAGAAAAAAACCCTATTTGGCAGAATGCACTGGGTCCCAACAAAGCTCCAACAATTAAAATTCAACTAAAAAAAAAATCCTACTAAGAGGGACAGTAGGGAGGAAGTCTGTATTGGTCCGCATATGGACTAGACATCTTTTCCATCCTGAAACCAAAAGGGGTCTTGGCCCCTGTTAGAACAGGGGTGAAGTTGCTCTGTGAGCTCAGTATTTTTTTTTCCCAAAGGGATAATTGAATAACAGCATTAAAAAAAAAAAAAAAGAAAAGAAAGAACATCATCTTGAAAAGCCACCAGGACATCAGCATAAAAACAATCCTGCTTTTGTGTGCTGCGCAATGTGCTGCCTGATGATCTCTACCCACAGTTCAGGAGCTGCTATTAAAAAGCTTCTTGCTGTTTCATGCCTAAGCATGCCACTCGCACAGGTTAGCCTGGAGGGCTCCTGCATTGGCAGAGACTTTTAGTTGCATTTGGTTTTCTTTCTTCTTCTTTTTTTTTTAAACGTACAGATTAGCTAAGAAAAACTGAAGTGGGAGAAAGGAAAGGAGCTATTAATAATCACCTGATGTCTCTGCCAGAATCTTGACTTTCCATTTAAGGGCCGTATCCTGGGACTGACATGAACAGACATGATTCAGGACTCCAGGGTTAGGCCCAAATGACGTGAGTTTGCCCAGATATAAAACATACCTTCTCCTGCAATGGGATCTGCTATATATTCTCACACAGAATAGACACTTTTTTTTCTAAAATTCAAATGCTGGGAACTGGGGTGTGTTGTAAGTGAGGAAATACGGTAACACCTGTTCCTGTGGGGGGGAGAAGGGGAAGGGGAGGCAGGCTAAATACTGCTACATGTGCTGCACAGGGGGTCCCTGTTTGCTGGCTGTAGATACTTTTTCTTTTCCCCTGGCAGAGGCTCCTGCTGCAGAAGCTGCCATATCAGGTACTTACTGCTGCTTGCCAGTATTTTCAAAGAAAGCTTTTTTTTTTCCCTTCATTCCACCTTTCAAAAAGATGTGCATCTTATTCAGGGGTGTGTTGTGCGAGAGAAAATATGGTATTCTCATGCACGAGGTGAACTTGGTTGGCTTGATGCTGAACCCACTGGGCCTCTGGCGTCTAATATTTTGACCCTGCTAATAGTGAGTTTTATTTAGCTTACAGCAATCTGTGATGAAAGATCCAGAGACAAACTCTAATGACTCAGAATATATACATACCATTTATGTAACCCTGGCACACGGTGTTACCCACGTGCCATGTCCGGGTGTTGGTATCCTGGCGTGCCTGGTACTGTAAGCCTCTCTTGGTTCTCCTAGGAGCTGAAATGGGACTTTCTTGTAGGGAGGGCCCCTTTTACACTTACAAACCCTTTCCAACCACTGATAATTATTTACCAATATTGAACTATATACAATTTAATTATATACAGAACAAGATATAACTAAAGTGGAAACAAATTACAAATTGCTACCAAAATAACTCTATATACAGTACACAAAAGGAGCAATGGGTCAGAATACAAGGGGGTCATGGAGGAAAGGGACTTAATGGTGGGGGTCTACTACTGACCACTGAACCAGGGGGGAAGAGCTAGACCGGGAATTCTCAGGTCAGCTCGCAGAGGCAGTTAGGTCAAGGGACGTGGTCATCATGGGTGACCTAAACTACCTGGACATCTTCTGGGAGGAGCAGACACCCAGCTCTGACTGCTCACGTAGAGTTACAGGACCTCCATCTAACCCAGGAGGTGCATAGTCCCACCAGGGGGAATGCCTTGCTGGACCTGGTCCTGGCCACAGGCAATGACCTGCTGAGGGGACTGCAGGTGCTCAACCACCTGAGCAATAGCAATCATTGCCTACTGGAATTCACCATCCAGCGCAGGGCATCAAAAGCCTGCAGCAAGGCAGCAGTCCTTGACTTCAGGAGGGCTTATTTCAATGAGTTAAAGAGCTTAGTTGGGGAGGCACTGAGGTCCCGGAGGGGAGGGGAGTTGGGAGTCCAAGACGAGCGGTCATTCCTTAAGGAGACGATCCTCCAAGCCCAAAGGGTGACAGTCCCAATGTGAGTCAAAGCGGGCAAGAGTGCTCAAAAGCCCCCCAAAG
>NW_005842285.1:853412-866478 GCF_000455745.1 Alligator sinensis | reverse complement strand
AGCCCTGAAAGCCAAAAAGGAGGTGTATACCTGGTGGAAGGGAGGGGCCATCACCAAGGAGGATTATACCTGCATTGCTCGAGACTGTATGGGGGCTGTTAGGAAGGCCAAGGCGGAGATGGAACTGGGACTAGCGACCCGGATCAAAGATAACAAGAAGTCCTTTTTTAAATACATAGGGAGTAAAAAGAAAGCACCGGGTAACATGGGTCCCCTGCAGGACACACTTGACAATCTGGTGGTTGTATCAGACAATAAAGCTGATCTCTTTAACAACTTCTTTGCCTCCATTTTCTCAGCAGGGACCGGGACATCCCCCCCGCCATAAGTACGGACAGACTCAGGAGAGACTCCGCCAGGCCCAGGGTCAGAGAGGACCTAGTCAGGGAACTTCTGGTGGGGCTGGACTTGTTCAAGTCAGCAGGTCCAGATGATCTCCACCCCAGGGTGCTGAGGGAATTGGCAGAGGACATTGCGGTACCCCTGGCACAGCTCTAGCCAGGTGCCAGAGGACTGGAAAAGGGCCAATGTGGCCCCCATTTTCAAAAAAGGGAGGAAGGAGGACCTGGGAAACTATAGGCCCGTTAGTCTTACCTCGGTCCTGGGGAAGCTCCTTGAGAATATTATCCAGGAGCACATCTGCGAGGGACCAGCAGGGGAGGTTATGCTTGGGGCAACCAACATGGGTTCATTAGAGGCAGGTCCTGTCAGACCGACCTGGTGGCCTTCTATGACCAGGTCACAAAATCCCAGGATTCAGGTGTCGCAGTGGATGTAGTCTTTCTGGACTTTAGGAAGGCCGTCAATACTGTCTCTCACCCCATTCTCATTACAAAATTAGGTGACTGTGGCGTTGATGCCTATATGGTCAGATGGGTTGCTACTTGGCTGGAGGGCCGCATCCAGAGAGTGGTGGTGGATGGGTCATTTTCGACCTGGAGGGATGCAGGTGGTGGAGTCCCCCAGGGCTCGGTCCTTGGGCCTGCACTGTTCAACACCTTCATCAGCGACTTGGATGAGGGGGTTAAAAGCATCTTGTTCAAATTCATAGATGACACTAAGATGTGGGGAGAGGTGGGCACGCTAGAAGGGAGGGACAGGCTACAACTAGATCTGGACAGGTTAGAGGAGTGGGCAGATGAGAATAGGATGGGATTCAATACTGACAGGTGCAAGGTACTGCACCTGGGGAGGAAGAACCAGCAGCATACCTACAGGCTGGGGAACTCCCTTCTCGTCAGTGCAGAAAAGGATCTTGGAGTCTTATTGACTCCAAGATGAACATGGGCCGACAGTGTGGGGACGCGGTCAGGAAGGCTAACCAGATCTTGTCATGTATCCACAGATGCATCTCAAGCAGGTCCAAGGAGGTGATCCTCCCCCTCTGTGCAACACTGGTCAGACCGCAGTTGGAGTACTGCGTCCAGTTCTGGGCACCGCACTTCAGGAGGGATGTGGCCAGCAAGGAGAGGGTCCAGAGGAGGGCCACTTACATGGTCAGGGGGCAGCAGGGGAGGCCCTATGAGGAGAGACTACAGGTCCTAAACCCATTCAGCCTCCACAAGAGAAGGCTGAGAGGGGATCTGGCGGCCATCTATAAACTTACCAGGGAGGACCACTGGGGAATGGGAGAGTCCCTGTTCCCCCAACCACTACCAGGAGTAACTAGGAATAAGATGACTGAGAGTAGGTTCAGGCTAGATATCAGGAGGCACTACTTCATGGTCAGGGTGGCTAGGAGCTGGAACCAATTTCCAAGGGAAGTGGTGCTCGCTCTTACCCTGGGGGTTTTCAAAAGGAGGCTAGACAATCACCTAGCCAGGGTCATTTGACCCCAGCATCCTTTCCTGCCCATGGCAGGGGGTTGGACTTGCTGATCTGCTCAGGTCCCTTCCGACCCTACCAAAGTATGAAACTATGAAGTACTGGTGGTATGCAGATAGTCACTTGGGGCATTTATAAACATACATTTTGGCCCCGCAACATGCTGGAGATCCACTGATTCGGAGTGGACTTGATTAAATCGAGTCCAAGCTGGGCATCGCATGCAGTTGGAGAAGTGGCAAAACGCACATCAGCGCACAGAAAATGGTGGCGGTGCGCTGTTGAACTAAAGCACCTTCTATGTGTCTTAGTTCAAAAGTGCGCTGCCACCATTTGCTCAGCACTAACGCACATTTCGCCACTTATACAACTGCAAGTGTCACAGCGCTGGGCACTTCTCAAGCGCTGCGGCACTTACATATATAAAAAATGTCTACATAGGTGCTTACAGGGTTCATAAACTGATAACCTCCCAGGTGTGGTATAGGTTCAAGGCGAAGCATAAACAGTAATTATACATTGAAACACTAATAAATAAATTGCTTAATATTTACAACCGGAGCTGTTGGATACTTATTTACAAACACTACTAATGACCTTTATGCACAATGAATTTACACACAATCTCCAACTCCTCCCACTGCACCATGGTGGGTCCTTCATGGCTTGGGTCCTCCCACATTGGCCAAGCTGTCTCTGCACTGCTGGCAGCTGTTCCCTCATCTTGTCCCTGCAACACACAATGTACACTGCCCTGGCCTGCGGCCCCTGTGTAGTGGGCCGTGCAGCTCAGGCTGTAGGCTAAAGCAAATACACTTCTCCCATGGGTGAATGCATGGGCGCATTGGCAGTGCCGTAGCAAGGGGAAGCAAGCCAGGGCAGGACGTAGGACGCAGCAGTGGGCAACTCGTTGGGGAAGGAGGGGGCGCAGTGCTAGGGGAAGGGCACTCCTGGTGCTGCGTACACTCCCAGGCAAGCATGGGGGGGGGGCATGTGCCCCCCCAGATCTGTGCGCAGGGCAAGGGTAGGCTGCTGTTGTAGGCTTTTCCCTGGGCACCAAACTTCATTGCTATGGCACTGCGCACTGGGTTGGGCTCCCGCGCCCTCTGTTTAGGTCACATGCATGCCGACAAGCTGGGGCTAGTTCCCCTAGTCTTGCCTCCCTTTATCTGAGCACTGCAACGTGCTGGGCCGGGCTCCCACAGCTGCCCACCCCTTTTTAAATTACACACACACACTAACTGGGCTTGCTTCCCCACAAGCATTAGTGACATGTAGGGGGTGCACGCGGGTGTATGCACACCCCCTAGGATCGGTCATGCACCCCCCGGAAGTGCCAGCCGTGAAACCAGAAGTGCACTTCTGGTTTCACCAGTGGCTCAGGAATTGGCCACCGGGGACCTCCCCAGTCAGCAATTGGCCGCTGGGGGACCGCCCCCCCCCCCATTGGCGATCTGGTGCCCCCCAGACTCAGGAGGCATCAGTCGCCTATGCCCACAAGCAAACTCACGTACTCCTCAGGCAGCTGCTTGAGGGAATCAGCCCGCTCCCTCTAAAGCCCTGGCTTGAGTCCTGGGGCTGTGAATCCACAGACCTCACAGGAAGCGGTATCACATCACACCCCCAACACGAAAGTACAGCGTTTACTTTTGTTTCCCATCGCAGCACTTCGGGCCTCAGAAAACAGCTTGGAGGGCCGCCCCGTGGGCCGTACGTTGGACAAGCCTGCTCTAGATGATCTGAAATGAATTCTCACGTACCAGCTGCAGAGATTCCTTTAGAGCAGTGTTTCTCAACCTTTTAAGTAGCAAATACCCCCTCAGTTCTGGAAATTTTAATAAGTACCCCAACACTCAGTTTTCCAGGGGATTTTATATTTACAGACTAATGTGTGCTATATGTTGGAAGAAGGGCTGTGTGTATAAGGCCATAATAGGACAGATGTCTGATCTGGTGTGGGTAGGGTTGCCACCTTTTACACCAGGGGTGCACAATTCAAGTATGTACCTGGGCTAGAGGTGATGTTGCCCAAACCTAGGAGAGCTGAATCACATTATTACTGGGGAATTTAAAGCGCTGTGCAATGTGCGATGCACCAAATTTTTTGCCATAGTTTTGAGAGGAAAAGAGGGTGAGAGAGAGAGGAAAAGAGGGTGAGAGGGAGAGAGAGTTGGGGTACCCGCATACCCCCTGCCTGTGTCTCGCATACCCCCAGGGGTACGCGTACCGCAGGTTGAGAAACTATGCTTTAGAGCATCAGAAAGAAGATGCATCATGCATAATGTCAAATATTTACCAACTGCTAGCTAACAAATTGACCAAAAATGAGATGTCTCTGGATTACCCAAGCAGACCCCACGATTATGCCAAAGTATATATGATCACAATTAATGCCTGGCCCCTGCAATTACTATTTGCAAGGATGAAATGGCTGGTGCATCACAAAGCAAAGCAAAAACAAGGGATGAAAATGAAGAAGTGGAACATCTTAAGGCTAACAAAGCATTTCTTTGGCCTAAAACTTGTAACTTGAATCAAAAGAAGTGCCTCCTGAGATGCTACCTGCCTTGACCTGCTTATACACTTGGAGCCATGTACTTGAAGTTCACAAAGTAGGAAGACTCTTCTACCCTCAAAATATTATTTAGATCCTTAGTTTGGAAGTGATAGAAATGTAAAAATACCCAACACTGAGCAAGTCTTCCAGGCACTTGAATAATGGCTATCCAGGGTGGTTACACAGTTCCTTTATTAGTTACCAAATTTTCCATCCTCTAAGCCTTGCGTTAGGTCTCAAACAAACAGTGCCACATATGTGACCATCCTCTTCTTTATGTCCTGCTAGACAGAACCTGGCTGACTACTACCCGACAACTATGATAAAATATCCGGTGTTCTCATTAGGTTATATGCAAACAATGATAAAGAGGAATGTATAGCCATGTCACATCCAGCAATCACGAAACAAACCTTTGACACAAAGCAGCAGGCAGATAATAAGACTCCATGGCTGACGACAAATGAGACTACACTTAATTTGCTGCGCAATGTTCATGTAATTAGATAAATTTGGCTGTACCAAGAAAGTAGACAGCTAGAATATGGTCTTGATGAATTGGGGGCCCTCTGTCAAGCTCTGATCACATTAATCATGAAGCAAAAGCTCAGTGACTCCATTTTTCTTCCAAGCATTTACCATATTTTTCTGGAGGGAGAATACATGACACAACTTTTTTTTTGTTAACATGATACTGTTTTTCCCTAGCACCAGCTAAATACAAATTCCAACCGTCCAAACCATGTCCACAGAGTCCAAAACATCCATGCACAACAGCTGCACAGTTTGAGGATGCTGTCTAAGGTCTGTATCATCTTCCCCACTGTGATACCCTAGATGACTTGGCTTTAACTGTCAGGTAGTGGAGAGAGAGCAATACACACTGCACTATGAACAAGACCGCAGAGGAGAAATAACTCAGGGAGGATGAAAAAGAGGATAAAAGGTAAAATAACTATGAGATGCAGTAGCAACGAGAGGAGACAGGGAAATAAGCATGAAAGAGCTAGAAAAAACATAGTATAATAAATCCATAGTAACCAGGAATGTCACTTTTACCACTGGTAGAGCATGCTTTGGCCATGGATGTAGTCTTTCTGGACACTGTCTCCCACCCCATCCGCATTAAAAAACTAGGCGACTGTCGCATCGATGCCTACACGGTCAGATGGATTGCTAATTGGCTGAAGGGTCGTACTCAGAGGGTGGTGGTGGACGGGTCATATTTGACCTGGGGGGAAGTGGGCAGCGGAGTCCCCCAGGGCTCAGTCCTTGGGCCCGCACTGTTCAATTTCTTTATCAGCGATTTGGATGACGGGGTGAAAAGCAACCTGTTCAAATTTGCTGATGATACCAAAATTTGGGATGAGGTGGGCACGCTAGTAGGGAGGGAAAGACTGCAGCAAGACCTGGATAGGTTGCAAGGGTGGGCTAACAAAAACAGGATGCGTTTCAATACTGACAAGTGCAGGGTGCTGCACTTGGGCAGCAGTAACCAGCAGCACACTTATAAGATGGGAAACTCCCTTCTTGAGAGCACGGAGGCAGAAAGGGATCTTGGAGTCATCACTGATCCCAAGATGAACATGGGCTGACAATGCGGGGTCACAGTCGGCAGGGCTAGCCAGACCTTATCGTGCATCCATAGGTGCATCTCAAGTAGGGCCAAGGAGGTGATCCTCCCCCCTATGCGGCACTGGTCAGGCCACAGCTGGAGTACTGTGTCCAGTTCTGGGCACCCCACTTCAAGAGGGATGTGGACAACATTGAGAGGGTCCAGAGGAGGACCACCCGCATGATCCAGGGACAGCAGGGCAGACCCTACAATGAGAGGCTACGGGACCTGAACCTGTTCAGCCTTCACAAGAGAAGGCTGAGGGGGACCTGGTGACCATCTATAAACTCACTAGGGGGGACCAGAAGGGTTTGGGGGAGACCTTGTTTCCCCTAGCGCTCCCCGGGATAACAAGGAATAACGGCCACAAGTTGTTGGAGAGTAGGTTTAGATTAGACATCCGTAAGAACTACTTCACAGTCAGGGCAGCTAGGATCTGGAACCAACTTCCAAGGGAAGTGGTGCTGGCTCCTACCCTGGGGGTCTTTAAGAAGTGGCTTGATGCCTACTTGGCTGGGGTCACTTGAGCCCAGTTTCCCTCCTGCCCAGGCAGGGGGTCGGACTTGAAGATCTACAAGGTCCCTTCTGACCCTACTTCTATGATTCTATGATTCTCTGGGGCTAGGGACAGACATTCAAAATGCTGGAGCCTGAAATCATTCAATCTTTGCAGGTTGGCCTAACCTGCAAAGATTGAACCAATTTGCAAGTGACCAGACATTCACTTTTGATTCCAGAAATGCCGGCACATGCCTGCAGTGGCTCAGGCTAGAAGCCGGAGGGCGCTAAAGCAGCTCTTCCTTCCCTTCTGCAGCAACCACAAGGCTGGAGGGAAGCTGACCGGGGGGGCATGGCCAGGCCCCCAGCAGGGACTTAGTATGATTGGGGAGGGGTTTAAACCCCCACCCTGGCCCATAGGCACCCCAGCTGGGGTGTGCCCAGAGGGGGAGGGCAGAGCAGCCCTTGCCAGACTTGTCCCCAAGGCCAGACACTGGCTGGGGTAGTGCCTCAGGTGAAGCGGGGACTGGTGTGGATTAAACTTCCCTGTCTCCAGGTGGACATGGGATGCCACCTGGGGTCTGCCCAGCTTTCCTCACCACTCTTGCTCGGGTAATGGGGGACCTGGCTAGAGCCAGCCAGCATGGCCCTGCTACTTGACCAGGGCTAGGGCTGTGGAGCTGGAACTATGCAGCTGAGCCACGCTGCCCACAGATGCTGCTAAGGGCAGACATGGATTGGCCAGCCCAGGCTGGGCCACAGTGGCCAGACCCTTCTCAGAAGGCTGCAACTTGGGCTGGGGCTGCAAAGACTGCATGGCCAGATTGCTCCCAGCTCCTGACACCCAAGTCAGGCAAGGCTACCATGAAGCCACAGCCAGATAGGAAAGGTCCTTCCCAGCGGCTGCAGCACTGTAACAGCCCAGCCTGGCAGCATGGGTGGGAGCTGGATGGGTGGTAGGCTGCCCAGGCAGCTCAGAGGCACCGACGGGCCCTGAGCCTGGCAGCTGCCTGCCACAGCCGCTGTCCTGTGCAGCAGCCAGCGGCTGCAGCCACATTACAAGCTGCAGGCTGGCTGAGGCTGGGCAGGCTGTTCTGCTCCATTTGCCTCCAGCTGCCACTCCTGCAGCCATTGCCGCAGCCACCCCTGCCCCTGCCACGCTGAGCCACTTTGGGTGGGCGGGTGGCTTCTGCCCAGTGCATGGAGCTCTGGCTGCCTTCCAGGCACTCTGCCTGCCTGGCAAGATGAGCAACAACTGCAGGCAGGCACAGCGAGTGGAAGGCAGCCAGAGCTGGAGCCGGGGCTCCATGCACTAGGCAGAAGCTGCGGGGCTGAAGCTCTCCCCACCCTCATCCCCGCCGCCCGGAGCAATGCAGCAGGGGCAGGTGTGGCAGTGAGAAAGGGAGTAGCTGCTGGAGGTGAGGGGAAGCTGGCTTGGTCTGGCAGGGCTGTTGTGCTCCCCACTCCTCCTGCCACAGCTCATGCTCCTGCCGCCCCGCACAGCACCACTTGGGGCAAGAGGAGCTTCAGCCCCACAGATTCTGCCCAGTGTATGTCGCTTTGGCTGCCTTCTACCCCCTCCACCTAATGAGCAGCCCCTGAGGGCAGGCACAGTGGGTGGGAGACAGCTGGAGCTGGAGCCCGATTTCCACGCGCTGGGCAGAAGTCGTTGGGCTGAAGCTCCCACCTGCCCACCCAGAGCAGCACAGTGTGGCACAGCAGGGCAGGGGCAACAGCAGCAGTAGCAGCTGGAGACGAGTGGGGTAGAACAGCCCACCCAGCCCCAGGCAGCCTGCAGCTTGTGATGTGGCTGCAGCTGCTGGGTGCTGCACAGGACAGGGGTGTGACAGAAGCTGCGGTGGATGGTCTCCAGGCTCGGGGCCCGCTGGTGCCTCCGAGCTGCCCAGTCAGGCTGCTACACAGCCAGCCCCCATCCATGCTGCCGGGCCAAGCTGTCACAGAGCCACAGCCACTGGAAAGTATGCTTCCCAGCTGGCTGTGGCTCCATGACAGCCCTGCCCAGCTTGGGCACAGGAAGCCAGGAGCAATCTGACTGTCCAGCCTCAACCGCAGCCCCAGCCTCAACCGCAGCCCCAGCCTCAACCGCAGCCCACTGGGAATGACCCAGCCCCCACAGCCCAGCCCTGGCTGGACCCTCCACCTGTGCTCAGCAGCACCTGCAGGATGGCCCGGCTCAGCTCCACAGCCGCAGCCCCAGGTGAGGCAGGCAGATGGCAAGGCCATGCCAGCTGACTCTGATCACGCTCCCTCCACTGCCACTGGAGTTGGGAGGGGGGAGTGGCTGACAGGAGCTGCTCCACCCTGGCCAGGTTGACCCAGGCTGCTGGTGGGACAGGGGATGGAGGGAGAGATTAAATCCCCTTCCCTTTCCCTGTTTGCTTCAGGCTGCATGTGGGGGAAAGGGGGGTGCTGACATGGGCTGGCAGACCCCAGCTGTCATCCCCAGTAGGAGAGGGGAAGGAGGGGGAAATAAGTCCCCTCCCTGCCCCCCTTTGCCTCAGGAGGCCATGCTGGGGCAGCATCAGGCCATGGCCCTGGCCCTGCTTCAGCTACACAGCAGAGGGGTGGGGCCAGCCCTGCTCTCTGGAGCAGACAGCATAGCTCAGCCCAGGGCTGAAAAGCATGCTGGGATGCTGGGGGACTCTGGTTTAACTTAAGGGATCTGGGACAGAAATTGCATAAACCGGTTTGACCCAAATCAGTAATGTCTGATACTACACTCAACCAGGTTTATCTTAAACCAGTTTCGGCCATTTTGAAACTGGTTGAAGTGCACTGAACTTCTGTTCTGTTACAAGTGTAAACCAGTTTCTAATCACTTAAACCGGTTTATGTGTAAGGTCTGTCCCTAGCCTGGAAGTGATGATCGTCTAGACACAACTCTCCTACTCATACCCGAAAACACAGGCTCTTACCACTGGCAGTTTAAAGAGCTGCATTCAGTGTTAGTGGAACTGGGCCTGGGACACCTGGCAGTCTGGATCCCAGCAGAAGGTGGCGGTACAGACACACACACACAAACCCAATAGGAGTGCATTGTGTTTTCCAGCCTGGGTTATTTCCTTAAAACCCGGTACCTACTCCTAAACCTTTGCACAAAGCACACTGCATAGAGGTGGTCCGCTGTTCAGCTTCAGCGCTTCTCCACCACAGAGGCAGCCCTTTAAAGCAAGCTCCAAAGGAGGGATTAATACGGCTGGAATTTTCAAAGGGAGACCAGATTTCCTCCTCTAAGACCCATGAACAAGTTCTTTATGTTTCCAGTACACTAAATAATATTGCAGACGTTACTCTGTGCTGGGCACTATAGGGATGTCGATGAGCTGAAAGACCCTTTACAAAAAGGGTGTTAGCTATTGAGCATCCAGTTCTGTTTGGATGGTTCATTACACTAAATACTAACAGGTGACTATTCGCTCCCCACAGGGCAAATGCAGCCACTGTTCGCATATCTGCTTACTAACAGTAGGAAAAAGGGAAATAATCACCTGCCTGTCTGAACACGACATGTTTTGGGGGCCATTCAGTCGGGTGGAGGTTACCTGAATAGACAGTGCCTATGGATCCCATGCTGACCTGATCCAATTAAAATTAATTATTTAGCCTACAATGAACTGTGGTGAAAGATCAAGAATCAGCTGCTAAGTTTGGAATTACTTTTCAGGTGTGCCCAGCCAGTGAAGAAACGTGGACTTAAGAGGGGATTAACGCTGTAGCTGTTCCCTAAGCAGGACAACTAGACATCCACTGATGATGCAGAAAGAGAAATGGATAAGCTGGCCACAGCCTAATACTGACAGATGGCATGGGGGGGTGACCACTGGGCCAGCCCGTTGGCAGAAGCCCTCTGGAAGATAATGGTGTGGTGGTACACAGGGGGTAAGGACTGCTGGTGTAAGAGGGAGCTCAGCATTTGGACTGGATGGGAAATCCGGAATCCGAACATGGGCCTTTTGGCCACGGTACCAAACAGACCTTTAAATCACCGCCTCTCAGTATTTCCTTTGCCAACCTCAGCCATTGCTTAACAAGCATAAACTGCTCTTTTGTTTCCAAATTAGTTGTTTTAAGCAAAGCTCAGGGCCCTTTTCTGCAAAGCCTTTTATAAATAGGGTGCCTTGGTTGACCACATGCGCCATGGCGAAATGTTTCCCTGTCTCTTTGATCATCTCCCAAAGCTGAGTGCCAAGCCAGAAGGGGGAACTACCAGTAGCAGGCTATCAAGGGACATTTTGGGAGGATATCAAGGGACACTTTGGGAGGATATCAAGGGACATTTTGTCACCCTGCAGCATCTCTGGGATAAGATGATCATGCAGAACCTGAACAAAGCCCCGTACTATGCAACTCAGCCAGCTCACGAGACTTCACTGCATCCCACTGACTGCTTTCCTCGGGACGGGTACCTGCAAACAGCCCTGCAAAGCAAGGTGCATCTTGTCAGAGGCAAAGTAGACCCAGGCTTTAGAAACACTAGAGAGAAAGGAAAAATAAAGTTGAAAGGCACCAGGGTTCCTGGCAAAGTACCTTTTCACGCTGCCCATCTTGCTCTTCCCACAAAATAAAGTACCATATAGAAAGAAGCTGCCATCCTAAAACTAATTCTGTTGTGGGTGACTTCTCAGAGCTTATTTCAAAGCCTGCTTTTCACTATTAAAGTCCTGAGGCACGAGTCTATACAGTAGGACCGACCCTCCAGCGACTCCCAGGACGCACTGCTTCCTCTTACGAAAAAGGGACTCCGCGGTCACCGTGGAGAATACAGTCTAAGCCTGGAGCAAGGCAAGGCTTGGAGAGGAACATGGGCAGCTAAAGACACTGAGCTACAACTCCTGCGAGGCAACATTTCTGGGGAAAAAAATAGTAGTTCAGGTTTATGCTGAAATTCCACATTTTTCACAGGAGGAAAAACCATTCTCACCAAATATCACCTGCTGAAATTTCCACAGGGATCCACTACAGACATGGAGCAACAAATGAGGCCTGTTTTATCCCGAGCGCTCGACTGGCACATTACACAGCAGTGCAGCAATTCAATACCATCCCCTTCCCCATGCCCCGCTCGGCCATCTGTCTGCAGGTCCGCAGCTGCAGTACAACCGCGTCAACTCTTGTTCCCAATCTTCCAGCAGCTCCTCCTTCCCCAGGTGGCATGGGCCTGGAAACATTGCAGACCAGGAACCAAGAGAAAAACTCTTGTCTGCAAAACCCTTCCTTAGAGAAAACTATACACTCACAAGCCAGGACTTTTCCAAGCCCTGATCACACTTAGAGAAAGCTGGTGGCCTCACTATCGCTCCGTAACTAAAGAAATTAAAGTAGGAAGCACAAAACTTGGAAACCAAATGCATGCCTGGGCTACTAATAAAAAAAAAAATACTCCACAAAAGAATGAAAGGCAAGTTATTAAGATATTTAGAAATCCCAGGCTCTGTCACTCCACAGCTCTCCCTGCTTTAAATGCAACTGGAAAGCACCGTGCATGGCAAAGTCTGTCCAACAGCTTCCAGATATGGCGATCTCTCTCTTACATACTTAAATCGCTCCGGTATCTGGGCCCCTCAGTCTTCAACGTGTTTAGACTAACAGCACTGCTGCAAAGCTGGGGCTCGCTATTATCACAAGTTATGAACAACCTAGCGAGGCAGAGAGAAGCAAAGTGTCACGAGGATAATCTATTGCAGAGCAGGGATCCACATCCTGGGCAATTAACCTAGCGCTGCTAGACCTTCCTCCTCCTCTGACCCAGGCGGGAGGGATGACAGCTCCCTGCCCTGCTCTGGGCATGACCTAGAGGAGAAACGCACAGCTCAGACCTTTAGCAAGGCATGTACAACGCTGAACCTGAAACAGAGCTTAGCCATCTCCTGCGTGGATCATGGCTGTCTCTACCTCAAAGGAATCAGGACTCGCGGTACAAGTGGTAACTTTTATTAGATCAACTAGATTTTTTTATATGCAAAAATCAAATTGATCTAATAAAAGATATCAACTCTACATCGAGTCCTGATTCCTTTTGCCTCTAGTCCAATACGGCTACAACCCGGATATCACTCTACCTCTATGGGTTACTTGAAAGTTTGTCTCTTTATTATACTTTCACATTACTTATATAGCATCCCATGCCGGTAGTCCCATGAAACCATATGGAATAGAGTGGGCAAAGAAACTTTTCATTTACTTTTCATGTGGATGTAGGGACAGAGAGGAACCTCAGACCTCTGAAACCGAGGGACCAAAATAGACATTTAAGCCACGGTGGAGTCAGGAACGGCCCAGGGTAAAACGCACCACAAAAACAAAGCTGGGACCTTTCCTGCTCCTATAACCTCAGCTGACTGATACATTAATGCTGCACCTGACATCACAGGATCTTCCGGCCCTTTGCATGCTTTAATCAAGCCGTATGATACACCTGGCGGACAGGTAAATGCTATCGTCATATAGAAGACTTACCCATGAATAGCATGGATGGAGTGAGGTTCATAATGGTATCTTCCTTCCTGGTGGCGCATGTCAATTGGCAAAGGAGCATGGAAGGGCGGAAAAAT
>NW_005842285.1:844323-853402 GCF_000455745.1 Alligator sinensis | reverse complement strand
GGAAAGAGAAGAAGAAAAAGGACTTCAAAAACTTTTCATTCCCTTTTAAAACAATTTCAAAGGCACTAAATCTCCATGAATTTCAGAGCAAAAGCAGTGCAAGACAAGAGGATTTCATGATATCAGCGCTATCATACACCAGAGAAGTGGAATGAATAAATAATCAAAGTCATTCGGAGAAATCCTACATCTTCAACATAAAAGATCTCCAACAGGGTTTTTGACAAAGACAAGCAGCTAAGCGCTCTTTGAACTCAGGGAGATTATAGGAAGCACCACAGAAAACTAGACTTGCAACGCAAATCAGACTCGACAGAGCCTGGCAGAAACCAGACCTGCCACCGTCCCCAACACCTGGAGCAGCAGCTGCACCTTTCCTGAAGGTCTGTACACACCGAGCGGGAATCAGGATGGAAATATTTACCTAAGAGGGTAACAGCGAGAACTGGATGAACGTCGGCCAGGGAGACAGGCAGAGGCGCACAGCTTCTGAGGATGGAGCCCAAATCGCTCTCCCTTGTCATCATTTGCAGCCCTATTTTTTATTCATTTGAGAAGCTTGTTTCATCTTTGATGGAAAGATGAAGTGATCTCGGAGGGCCCAGAACACCTACATCAACTGATTAACTCCACCGGCTTTCATGTTTATTATGGACCCCAAAAGTTACAGAGGAAACCTTTCAGAGCCTGGCTGGACCGAAGGAAAAGCCATCGGGCTATTTCTGCGTGCTGCCTCCGATACGGCAGGCCGAGGGCCTTGCCTGGTTTCTCTAAAGTTACAAAAGCCGTAAGGAATGCAATTAGCAGTGCCTCTGTTACTGCACCACATGACAGTCCTTTAATAGGACTCATCACCTGGTTTGTACTGATAGGCCATTTCCACTTTTGCAACCAAAATCAGATTTAAAACAGTAAGAAGCCAGGCTGTGTACGCTTTGCAGTTTTTGCACGTTTGCTTCCCACTCACATTGGGCATCAGAGTCTTCGCCAGACTGTCTGCTAAATTGGAGCTTGTAAAACATGAGTTTATTGTAATAAAAATCACCTCAACCAAACACCCCACCGTAACCGGCCCCCACCATCCACAGCAGTTGCTCTGGTGGGCAGGGAAGCAACATCCCCTGGAAGAAAGCTACAGCTTCAAGGCATAAGCCCAATCCTCAGCTGGTGTCAATGCAGCTCCATTGACTGCATCCAGACTCTTTTCTAAAAGAGACTTAAACCTGAGCTTATTGCTGCTGCGACCCCAGCCGCACTGATATCAAAGCGCCGACTTCAAAGGAGCTACGCTGATCTGTACCAGTTGGCGATCTGGTCCTTTAGGTTCAGCTCTAGCAAATCTGCAGAAACCGTCCCTATACTTGCGCCCTGGCATAGCAATAAGAGGATCTGTGGATTTTATCCTCTTTTCAATCTTGGATTCTTGAGCTTTGCATAGCATGCTTATCTAGACACCGCGTCAGCTCTGCTGCCAGGAGAGGTGAGACACGGTGCAAAAACAATCCTCCTGCCAACTCCTCTGGGTGGAGTTGAGCTAAGGTAGTCAAGGTGGAAAGTATTCAAGGCTCCACAGCCGACTTACTCTCAGTGGTACGGGAGACAGCTGGCAGCGCCTGGTACCCGATATACTGAAAGCACTTGTAGCTTGCCTAATGTCAGGACACAGTAGGATAACTGTTAAACTCCCGAGAAGTAATGCAACAGAGTAAATGTGCATCCTTAAGGATTTTCTTTTGCAGGCAGGAATTTTCCCCAGCCCCTCTAACAGTACCGGAGTGTCTGGAATATTTTAACTAAAGGCACATGGAAGAAACTTAATTGTTTAAGAGACAGAGGGCACATCTATACATGTGCTTTAATGCACAGTCGACTATTTTACTGCACATTAAAGTGTCACGTAAAAAACCATGACATTACACTAATGTGCAGTAAAATAGTCTACTGCACATTAAGCGTCATTGAAAAAGCATGCAAATGCGCAAAAGGAGTCAAAACTCATGGCAGAGGTTGTATCTTTTATTAGACCAACTAGATTTTTGCAAAAAAAGTTCTTTAATTGCAAGCTTTAGGGCACACGCACCCTTCTTCAGGCATCGGAGAAAAGATTGTACAAGTTCTCTTGGGTAGAAATGAAAGTTCATATTTTGTATTTTACTAGCGTACATTAATTGAGGACCTTGCATTGGAGGTACTAAATGTTACGTGCATTAAAAACGTCACGTTCATGCACATGTAGATGTGCCCAAGCATGTTTTTCCATGGCAGAAATGCAGCACAATCCTGCTGATGCCTAACAGTCATCGCCCCAATGGTATTATTAATACACAGGACAATGCTCATCATAAATCTGCTGTTCTGCCCAAGACACAGCCAATGTAAATAGCTTTCTGGAGCCTGGCTTGATAATTCAGTGGTTTGCCTGATCTCCCAGAAAATTGCTACTGCTCTGATAGCTTGGAAGCTGGTCTGGCTCTTCTCAGTTCCATGCGCTCAGGGCCTTACCTAATGCATTGGGCTTTTCTCACTGATTCAGAGGGTCCTTAGCTCTCACGAGTACCGGTGACAACTAGATAACAGTTGCAAAGGCTCCAGAGGCATGCAGGAAGTTCTACAAGCCACGGGTTCAGTCATAGTTTCATAGTTTCATAGTTTCAGGGTCGGAAGGGACCTAATAGATCTTCTAGCCCGCCCCCCCGCCAGGGCGGGAGAACAACCCAAAAACACAAACAAAACCACTCACCCTAAAAACAAAAACGGGACTCAAATGAGTCCAGCCAGGTAAGTATCCAGCCTCTTCTTAAAGATCCCCAGGGTAGGGGCCAGCACCACCTCCCTTGGAAGTTGGTTCCAGCTCCTAGCCGCCCTGACTGTGAAGTAGTTTTTTCGGATGTCCAATCTGTACCTCCTCTCCATCAACTTGTGCCCATTATTCCTTGTTATGCCAGCAGGGGCTAGGGGAAACAGCGTCTCCCCCAAACCCTTCTGGTTCCCCCTAGTGAGTTTATAGACGGTCACCAGGTCCCCCCTCAGCCTTCTCTTGTGGAGGCTGAATAGGTTCAAGTCCCGCAGTCTCTCACACAGTCTGTGTGGTACAGCCATTACATGCATCTGGGCTGTATAGGGAGAGTATTTACGTTGCCCTACGTGGAACCAGGGTTGCACATTTACATAATCAAATTGCATGCCTCTGTCCTCCTGCCCTTGTCTGCTGCATGACATTGCTGGCCATCTCTATGCCAGACAGGTTAAACACCATATTTATCCATATGCCACCCCTCCCCCCACAAAAGACACACATCTATCTCATTTTGGGAAGGCAAATTGAAGCAAAACAAGATTTTTTCAGTCTTCTCTGCCATAGGGAGGAAGACTCCAGCTACACGGAGCATGCATCCTCCCCCACCACCGCTTGGCCAACAACTCCTGGCAAGTCAGCAGGAGGTGTGAGAAGGTTAAACTTGTAGCGGTGGGCCCTGCAGCAAGGTAGAAGGGAAGGAGGAGTGATGCTGATTATGGGACATTGCCCCTGCTCCATGCAGCTGGACGCTCTAGCCCTAGTTGATCCAATGCCAAGCACAGCCTTCTGCCATCGTTCGATGTTCCCCTGCCTCTATTCTGGTGCAGAAATCAGTTTACTCTCTTAAAATACGTAATTTGGGACGGCTAATTTTCAGGAGAAACATAACTGTGGTAGGTGAATAAATATAGGGTATTTGCATCATCATGGGCTGCCTAGGCCAAGGTTTCAACAGAGTTCAGTGCCCAGTGGGAAAGACGGGGTGCTGAGGTCTTTTGAAAATCTGGCCCTGTAGGCCTTACCTTCTAACTAACCGTTTGAAGGTCTTACCTTCTGACTCCCAAGGCCACATCAATAATTCATCTGCAAGACTATTCCTTCCATGACAAAGGTGGGATCCCTTCCTGCCTTGCTTTTCTCTTTGGGATACAATGAATATAAAGCCAACATTTTAGAAAAATTCTTTAGCAATGCTTCAGATATCAGTGCCGACAGCAATTGAAACATCTAATTAATTTCTTTTCCATTTCGACCATGTATTCTTTATTATTATTATTTTTAAGCCAGTTGGAGACGCAGGATACTCATCGGTTTCATTTTTGCTTCCAGCCAGTTTTGCTTTTAGGTTCTCATTAAATTGGAGAACCTGGCAATTGTTGTTTGGCTTCGCAAATAATTTTTTTCAGTGGCTTCCCTCTTCAGCTTTTCAGCTGGGGCTTCTTTACTGCTTATACATGTTTTCTGGAGGTACAGTGATATATGCTAGCCCTTTAATTTTCTTGGGGACGCTTGGTCTAAATTAATGAATAGCTTTGTAGGCAAACAACTATTAATTCATAAATATCAGCATTCCCTTCCGCCTCCTGTTCCCATCCCTGTTGAAGAGAGCAGTGAGCTGGCAACAGAAGCAGCAGCAACACACGCCATTTACCAAGATGGATGTTTTTACACTCGTGGTTTAAAAAGACAATTATATTCAATTACTCCAAGCAAGTTCATGGTGATGCATTTCTAAATAGCCATTGGAAATGCAGTATGATGACTGGGCAAATGAAGTTGCCAACCTTCATCTAATCAAGACAGTGTCTTATTTAGGCTGGTCTGCACTCACGACTGCTTTCAATATAGCGGAGGTTCATATATAACTAGTGCGCGTAGTACAGCTAAATGGAAATCCTATTGATTGGCGTTGGAAACAAGTGATTTGCAAACATGGACCAAGTCCTTCACAGGGAAAGCCTAGAGCTTTTTTTCCTAAAGGAAGAAGGATAATGTACATTGCTCAGTACAATACAATGCATTGCAGAAGGCACAAAAAGGTGATTTTCAAAAATACTGTATCTTTATGAACTGCGGAAAAACGTCATCTCTAGTACATAGAGAAGCCAGAAGAAATCTGCAGTGGAGGCAGATTAAAAATAAGTGGTATCAAATAAGGAAGGGCTAGTGGAGAGTAAGGGAGTTTTGCACAAAAATGATGTTACTCTCAGGTCTATCACATTCTTATGCCAAGGTGATGGGGCAGTTTTAATACATGGATTGAAAGTTTCACTTTCTACTCAACAGCCGCTCATAAAGGAATGCGTCTGCTCTGCTACACAGTTTAGTAAGGGAAAAATATCCTGCTACATGCCCCCACTTGTTGGAGATCACCTTCCAGCCAGGTGTTGTTAACAAAACAAGGGCATCCCACTGCTGTTTTCCTCATCCTCTGCCATTCAAAGACCAGCTGACCTTCCAGCACCAGGCAGGAAAGGAAAGAAGTCATGCAAGTTTAAAGGGGGAGGTTTCAGGGCCAGGTAGCTTGAAGTGGAGGCTAGCACAGATTTTCTCCAAGAACAAAAAATACGCTTCTTGAAAGACATGGGTTGCATTTTTTTTTTCAGAATTACCAACATTTGATTTTCTAAGTCACCCTCTTTTCTCCTTCAAAACCAGGTTACAGCTTATAAGCACCAGTAAAGGGTGAAATACAAAACTTTACAGGGACTATTACTCTTGGATATGACACATTAGCAATGGTATGTGCACATATACACACATGCATACATACATACACACATGTACACACATATATATGGTGCGTGTGTGTGTGTGCATATATACATGATGTGTGTGTATATTTGATTGATAGACAGACAGATAATCTGATTGATAGATAGATTGATAGATCGATAGCATACACATGTATATACTAACATGAATACTACGAGGTGATTAGCATCCATGTGTCAAAAGTGCCTTATGGTGAATGGAATGAGAACTGTCTCTATCGTAGGTCCTATGGGGCTAATAGTAATTCTCTTTCAGCTCAGTTGGTATGAGCCTTCATTTTGAGAGCAGGAAGATCAGGTTTCTGAGCCCCAGTGATGATATGAACTTCCTCCATTAACCCGCTGAACCTTGAGTTTGAGATTCTGTTTTCCTTGCAATGCTTGATACTAAATTATTCCTAGCAGTCAAATCCCAAGCTGATGGTGAGGAGTTGCAGAAACATCTCGCTGACCTAAATGAGTGGGCAATAAAGTGGGAGATGAATTTCAACACTGACAAATGCAAAGTAATGCATATGGTGGAAAATAACATCAGCTCTCCAGACACAATGCTGGGCTCTGAACTAGCCGTTCAGGGGGAAGACCTTGGAGTCATTGTAGACAAGTCTCTAAAAATGCCAACTCAGCATGCAGTGGTGACCAAAAATGCCGGTAAAATGTTGGTTTTGTAAAATGCACTTTCCTATGGTTTTATATCTTTAAGAATGGAATAAAAAATAAATGAAAACATTTCATTATTTGCCACCGTATAAATCCACGGTGGACCCAAATCTTGACTACTGCATGGAGTCCTAGTTTCTGCCTCTGAAAAAGGATGTAGTAGAATGAGAAAAGGTACAGGGAAGGCCAAAAAGGTGATCAGGGCATGAAGCAGGTGCCATACTACCAGGAGAGAAACCAAAGATGCTAGGACTTTTCATTTTGGAAAGGAGGAGGCTGAGAGGGGATATGATAAAGGTCTGCAAAATCACAGTGGGTGTGTGTAAAGTGAATAAGAAAATAATATTCACTAAACCCAGAGCCCATGAACTAGGGAGCACCCACTGAAATTATCAGGAGAAAGGTTTAAAACAAACAAGAGAGTACTTTTTTTTACTTTCCACTGCCCAGAAGAGGCACTGCATTAGTTGGACCCAGCTCACCCAACATCTGTATAGATCAGGCACTTGAGTGGCGCTTTTTTGGTGCTTTTATCTAACAGATGATTGAATCAGCTATTAGATAAAAGCATCAAAAAGCCCTGCTGAAGAGCCCGATCTACACAGACGCTAAGGAGCGGGGTCGAACTAACATGCTGCTTCTTCCAATAAAACTTTTTTCTTTTCTTTTTCATGTCTGTCAGTCGTCTTCCCAGCACAGGAGGTTGTAGAAGCTGTAATATAACCAGGTTGAAAAGAAGATGAGATAAATTCATGCAGAGGAGCTCTACTGCAAGCTATTAAAAACAGCAGCCAGGGATTATCCTATGATATCTCTATGTGCCAGGGTGCTTAGCATGCTTCTCCCTTTAAGAGGAGAGAGGGCTCTAGAAACTGCTCAGGCACCAATCAGAGAAGACATCTGACTGGACGGGGGTGGGACTTGAGGTATATAAGCCCAGGGCCTGCGGTTGGGAGGCAGTTTCATCCTGGCAGCTGATGGGGAAGGAGCTCCTGAGCACACCATGGAGAGTGACTCTGGCTCACACCAAGTAAGTCTGAGGGTAGGCAGCCTTAGGGCAGCGGGACAGCCTGTGTACAGCCTGAGGGCTGGGGAACATCTGGTGGTTGGTGGAAGGGAGGTCAGGAGAGAGAACAGGGCTAGAGAGCCCAGAAAGAGAGCAGAGGGGTGGAGGGCATGGGGAGCAGGTAGGGCCAGTGCCCATAGGTCTCAGGGTCAAGTCCAGGGTCTAAGGAGAAGAGCCAAAGGCCAGGGGGACCATAGCTGGAGACGGAGGGGGCCAGAGTGCTCATAGCCCAGAGCAGGGCTGATGTAAGGACAAACAGAGCCAGGAACCCATAGCCCATAAGGACAGTTAGGATTTAATGAGTATGTGTAATATCTTCAAGGCATGGGCATGGGTACTGGGGAGGACAGAGCTCATGTAATTAGCCCTGAAGGCAGTAAGCATGGACACCTGCATTCGTGAGCAAGAGGCCAGGCTTAGGAAGCCCTTGGGGCAGCCTCCCTTTTTCTAAAAGACAAATACATCAAGGCGTGGCAGGAGAGAGGAGGCAGAGATTGCCCAAGGAGAGCGAAGTTGATGGGGGCCGAGGGGGCTCCAGGGGCAGCCCTGGAGCGGGATCCTGTTACATCCTAAATCGATGACGGTTGAAACCCAGGAGGGTATGACAGAGGATGGATCGCTCTTGACATGCCCCATTCACATAATCACCCTCTAAAATATCTACTACTCACTAATAGGCTAAATGGACCATTGGTCTGATGTGCTTATGTTCTTACGATGACTTCACACGCATCTGTAGCAACATTTTCCATGATTTACAGCCCAGTATCAAAATGGTGTCATTTCCCTTGGGGTAAGCCAAGTTTTGAGCCAAGTCCTTTGTAGGTCCTGCAGTTGGAAAGTATCACATTCATTTTATAAAAAAGAAGAAAAGGCCTAGCCAAAATGGATAGTCTTTTGACAAGAAAAAGTAGATAATTCTTTTTAACATTACTGGCACTTTTAATTTTTTCTTTAAAGTTTCTTTTAGTTATTTTATGGAGTCTAACACTATATATGTCAGCTGTAGTTATTCAGAGACCACACGACCCAGGTCTGTGTGAGATCCAGACTGGATGATGTAGCCTTTACCTACAACAAATAGTAGCTATTACTTTACCTCTAAAAGGCTCCAGAAGTGTTCACAGCTTGCAAATGACACTGCATTTCTTGGAATAAGAGAGAGCAACTTCCACAGATAACATCGCACACAACCCAGTCATCACGGCGTCCCACTCAACATGGGCTCAGGAAAGACTGGGTAAGCAGCTAACTCAGGAAAATTAAAAGGACCTGCCACAAACCAATTCTGGGCAGCGAATGAATGCACATTAGCAATTACACAGTGCCTGTGCTGCCCAGTCACGAGGCACATTCATATTTAGGGAGGCAACTCATTTGGCAGAGGATGAAGCAGGCAGCTAAAATGTTCAAACCCGTGTCCCGTTCCCCATGTGCACTGATTTCCAAAGGAAAAAGAAGAAAGTACGCGTTGATTTTACACAGCCTCATTAGTCACCTGCCTATCGAATTTGGAGGATCGGCAGATGACTCTTGTACCGAATCCCATGTGGAAAGCAAAGGCACTTCTTGCTGTTCGCTAGACACCCTTCCCTCCAGTGCGTACAGGTCTCATTCTCTTTTCAGAACAAGAGGAAAGATGCAATTAAAGTCAGGAACCTTTAAGTCAATCACTATATCCAGTGAAAAATAAAGGTTAAAATGAGATGTAAATAAGGAAAAGGAGTTGCTTTTCTTTTAACATGTTTAAAATGGAAAAAAAAGGAACCCCCCCCCCCCCGC
>NW_005842285.1:807595-844292 GCF_000455745.1 Alligator sinensis | reverse complement strand
CCCTGACTTAAATAAGAGAAAAGATTCTCTCTTCTTTTACATTTTGGAAAAATCACACTTTCATCCAACTCATATTTCCATAAAATATATTAAATAGGTGGATTTGAACCCTACATTTCTAAATCTATAAAGGTAAATCCCAACATTGTTTCTAAATGACAAATAGCATGATGCATTTTGCTGCAATCTGCTACGATCACATTTTGCCACCCGCACTCATATTATATTGTTTCTTGTTTTGGGACTAATTCCTAAGTAAATGACATTAAAGATTGGGAGGTGTTCCGATATTCAAGGTTAGATTAGTATAAATGATAGTCGTATACTGCTCAACTGCTACAAAGGCGGCTCAATCTGGGGCGGGCGGGGGGGGGGGTACTCAATCCTCCAATATTTTCTTCCTTGCAGTTTTAATGCTGTATCGAAGACCCTTCCTCCGCCTCTCCCCCGTCCAAGTGCCTAAGGGTTGTAGGTATCCGAAAGGGGGATGTTTTTGTGTTTATGTGACGTCCCCAGAATAATGATCTCGCTGTTTAAGTGAGTTGGGAGGATGAATGAGCACAAGAAAAACATCTTTACTGAAAGCACAGCCAAAGTTAATGCACCATTAATAATGGCCCGGGTGAATTATTGGAAGAGATAATAGGACCGGGGTCAGAGAAGGTCTGAGACAAAGAACAGGGAAAATTGGGTCACAGAAACATGACAGAGCAGATCACATTGGTCCGCCTGTGGGATTCTCCTCAGATGAAGTCATGTATTACTGCACAGAATATTAACTGCCTGCTAAGCAAAGCCATTCCCAGAACTACCATCCGGATCAATACAAGACAGGAAAAAAATAGAATAAACCAAAACATACAGTAGCTGTCACTCAGCACACCACCAACCTGCCCCCCGCCCCCCACTCGGGAGCTTAACGATAATCTTCGAGTGGTTTACAAAATACGCCAAACACAGAAAAGCGTGTTTACCTTAAAAGGGGTAATGATGTGGTTGCTAATTACGTGAGTCTGCATATTTTTAAGCTTGAGATGAACATGTGTCTGGGAGAATAACAGTCTTCTGCAAATGTTACAGGTGAGGGGTTTTGGTGAATCAAGGCGATACAAAAGTCTAACTACAAAGAAGCCTGGTATAGTGGTTGGAGCTGTTGGAAATCCCGCTGCTGGGCCGACAACTGACTCAATGGGATTAAACTGCTCACTAACCTCTGTGGGCCCCTCTACAAGATGCTTCTGTGCAATATCTCGTTGCTATTACGCAGTAGCATTGAGCATTAACAGTGACAGTAGCTTATTACTACTTTTTGTACTTTTGTGCTTATCTGAATAAAACTGTGCGGGGATGGTACTGTGCAGTAATGCTAGTTAATGCGCAGTTATTCAGCACTTGCATAATACTTCCATAAGCAAGGACTAAATGACTGCGCAGTAACAACCGCGCAGTCTGCCTCTCACGTAGACACGGCCTGTGTATCCGAGTTGGCCCCTTCTATAAGACAGAAATAATATCTCCCTACCTCAGAGGACTGGCTGACATTTGTTCAGCTCTTTTCAATGTGATGTGTTAATTAAGTGCTCGGTATTACGATGTCAACGTGCCTAACGATTCCTACGTACAGTTCCATCCACTGGACTGCATCGTGCCTGCTTTCCTTTTGTGGCTTGTTAGTATTTCGTTTGGTGTTCGTGTGGCATGCTTTAATTATCTCTAATTAATTATTACTCTGTTTTAATTATCTGTTGACAAGGAGAAACTTCAGGGGTAACATCATTAATAACTCCCTAGCAAACTAGTTTGACTCTGCTGTCTTTCGAGAGCACTCAACATTTCACAGCAACACTGGGACAGGATGCAGGGGCTACCGATTCCCATTTTACCAGCTGAGCAAATGGGGACCATCCTGCTGTTAGCCATGTAGGGCCTGTGACATGCATTTGAGCCATTCTGCAGCTTTTCATTTGAAGACCTTGGGTAAGGCACTTGCTCTCTCCCTCTGTCACACATAAGCACATGCATGCACCGGTTATTAGCAAGATGGTATCATCCTGGTTTTAAAAACTATTTCCTTGGAACAAAGCATGCGAGCATGCTGCAGCAAGCAGCACACTTAGCATAACTGAGGGAGGGGGGCAGGGAAATGCCCTCTCCTGGCAGTCAAGCAACTGCAGTAAAGGCTGCTGTGAGGCAATCCAGACAAAAAGAGGCTAACAGTGCTGACGGACCTCTCGGGTAACCCTTGGGAGGGAGGTCCCAGCACTTTCGGTGGGATGGGGATGCCCAAGAAGTAGACAAGCAGTAATAAGGTTAAATACTATGCACTTGTACGTGTCTCTACCTTGCAAGGACAGACATTAATGAACCAGCCCCCACAACCTCCTTGCCAGAGTGGGGTTAGGGTCCTCCTCCTTCTTGTTGTCCATGTGGGGAAACGGGGTTGGTGTGTGCCTGGATGGACCAACTGCAGACGCTTCCTCAGCCTGATGAAGAGTATTTATACCTGAAAGTTTGCAACGGGGATTTTTTCCTTGGTCTAATAAAAGATATCAAATTTAGCTGAAGAACCTTGCCTGCCTGTGTCCTTAGACCAACACGGCTACAACCTACACCACTTCAACTCCAAGAGCTTTGTCTTTTTTCCCCAACTACACTGACACCATTGTATGCCCAGTTACTATATCAGGAGTTAGACTCTCCTCCTCTCTGCAAATGCATAGACATGGGGCGCATCTACATGTGCACTGGGGACTAATAAACTCTGGAGTTTATTGCTGATTGAACGTGCACCCAGGAGCACAGCACGTTGAGCCAGGTCGGAGCAGCCCCGGGTGGCAGGGAGCTCAGGGGCTCAGCCTGCCATCCTGGGCTGCTCCCTCCAGCTCACTGTGCTGTGGATAAGGGTGCTCTACATTAGGGCTAGCCTCGTGCCCTAGCCAGCTGGGGCAGCATGTACACATATTTACACGTACTATCCTGCTGCAGGGTGAATTACTTTACTCCAGCCTAACAGTGCCACATGTCTAGATACTAAGATGTATACTGTGCAGCTAAATAGTCTTACTGTGCAGTAAACGTCTCCTGTAGATGCGCCCACTGGATGCTACCGCTGGGGCTTTGCTAGCTTCAAGTACACCAATGCATCAACGTTCAAAAAACGTACTAGGGCATCCTCCTTGTAAAACATCCCGTTGCTTATTGCAAACTCCTCCACATAATGAAAGCTTTTGGCATTTTGCTGGAGGCTTTCAGGAAGGAAAATAAATAAATAAATAAATAAATAAAGCATGCTGTCAGATTCAGATCTGTGCTGAAAAATGAGATGTTGTACACTTTTCAGGAATACTAGGCTAAAGTTTTCTTTGAACAGTAGCAACACATGGCTTTCTATGCCCAGTAGTATACTCAGCAAGCTCAGAGAGGATTGGCCAAACAAGTTTCTTCCACTACAGAGACAGCTCTATTGTTTCAAATCAGGTGGAAGAACAAAGATGGGGACCCCTGGAGAGTTTGAGGACGGCTTTTATCTGATTTACCCGGACAAATCCCTGAAGGCATGTGAACCTGGACTGCAGAGTCCAACACGCTCACACCTATTCGTCTTATGCAAAAGGTGTTTGCTTCTCTCAGTACTTACAGTCATTCTGATGCAATAAGATCTACACGTCAGCATATGCCACCAAATGCAAGGCTCCTGTGCCAGGCGATGCACTAAACATGTACCAACCACCGGGGTGCAGAAAATTGCCAGACAGGCACTACGCATTAGGTCACTCAGTAAGAGAAAATTTGCCCATCTTCTGGCGTGAAGGAAATGGCATTTACACTTCTCCATGGGAGGACTCACAGGGCACAGACAGAAGTTACATTTGTTGTGTGATCAGCCCCTTGAAAGTGCTCTACAGCTGTACCATGACAAACGTGCACAGCTGCAGAGCACTTTAAAAATGCCTGATCGCATGAAAATTCACCATTATTACATGAGAGTGCAAATGAAAGCGCACTGAAGTGGAGCACCTTTACTAACTTCTCTCGGATTGGGGCTGGGCTGCATCAGCAGCCAACCCCCTTGATGCTGTCTGTATGATGGGAGGGAACAGGAGGGAGGGGAGGGAGCTCAGGCTAGGGTTTGCCCAGCCTGTGCTGGACACGGGGCAGGTGGATTAGAGACCTTCGCCTCGAGGACAGCTCCAATCCATCTGCCCCCACTCCAGCATAGGCTGGGCAAACTCTAGCCTGAGCTCCCCGCATCCCTTCTCCCCTCTCCCATTATGCACACGGCATGGGAGCTGGGAGAGGGAGTGGGACTAGGGGACAGAAACTCCAGACATGCAATTCCTTGGGTGAATCGGCTCCAAAGTGAAGCTCAGTCCCCCACCCTCCCAACCCAATAGCGAATGTCTGTGAAGCGCCATGAGATATACTGGGGAGCTGCACGTCTGTCAGCGCCCACACTGTCGCATGCCTGGCACTGCTTGACAAGGTGTCAGCAGTCAGCTACATTAACTGACATTACACATTAAGGGCAGGTTTAAGCAGTGGGTCTGACATGATCAGTGTTTAGAGCACACAACTTGAAGATAGCATGGTAGTAGGTACCCCTGTATCAGATTAGACCACAGGGCTGTTTGCATCTATGGCAGGATTGAGCAAAATATGGCTCACGGGCTGGATGCAGCTGCAGTGAGTTCCTCGGGAGCAGCCCAGGCCATGGCACATATCCAAGCACGCAGTGTGACTGGGGCGGCATGGCTGTCAGACTCCATTTCCCAGCAGCCCCAATGGCTTCTTCCTGCTGCTGCTGCCAGACCCAGCCGTGCTGCCCAGGCACCCCAGCCCATCTGTTCCATACCCACTGCTAGGGGCAGGGCATTCAGCCCAGCAGCTGGAATGGGGCCATGGGGCAGCAGGGAGCAGTGTTTGGGGGTGGGATGGATGGGAGATCTATCCACAGAAGTTGCAGGTCTTTCTGCAGGGGAGAGTAGGATGGGATTACTCTCCTTTTATTTCCTCTGTTCTTTCTTCTCTACTTTGAGGGCAAGACACTTTACCTCAAAGAAAGCTGACATGTTTGAGGTCATGGTGTCTCTGGAGTTGGTTAGCAGCCAGCTCCTCCCAGCTCTTGATGCTGGCATCCGTTTTCTTGAGGTATGATTTCAATGTGTCCTTGTAGTGATTCCTCTGGCTGCTGAGAGATCTCAGGCCATAACTAAGCTGGGAGTAGAAGAGGGGAGTCAAGAGTCAGGCACACAATATCTGGTCCAGCTGATGCTTGAGGATCACTGACTCCATGTTGGTAATGCTGGCTTCACAAATGCTGGCATTTGTGTTGCCAGCTTCTCATTTGATGTGGAGGATTTTCTGGAGGCAGTGTTGGTAATACCTCCCCAGGCTCTTGAGCTGACAACAGTAGGTCACCCATGTTTCGGTCAGTAGAGGATGATGACTGTGGTGAAGACCTGGATCTTGGTGTACTTCCAGAGATTGCAACCAATAAAACATGCTGAAGCAATTTTCCAATGGAGGCACTTGCGCAAACAGATCCTGTGCTGGATCGCCTCATCAACATTTAGTCTCTGAGAAAAGTGACTACCAAGGTAAGAGAAGTGCTCAACTACCTCCAGGTTCTTTTCCTCAACAGTAATTTGAGGAAGAGATCACATTCATGGCCTGGAGCAGGCTGATAGAGCCCTTTAGTCTTCTTGATGTTAAGAGAGAGGCCCAAAGTTCAGTAGACTTCTGCAAAGAGATCTAGCGCAGTCTGGAGGTTTTCTTCAGTGTGCACAAGAATGGCACAGTCAGTGTATTAAGGTCAAGGATGGCTGTTTTGAATTCTTTGGTCTTTGAACAAAAGTGTCCCAGTGTGAAGAGCCATCCATCTATTCAGTATTCAGTGTTAATGCTGTATGGGAGGCAGTCATTAACGAGAACCACAATGACGGTCAAAAAAATGGAGAACAGAATTAGGGTGATGGTGCATCTTTGCTTGACCCAAGTTCAGATGACAAATGGCTCTGTCCCCAATCTGCTACAAAGAATGGTTACAGTCATCTGGTCATGGAGAAGCCTCAGGACCTTGATGTTTTTTCAGGTAGCCACATCTGGCCAGTACCTTTCACAAGGCTTTGCGTTTGATGGAGTCAAAGGCCTTAGTGAGGTCAATGAAGTTCATACACAGGCCCTGATAAAGTTCCTGACACTTCTTGGACCTACTGGGCAACAAAGATTATGTTGATTGCCCCACAGGATGATTCAAAACCATATTGAGATTCTTGCAGGACTTCGTATGCAAGTGGTTCCTACAATACGGGAAGATGCGGGAAAGGATTTCCCCTGCTGTTGAAAGGAGGGCGATACCTCAATAATTCCTGCACACAGATGTACCTCTTTTCTTGAAGATATTTATAAAGTTGGTGTTCCTCAGGTCCCCAGGAATCTCCCCATTGTTCCAAATTCAAAGAATAAATTTTGAAGTCTCAGTTCCTTATTGCCAGCCTTGAAGATTTCAGCAGGTATGCCATCTGGTCCAGTAGCCTGGTTGTTCTTGGTTTCCTTGATAGCATACCAGACTTCATCTAGCAAGGAGGGTTGGCTAGGGACTCCCTTTCAGGGTGTTTGGGAATGGACTCAGTGGTGGCACCCATCACAATAAACACATGCTTCAAGAGTGCCTGAAAGTGCTCTTTCCATCTAGCTTGGATAGATGAATTGCCTTTGAGAAGCATTGAACCATTCTGCAATCACAGGAAAGTAGTAAATATGGGAGCTTACACCACAGATGGTTTTCACTGTCTGGAAGAAACTATGCATCATGTTTGTCAGAATAGAGTTGGCAATCCTTGGCTTCATCTAGCCACCACTGGTTTTTGATTTCCCAGATCCTCCTTTGAGCTTTGCTTTGAAGAGCTGATATGTGTCCTTCTTCTGCAAAGATGAGATGTCACCCTGCCAAGCAGAACGAACCCTTCTCTTCTGGTCAAGGAGGGCTTGGATCTTGATGTTGCTCATAATGAACAAGTTTTGGTGTTGATGGGTGGTACAGCCAATGGATTCAGCACAGGTCATAATGGACAGAAGTTTTCAACCCCTTCCAGAATTCCTCAATGTTGCCTTCAGATATGGAAAGGGCAGAGAGGTTTTTTGTGAAGACACCACTGCAGATCCTTACAGACCTTTGGATCTTAAAAAGATCTGATATTGAAAAACACCTGCATTGCTTTTGGCGTTTTCGGTGTTTTGGAGGAAGCTGGGTGTTTATAATGGATTTGACAAGATGATGATCTGCACAGCAGTCATTGGTTCCTTGCATGGCTCATGATACAGACACCCAGCCAATCGTGGGCTCTCACAATAACAGAGCTGAGGGAGTGCCAGTGCTTAGAGCATGCAAGTCACCAGGTAGTCTTGTATTCGTCACTCCGTCTGAAGACGGTGTTATAACGACAAGACTGTGCTCTGTGCATTTGCTCTGTGCATGCCACTGGAGTTGGCTTTCCTTACTCCTTCCTTCCCAATAATGGCACTCCAGAGGTCCAGGTCACACTCAATTCTGGCACTGAAGTCACCCAGGAGAATGATCTAGTCCTCCTTGGGACTATTAGTCAGCACATGGCCAAGGCTGGAGCAAAGCTGTTCTTTGAGATCATTGTTAACATCAAGCGTCAAGGTACATGCACTGATGACAGTGGTGTACTGATCGTTGCTGAGCTTCAGATGAAGGGTCATAAGACATTCATTAATGTCCAGGAGGATCTCCAAAAGATGACTAACAAGTTGATTCTTGATGGCAACAGCATGATGCATCTATCTGGGGACAGTTTCCCCTTCCAGAAAAAGTTGTAGCCTCTACCCTATTCCCTCTGCTGACCCTTGGTCTGGTTGTCTTGTCTCCCTCAGAGCTGCAATGTCAATGTTGTATCTCACTAGTTTCCTGGAGATGATGACACTTCTACTTTCCAGTCATTCATTATCTTCTTTGTCCATCAAGGCACATCAAGCATTCCACGTTGCAAAAATCATTGTCTTCTTATGATGTTTTGGACCACAGAAAGAGTGATCCCACTAGACGTGGTTAGCCATCTGGGAGCAGATAAGACAGTGTAGGTTTAGAGCACCTTTTCTATCCCTCTCCCATGTTGAGTGAGCAGAAGGCATCCTGAATATGTATTCAGGATGGATGCATAACATGACAAAATAAAGGTATCTAAGAGCTGGTCCTGCTGGGGAGAAGCAAATGAAGTGAATCCAAGTTGGCCCTACAGAGGGTTACCCAAGACGTATCTGAATGTCAGAACTGTGACAGCCTTAAGCATGTTTTAACCACAGCTAGTGGAAAAGTTTCCAATGGAACTTTCTTCAGTTGGAAAATATTTTATGGAAACATATCGACTCTGCCAAAATGTGTTGACAAAAAGTTATCAGAATATTTTCCGAAAGAATGGAAATTTTGGATTTGGGCCAGCTCTATTACTAGCTGCAGAGTTGTTCCCCAAAGCCTAATCATTTTAGACAGGACCCGAAGCATGACCCAGTGAGATGCTCCTGGGCCCATCGACCTCCAGAACAGCCAGGATCACGCATCAAGTTCACCAATTGATGCACCTCACAAAACCAAGGCAGCATTCTGGTTCAACTGACTCTAGAGAAGAATGGAGGCACTGATAGACAGCCAAATGAAGTACTCGAATGGAGAGAAACACAGGCTCCGCCTCATATCACAGATGATCTGTAAGGTCCCTTCCAGTCCTTAACAACTATGAAACGATGAACAATGGCAGAGATGGAAAGCGAGTGCAGACTTCCTCCCCGTCAGCTCTCCTTTTGGGGTGGAAACATAGATTTGGTGGCTGCATCTTGCTATTCTTGCTCCATCACACCTGCCCATCAACTAGACGCCTCTATTCCTGATCCTGGCTCTCACCTGCTTACACACACACGTACACTTACACACACACACACACACACACACACACACACACACACAGATAAATATAGATAGCGGGTATATAACAGGCATGAGCTATATAACAGGAATTCCCCCTACTGCGACGGGTGTCCTGTATGCAAGGAGAACTCCAAATGCTGAATCGGAGAAAACAAAACCCGCCAGCCAAATGCAGCTTATTAATTCTGCAGGTCTCAAGCTGCAAAATGCTAAGAGTCTTGTTAAAAAAAAATAAAATAAAATAAAAAAAGGATCATGCAATTGCCAGGCGGTCATGCCAAAATGTATTTTAAGGACCCTGCCAACCTGACAGTTATTGAGAAACAATAAGGCCACAAGCCCGGGCTGCGCGGAGATCCTCGTTACGTTCTGCTCATGTGCTTCATCCCAACAGGAAGTACTTAATAAGAATAATAATATCCTGAAAGGCTAACCCACGGCAGTGTAATTAAAAAGCTTTTCTGTCTCACTTTGAGGGGGGAAAAATGAGGGGGGAAATTAAAATCAGACAGGAAATTCCACTAGAACAAGCTGGCTTATGTCCTAATAACACAGGCCTGTGCCAACTCCTCCAGAAAGCTGGGGAGAGAGGGGGACGCGGGGGGAGAAAAAGCCCTCTAGACTGGCTGAGATCTGAGAACACATTGTAACTCAGCGGCAACAGCGATTCTAAAGGGAGAGAAGGGACACAATCAAATAAAAGGAAGTTTGCTTTTCTACCAAGTCACTGTTATATAATGTAGCCGTTGTATTACGGAGAGCCTGCTGCAGCTTTGTCAAGACAACACACAGGCCGATAAGCTTGAAGGGTCAGATGGATCTTGGGGCTTGTTCACCCAACAGCTGCTGCGATACATTTTAAAGGGAAAAAAAAAGTTTCCAACAGCTAGCAAAAAGTCCTCGAGTGCAAGAAGCAAGGGGAGGGGGAGACCAGATGGCTGTTAAACTTGTGCCTGCATAGATGTGGTTGCAAGTGCTTTGGAGTTAAAGGCAGGAGGGGGGGAATCGCTATGTCAACCCCCCCCCAACAAGTCTGTTTTAGAAAAGCGTGCATACGCACTGATGTCCCTTGCAAGGGAGAGTCTTTCCCCGTCCTCCCAAGGTCTCATTCTGCTTCCCTAAGCCTGACTTTTCAGAGGCAAGGAGCCCTCTGAGTGCCAGCTGAAGGGCTGGAAGCGGCAGCACCTGTGAAAAACCAGGCCAAGGAGACTTGCCAATGACTTCCGTGGGATTGGCCTCGAAATGGCAAACTCCTCTGCCGGTGCCCTCCCCAGCGGATTTCACGTTCAAGTGCCTTTCGTAGCAGGAGTTGCAACCCTTTTCCGAAATGACTCTGAAAGGATGCATGAGCCAAGCTAGGAGCGGTGTCGGGTCTTCCCTGGCTGTATCATACATATGATATATTATCAACTATAATATATAGACAACTATATATTAGGTGTTTATTTAAGGTGTTTATATGGACTCTGTTACTCGTATAGTCTGTAGACCTCCTAATCTTTCATGTCCCCCACCCCCTGCAACATGCTTGCAAAGTAGGAAAATGCTGTTATTCCCATTTTAGCAGATGGGAACAGAGGTCTGGAGACTTGTCCAAGAGTCTGGAAGAAAACCCTGGTCTCTGGAGTGGTGCTTTAACCTTAAGTAATTCCTCCTTTGTTGTTTAAGACAATCACTGTAACGGGCAACAAGTCGGTAGCGTACTTCTGCACTGCTGTTACGGCACTGATGCCGTACTACACTGATACTGCAACGCTAAGCTTAGCAAGGCTTATGCAGAAATGTGTCTTGCCAAGGAATACATCTTCGTGGTGATGCCCTTAAGCAGAGCATAAATTATTTACGAGGAAACGTAGAAATTCCACTCGTCAGAGGGACCAGCCCACCCATGCTGAGAATCTGACTGTATATCTGAGTAAGTTTTCCATCAGAGTATGTCACCACTGTGCCCCCCACCCCGCAATATGTGAGGCCAGGGACCAGGGTCTTGAGGGTGGGTGCATTTGGTCACCTCGGGTTGCCCTCACTACATTTTTGGGTTGGGAGCATGAGAGGAGAAGACACATCTCTGCCTCATCTGAAAAGATGGGGATATGTTATATTTAGCTGGGAGGGACAATTAAACGTCATTTGTCACCCAGGGGTGTAGGTTGTAGCCGTGTTGGACTAAGCTCATAAGCAAAGAAGGTTTTTAGGGTAAATCTGATATCTTTTATTAGACCAACTCAAATAGTTGGAAACTATTCTTTGCAAGCTATCGGGTATAGAAACTATTCTTTGCAAGCTTTCGGGTATAAATACCCTGAGTTTGTAACCCAGGGAACCAGAAGGAGTAGATCACATGGTCCTTGGACAGCAATACGTGTAGACAAGCACTGATGTCTCTGCTGATACGTCTCAGCTAGGAGAGCTCTGAGGGTCATAAATCCAGAGAAAAAGGGCAGTTCAGGGGACTCTGGACTGGAGACCAACAGGGTGCTTCCCTTATCAGAGGCACGGGGAAGTATTGCCCGTTCCCTGTGAGTTGCTGGGCACCGGAAGCGGTGGCAGCTTATGACTGCAGTGCGTCTGGCATGGTTGTACGGCTGCAGGAGTAGCTGTTATTCTCCCCCACTGCCCACCAAGTCACATCCAGGGTAGCCACCCTGGTCACCTCACCTTCCTTACGCTACTGATCACTCAGTTCAGCTCAGGCCTCCCTGTAGCGACGTTTCTCATTATAACAGCATGCTTCTTAGGATCTCGATCCTCGTTTACTCCTACAAGCAAGTCCTCATTTCTGAGTGGCGTCCCTAGTCGTATTCCATTGTACGTCTAAGTAATGGGCATACGGCACGTCCAGCATTTACGGTGCGATGGGGTTGTCAACTCTGACTGAAACTATTCTGGGAGATTTTTTCCCCCAACAGGATGTAATGTCATTAATTGCACGGTTCAACCCGTTCACAATATCAGCCTCCCGGATTGCTTTTAATAGTCACCAGGAGATGGATGCCGACTCCGGTAGACTCCTGGCCAATCCAAGAAGGTCAGCAACCAGAGGCACGTCCAGGGCTTACAGACGTGTCCAGGGCATATGGGGTGCAGGGCCATGGGCATGGTGTGCAATGGACATATGGCACATCCAGTTATGGCAAATCCAGAATTTACTCCGCTAGTGTTTAAATAGGAAATTAAATGTTTTGCAGAAGCATCTGCCTAAGAACACCCGACCTGCTGCTGCATTATGTGTAAGGCCTTGAGTGCAAAGCGTGCAAAGCATTGAGAAGAGGCCTTGAGTGCAAAGCGTTGAGAAGAGGCTCCCATGCAGGCATCCAGCGAAGCCTGAATGGAACAATTTAAAGGAAGGGATCTCGGTAAGTTTTAAGGGCAGGCTCCTGGATTTTCTTTAAACGTGCACTTGTGTGCTGCCCTGAACAAAGCCTACGGGAGCACCTCTCAGAGGCCCGTGGGAGCGGCCTCCTGCCAACGCGGGAACGTATCGCCCTGTTACGAGTCACAAATAGCTTCTCAATCTTCCGTGACAAGGCTGCGCTTCAAATGTCACGCTGGGATTTCTAGCCTCTCCAACCCAAACCACACAAGCCAGTTTGCTTGCTTTAAGCGCGAAGCACGAGCCTGCTGCAGGCACCCAAACAAACCCGAATCAAAGCGGCGTCTATGGGCAACGGCTTGGGGAAAAACCTCCCCCCACCAGATGGAAGCTTGCGTCGTTTTTTATTTTGGTTTTACTTGCAAACCGAACCAATCGGGGTTGGCAACACCGGGCGTGCAATCTGCTTCTCCTTTTGCTCAAATAAATCTCGGGAAGCAAAACAAACACATTGGGTGAAAAATATAACTGAAGGCTCCACTATTTATTTCCTTTGCCCAGCACCTAAGCTGCCTTTTGGAGAAGAGTTTCAGGAGTTCTTCCTACCTCCCGAGCTCGGTCCGAGAAAGCATTGTTAGCCCGTAGAGATGGGGAGGATACCGTGTGTGGCAGCTTTTAAATAAGCGCAAGGCGGTCGGCACGATCTGAGCAAAGGAGGGATAGGGGGAAGTTATCTGTTTTACCCAGCTGTGTTTTTTGTGCCTGCTAATAACCCCCATGCATCATCCTGCCTCCGTATGAAAATTTTGTGACTGGTGTTAAAAATGGCCCCCGCGCAGTTTGCAGCGCCGTCTCTTTGCAGCTCATGCAAAGTGCTTGTTGTTAGCATGCTGCTTGTGTAATTAGGGTGCTTAAGACTGTAAGGGGTCTTCCAAAGGTCCCGAAGAGTGATTGCAGTTCAGAATAATCACCCACCTGGCTACACGCTGATTTATGGCCTGCTCAGTTAATAGCCCTGCTTAACACAGGAGTTTGTCGAGATTAAGTAATTGCCTTAAACAAAAAGTTTATTATCTTTAAGGCTTGGCTGATGAATGACTGGGTGTTGGAAGAATCATATGAGAGATCATCTGTGATTCCCTCCCACTTAAAAAGATGATATTAAGAAGACAAGCGTTTGGGAATGGAGCTGGAAAGCTCACAACTTGCACCGAAACATGATCACAGGCACAATTACAAGGAAGAGGCGGCACAGACGGGATGCCGTGCAAGAAACAACAACAGTAATAATGCTTTGCATTTCTCCCAAGGATTACAAATGTGCTTCCCAAACATTAATTAAACCTCACGGTACTCTCGAGGCACAGCACACCCCATCACACAAAAACAAATGGAGGAATAAATCCAAATTTAAACTTTGATTTGTTTTCACTTACCATAAATTAGCATTTCCCATTCTTGGTCCAGCAAATGATACAAGATGCTGTTGTAAAGATAAATAATGCTGGCTTCTAAACTGGTGTTTAAACCTCCTTTTTCTTGAACTACTAAAGTCTTATAGCCATTAGAGAAAGCCAGCGGGAAAGAACCAAGATGGGTTCAAAAGCCATCTACCACTTTAGCTATCCATTCAGTATACTGATATAGCCCATAGCTGAAAGCAGAAGTTTCTTGCATCTTGTCGATATGGGAAAGTTGCAGCCATTTACTTGAAATGCTCATTTGCATGACAGTAGTTAAACCAATGCAGCCCCTTTATTTCAGTTTAAGAGTCAGTTATTTTCGGTTAAATCAAGTCCATTAGGTACAGCTTTAAGCGAAACCAAAATAACCCTATTGCAAACTAAATGAAGGTATCCACAGAGAGGTTTGCATTCATTTACCTAAATCAGTGTAAAGATCCCTTCTTGAGTTAACGTTCTTGCGTAGCCAAAGCATTAGACGGGCAAGACGAGCTTGCTGCGGGGGCTTTTTATTCGTGTTGTTGATCTGGTGTTGGAAAATACGTGGAAGCTAAAAACGGCGTCATGGTCAACAGGAGTCTTTCCCTTGATTTAAAGTGATTTGGAATCAGATCCGTAAACTCTTTGATTTTATACAGATCATGGTGCGGTTTAGTAATTTGTTGCTAGGGTTTTGTTTTTTTTTTAATATTATTGCCCGTTCATGCATGCGTGTGTGTGTGAGCAAGCACGTGCACATGCATGCATATCAAAGAAAACTGTTCCACTTCTTAATTGTCAGATTTTGCAGCTCATCCTTCACCGACTGCCTGTCTTCAGGAAGAAGAATAAGCAAGCAAATTTTTTCTTAAAAGTTCCTTAAAAAAGAATCTGCCTGAGGCCAGCTGAATGAATCCAGATTAGGATTTTCTATGGCAGCAGCTTCCTAGGGTGCAAAGTGCTTAAGAGACTGTTGAGGGTTGTATTTATTCACTGGCTTACCCCACTCACTGAAAACAATGCTAGCACCTTCTGCCAGCCGGAGAGCCGCTGCACCATAAGTTTCAACTGGTGCAACATCAGTGCCTTCGATGAAGTGCCGCCACTATTCAGAGCGGAGCGTGGGGAGAATCAGGCATAACGCCGATATGAGAAACCTGACACAAGGGAGCCTACGGTTTGCAAAGGAGCCGACACTTTGAGAACTAGACTGTGTTTCCTTCCAGCAAGGAGTGGATAAAATCGGCTGCATTTGTGTGTTGCAAAACTGAAACTGGTCTGTGTTGCATCCTGGCCCCGCTGTACACAAACCCCTAAAACGGTGACGCTGGATATGTCATCGGAAATGGGAACATCTGTGCCTCCTTCTATTTTATTTGCAGTGGCCTCTCCTTGCAGACATAGAGACCGAACTAATAGCACGTGACTTGGATTTTATATGTGCATTTCGAAGGTGTTCGGGGCAGGTCATTCCAGGACTCTACTTTTGATCCTTGCACTCAGCTGCTTCCCAATATGGGCCTTTCAGTTATTTAACCACTCTATCCCTACCTGCAAAATCAAGGTAATAATGTATCACCATTGATACAGGCAGACAAGGTTCTTAGGGTGAATCTGATATCTTTTATTAAACCAACTTAAATACTCGGGGGGAAAAAAAATTTTAGCAAGCTATTTGGAAAAAAAATTTCCAACTATTTAAGTTGGTTTAATAAAAGATATCAGATTCACCCTAAGGACCTTGTCTGTCCGTGTCCTTAGGCCAACACGGCTACAACCCTCACCATTGATATGATATTTTTGGCCAAGCAACTGCAAGAGAAGCATAGAGAAAAATGATCAGCACTGTACATAGCCTTCACTGTGATGAAGGCCTTGGATATAGTCAAAAGACAGGGCCTTTTTACTGTCCTGATGAAATTGGGTTGTGCCCCCAAACTGCTGAATGGCATTCACATATTACATCGAGTTATGAAGGCAGCTGTAGTGGATGTCAACACTTTTGACACCAACAAGTTGAAACTGGGGTGGGTCTTAGCCTCCGTGCTCTTTAACATAGACATTTCACCCCTGCTTCTCCATGGGTTCAAGGACGGCAACAATGGCATTTATCTTTGAACCCGACTAGATGGAGGCTTGTTCAACATCACCAAGCTCCGAGTGAAAACCAAGGTGAAAGAACCGGTGTGGAGAGATTTCTTGTTTGCAGATGCTGCAGCCTTGGTTGCCCACAGTGAATCCTCCCTGCAAAATCCCTTGGGCAGATTTTCTGAATCATGCAAGAGCTTCAGGATGGCAATTAGTCTCAAGAAGACTGATCATGTACCGAGGGGTGAAATAACCAATACCTGACATCGTTCGGGAGGATAAATCTCTTAGTGTCATTGACAGTTTTTGCGACTTGGGCTCTACGATCACAGGAATCTTGACTTTCAGACTGAACTCGCAGAATCGGAAAAGCGTGCAAGGATTTCAGGCTGTTACAGAAATGTGCGTGGAATAACAGCAAACAATCAGCTAAGGTGAAGATACGACTCTTTGAGACTTGCGTGCTGTTATCCCTGCTTTTTGGTTCGGAAACATGGACTACATATGCTAGGCACATCAAGAGACCTCCACGTGAGATGTCTGCATAAAATCCTGAAAATAAAGTAGGAAGACAGAATACCAAACACGGGTACTGGAGCGTGCAGGACTGGCACACTCAGAAACCACTATCAAGGAGAAAAGGTAGTGATGGATCAGCCATGTCAGGAGAATGGGAGAAGATCGCATCCCCAAGAATATTGTGTATAGTGAGATTCGAGACCGCTCCAGAAAGTGGGGTTGCCCTCTATGGCAGCATCACAACGTGTGCAAAAATGGTATGAAGGCAGGCCACTTCTTAGGGTAAATCTGATATCTTTTAGACCATTCTAGGTGGTCTAATAAAGGAGATCAGATTTACCCAAAAAACCTTGTCTTCCTGTGACCTTAGACCAACACGGCTGCAACCAATCCCATGAAAATGGTAGGAAGTCATTCAAATTCAACGTTGAAAGCGGAAAGGAGCGCGCAACATCCCATCCAATCTGGAGGGAACATCTGGCGTGGGTGCAGCTCAGCGTGAAGCAGCTTTGATCCAGAGGACGGAAGCAAAGCAGGGAAGAAAGCAGTGTGCTGTACCCTTCACCTCCAATTCAGACCGCACATGGGTCTGTGAAACTTGTAAGAAGCTGTGCCGCTCTCAAATTGGGCTGGTCGGCCACAAAGGGATCTACCGGGTACCTGACATGTACACCATGATCCAGAGGATGGAGGGTTGCCTACTGCTATCCCTACCTGCAAAATCAAGGTGACAACGTCTCTGAAAAGGGTTTTTTTCCCAACTATTTAAGTTGGTCTAATAAAAGAGATCAGGTTCACCTGAAGCACCTTGCCTGCTTGTGCAAGTAAAGCATTTGAAGACCATTTGCTGAAAGTTGCTACAGAGCTAGGAAGTGTCAGACGTTTCTTTTTGGTGTGAGGCTGTACTGCTACCATGCTTACTATTCTCAAGAATGAATTTTAAAACCAAAGGCTTTAAAAAAACCCGGTGAGTTGCAGATCACAGCTTTTCCCATGAGAAAAATCACCGAAAGGTCCTTTGACTTCAAGTGACTCACCACTGTTATCCCTCTGAGGTTCCTGTGCTCATCTGCTGGTGTTATAACCCAGGCACTTGGATCACCTTCATGCGATGGGCATGTTGGCGCTTGCTAATGAGCTTCCCATGCTGTCACCTGGATGTGATCGGTTAGACAAAAGGCTCTGGGCTGAATTCTGTTTACTGAGCAGTTTTGATAAGCTGACGTTTCCTTACACAGCTCCACGCTGCTACATTTTATTACCTAAAGATGACCAGCGTGAGAGCTAATCTTTTAAATCAATAATGTTCGTGTCTAAAGATCTTTTATGCAATGTCTGCCCCAGTCCCATTTTCAATGCAGAAATGACTGGTTGGTCCTGGTGAACAATGCCATCCCGAGCGCCCGGGGAGCTGGAATCCCTTAATTTATGCACTCAACTCATCTGAGATCCTCTCACCCCCTGACTCATTTTCTACATAGAAAAGATCCCCGCTCTAAAGTACAAGGACAGTTCAGTTTCCAGGACTTGTTTAGTCCTATCAAATGTGGAAATCCTCATCAATTGTCAGGGTGGCTTTTAAGATGTGAATACCTGTTAACTGAGAACTGCTCTGAGGACCTTCGACTGCCTTCAGATCAGCGATCAAACACCCATCATGTCACACAGTGGCGACTCTCTGTGCTTACTGAACCAAGCCCTGTGAATCCATGATTTCCCCATCACAGATAGCGCGTCGGGATGCTTTTGAGAGGGAGCCTTATCTACCTGCTCACGTCTGAAAAAAACAGAATCTAAATTTCAATACAATCAGGCGACTGGATTTCAGGAAGGCTCATTTTGTTCCCATATGGCCGTTTGCTCAGGGCGATGTGCAAAACTTTAACCACTGCGAAGACCTTTCTGGAGAGAGGGCAGGATGAAAAAGGGAAGGATGCATTATTATCTGTCAAAGCCACTGCTGACCAAAGTTTTCAATGCATGGTCACTTGGCAGATCCAAATGACTGTAACTTAGCTCCCAAAGACTGGGTCACTACCGCAGAAAATGGAAGTGGTTTTTTTTTAATAATATTTTTTAACCCTGTGACCAGTCGCTTCCTTATCAGTTGGCCAATGGCTGGGTGTAGGGACCCACCAGCTTGCTGGACTGCTGAGATTTACCAATGACCATCTTTTCTGCAGCAAAATTTTCACCTAGGCTTCCTCTGGATTGCTGCTCTGCTGACAACATCCATCTTTCAAAACCAGTGGCCGAAGGCAGCTATGCTAGCACATGCAAGTACTAATTATTATTATTTATTAAACCGTTTCAAACACAGTTGTCGGTCCTAGCATTCAGAGGAGGGATCGTCTCAAATAATCCAATTCACGGCAACCTTCAACAACCTGCTCTTCACCACGCATGACAAACAGAGCGTGACTGAAACACAAATGGGAAATGCAGGTAGATCGGCGAATGCCGTTTCCTCCGAGTCGGATGAGCAGGTGCGTGATCATGGAAGAGGAATCTGCTAACACCCAAGTCGATAAAGAATTTGAATTTTTATTTGCCAAATAAAATGTTGCGGTCCAAAGCCTCATTCATCGGGCTGCAGCGGGCTCTTCTAAAACAACCCTGAATGGATTACCATCCTAGGATCATAGAAAATGAGGGCTGGAAGGGACCTCAGGGGGTCACATCTTGTCCAACCCCCTGTTCTTCCCCAACCATAGCACCCCAGCCAAGGCTTTGTCTATCTGGGTTTTAAAAACCTTAAAAAAATTATTAGCTCCAGGTCTGGTTGTATGACCCCTTATTGATAGCACCTTACTCTGCCCACTGAATTAATGGAACTACTTGCTGAGTAAAATCTCACTCCAAGTCAGGAGTGGCAGAACTAGGCCTAGGCTTTAAAAAATAGCTCCAATTCAAGAAAAAAAACCCCAGGAATTTACACTTCCATTGTGCCTTCCATCTGAGAGCCTCAAAGTGTTTTTCCAGCATTAATGAACAGAGTCTATCAATACCGCTGTGTGATGTAGGGCAGCGTAACTAATACCCTCATTTTGCAGATGCAACTTTACATGACAGGCAGCTTCGAGTGACCTGGCCAAGTTCGCATAGGGAAGGAGAGGGAGAGCCAGGTTGCCTTCCACCCATGCCATGCCCCTTAACCCCAAGGCCACCCCCCTACCCCCATCCATTAGGAACAGCCTTTATAAATGGCATGTCTAAACACACACGAGAGGACCGTGGCTGGCAATGCGTTTGGTCTACATACCTGGAGGGAGGGGGAGTATGACAGAATGAAGCTGATGTTGCTTTTAAGATCATGGGAGCATTTCTATGGCATCCTCCACTAGAAGTCCTGAGACTTTAAAATGCTTCCTATGGGGAACTGCAACCCTTTTTTATCGCCTCTCCATCATCTTGGACTTGGAAGGGAGCACGAGGCTAGCACACAAGTGACTGCTAATACCTCCAGCCACATTTACTGAAACCTTTTGACACTGAGGCTATTTTTATTAGCTAAGTGCACTGTGCCTGTATCTGAATACAAGTTTTATTGCTTACAGTTCAGCCTTGCAAAAAGCCTTTTCCAATCACTGTCTTTGGCAGCGATAAGCCTTAATGACACAGGCAGAGCTTCCAGTACCTCTTAGCACAGCCTGGTACCGAGACTAGCTACAGATATCAAACACATTACAAAAACATCCCTTCCTCCCCTGTGTAATTGTGGTTCTGGGTGTACCAGGACGGCTTTTCAAAACAGGTAACTGTGATCTTAAACTATTGGGACTAGAGGTTTATGTGCAAGTAAAACATGGATGAAACAGGTATTAATGCTCTATTTTGGTTGCTCAGAGAAAGGGATAAGCAGAGATCAAAACACGTGGGTTGGAAGATCCGGTTGTCACGTATCACTGCTTGTCCCCAAAATAATCGAGCATGACAAGATTGCAGGATATCAGAACGGCATTACATGGTGCGATACAAGCACTGAGCACCGATGCCATGTAAAAAACACAGGGATGCTTTTTTCTGAGTCACATTGTGCAAGGCATGGATTTGAGTCGCTACGTCAGATTTTGTGTCAAAAAGGCTGCACCGACCAGGAGCCTGGGAGCCAGCGATTCCTGAAAGCTGATCACCGCTCTGATAATAGACCATTCGACCACTACGTACGCGCCTCTCTTTTGTCATCTGCCAAAACAGGGCCGATCAGATTTCTCTTCTTTACCGGGAAGTTATGACACAGCATTAATTAACGCTTGTAAAGTGCTCCGAGGCACTAATTAACGTGTGAGAGCACAGCACTCTGCATTTGTAAAACGTTAACTTTTAGCACTTTGGGGTTTTTAATTGGACGGGATTAAATGGCTGCGTATCATTCTTTATGAGCGTGATGAAAACTTAGAATTGGGGAAACAACACCTGCAGAGAAAAACAGTCATTTGCACTGTTGTAACACTTCCCATCCAACCAGCATTAGGCCTTGAACAAAACTGAAGGAATACATCACACTCTCCTTTACCCGCTACTCCCTCCCACAAAGTCAGCTACTTGCAGGGTGCGTCTACACATTCATTAATGCACCGTAGTTACTGCGCATTAAGTTTAGTATTTGGATAACCCAGCGCTAAATCAATAAGCAGTAACTCGTGCTACTGTGCAACAGCGCCAGTGCATGGGGGTTTTTCAGATGCTAACTGCTTAGTAGCCTAATACTAAGCAGGAGCATATTATCACCGGTTTTGCCCAACACACTATTGCACAGTGTTATTAGGCTATTGCACAGTTAGCGTCTCGTGTAGACGCACCCAGAGACAGGCTAAAAGAATAGGGATCCCTCTCCAGAGGCTGACCGAATCCGAACTATCATTTTAGGAGCTTAGGGGCAGGTTCTTCAACCCTGTACCATTCTGGCACTTCAGTAAGGATTTTAAAATAGCACTACAAAAAAAAAAAAGAAGAAGAAGAAAACCTCCGCCAATAATAATTAACAACAATAATTAATAATAATAATTAAACAAGGTGGTGCTTTCTGTGGAAATGCACTAATTAGCCAGCCACCACTGGTAAGCGACCCTCCAACAACTTGGGCTTTTACCAAATGCGTGACCCAAGTAGGTATATATTTGCCATTTGCAGTAGACATTGGTGTCAACTGCTTGCTACATAATTGGTCTTCTATTGTGAGTTATCACTAATGACTCCAGGCACTCCCCACAGACCTTGCCCTTGATCTGGGTTAAGATACCTTTGACCCATGATCTTTTATAATAAATGATATCCCCCGGTTCAAGAATGCTCCCTCCGACAAGATGGGCCTCCATCCCCCCGCTCAGGAAACGGGAAAGGAATTTTTCTGTAAAGGCAGATTAAGGAAATTCCACGCAAATTTCATGCATTTTGAATCAGCCGCTGAACCGTGATGAACCTGCTTCCCCTCGCGGGGACCCTGCTCCTGCAGGCCATGGCAGTCGAAAGATGAATTTTAGCTCCTCTTTCTTTTTTTGTGTGGTGGCGAAGTGTGTTGTTTTTCTTGGAGTCTGCAAGCAGTGCTGGCGGCAGCTTTTGGTGCAATGTGTCCCCAAAGCATGTCAGCGAAGCACGCAGAAAGGGCAGCCATCTGCTGTCTGGACACTGGATGTTTAACTCATACGCAAAAAAGATATTTAAATTGTAAATCTTAACCAAACAACAATTGTTTGTTCAGCCTGCGTGGAACCTCTTCGCATGCATCTCCAGGAGGATTTCCTACTGCACTTACTACCCAGCAGCCCCAGCATGGCATATAATGAAGGGACAGGACAGTTTTCTCCCTTTTCAAGAGATTTCCCTTCTTTTTTGGTAGTTGCTGCTGTTACGTAGCTGAGGCTAGTCCCCGGGTGAGTGACCAGCCAGAACCTTATCCAGGGAGTACTGCACAAGGAGGACGAGGGTTTGCAGACCTTACCCATACAAGTAACCCTTCCTCTGGGAAGTAAGTCCATGAACTGATTGGGATCAATGCAAGCCTTTCCAAGGTCGCCTCTGACCTCCTTAGCTACTCTTTCAATGTTGCTGGTGGTGGATACTCCCTTCCTCTTCGATTCTCCACGGGGGTTATACAAGTCTGCCTTTGCCCTTCCTGTCTATGCCTTTTCTCCAACTCAACGTTTCTCAAAGAGACGTATGCAGACCTCGGAAGGGATCGTGCTGAACTTCTGAAGGGCGCAGGAGAGGAAGGGATGGGAAAGCAGAAGAAGAGAATGAGAAAATATAAAGGGAGAAAAGGAAAAAAGGACAGATCTACCATCGTAGCATGCAGTGTCTCTTAGGTCACTGGAGAGGCTCAGCCTTTCCAGACTCAAGGCACACCTCAATAGACTCAAGGCACCCCTCCGTAATTTTTGTGAATGTCAAAAACTGTATATATTTTTAATATATTTCGTGTTCCGGGCCAAATCAGCTGAATCAGTCCTAAATCATATTGATTGAGTGGGATTCAATTGTTCCAAAAAACGTATTGATTGAGCAGGTGGAACCCAATCATTCTAGACACCGTGTGTGGCGCTACAACCGGCAAGCATCCTCCATCCCAGGTTCTCACCCTGGGACTTCGGATACTCCCAGATCCATTGGCAGGCATCCTACGTGCAGGCCCAAGGCTGGAGGTCTTGGGATTCGGATGCCCCCACTTGATCTTAGCCCAATTCATTACGGTGCTTACTTCCTTGCAGAGGCACCAGAGGTAGGGGAATGACTAGGTTGGGGCTGAGTGAGCCTCAGCTTCATCTGTCTCCTCCCACCTGGCTTATCTCCCCACACCTCCCATCACCCTTCAGAGGATCTAGTGGCTCCCCCGGCCCCCCTGGTTTCCAATGTAGTTGCAGCAACAAGGTGTTATTTTTTTACATATGTAACAAGGAATCATCAGGCTACGCAGCAGCATAGCAAAAAGGGGTACATGACCCCCAAACACTTCCAGAGCCACTGCTCTTGCTGATCACTCTGCCCAGCTGGCTTCAGTACCCTTCCCCACAAGAAACACTTGGGAGGAAAAAGCCTCCGTGATACACTATTGAAGATAAATGAGAGGAAAGCCAATGGCTACAATATTTTAATAGGAATCAACATAAAAATAGATAATGTATGGGCAGGCAGCCTGAAAAAAAATGTCACTTTCTTGCTCTGGGTAAATCATTTATGATAGAGTTTATTTTGAAGGGAAATAGGTTGTGATACAGATTTATGGGTGCTGGCAAGTTTGCCGGCACTACCCCAGTGGCCTGATTTAAAGACCATTGAAGTCAATGAAAGTCTTTCCACTGACTTCATTGCATTTTGGATCAGGCCTTAGGAGAGAATAAGCTATTATGCACCATCCATTATCAGGGACCGCTTTGTCTCGGTAATTAGATGCTGAGAGCGCTATGCAATTGTTTAGGGCACTGGTCGTTCACCCATGGAGACCCGTGTTCAAATCCTTGTTTGGTTACAAATGAAAGACGAGTTTGATGGTTCCATTGTAGGCTCCCACTGGATATCTGTCTCCGTTTCAAAATTGCCGCACAGACCTACTGGCTCTGCCCGGAGGAGGAACATGCCAGGTAAAGGGGGCCGTGGTAGGGAGGAAAGGAAAACAGCTCGAGGTCAGAGCTGAGATGAACCAGCCGCGCTATGAAAGGAAGCAAACAGAGTGCCTGTCAGTAGTAGTCTTGGCTCTAGTAATTAGTATTAGGCCTTCATTTTCACAAGGAACTCACACAAAATATTGTGAGAAAAACAGATGTCCAGCAGGCATTAAAGGCCATGCAAAGAAGAAGTGAGAGCTACCAGGAACTTGACAGCCCCCAACTCATATTGCACTCAGATGTACGGAGGATCACAAAGCAGTTCCAGTTAAAACAGCTGATTGTAAAAACTATATATTGGCTGCACAGAAGGCTATTGGGGGAATTAATGTCACAAAAAATGATTTAAAAAGTCAACATTAAAAAATGAAAGACCCCCAAAAACAAAGAAAGGTCTCCCACCCACATGTAACCCACCGCGCTCCTGTGGTACCGCCCAATAATAGCCAAGGGAGGGGGAAAGACATAGCCAAGATTTCTCAGAAGGGATTTTCAGTGTTTGATTGGGCATCTTAAGGGATCTAACATACAAAAAGCCCCCATCACATATCCTCTGCAAGCAAAACCCTTTCAGAGTGCCTGGCCTGGAAACCCAAAAACCAAAGGACCCACAATCAATGGCCACTTTGGCGGATCTAACCCATGATGTGTGCCGTGCACCGTCTTAAAGCTCAGTGCAGAAAGTGAGCTGCAATATCGTCCATGTTTCCAGGGTGTAGGTTGTAGTCAGGTTGTTCCAAGGACACAGGCAGATGAGGTTCTTTGGGTCAGTCCAATATCTTTTATTAGACCCACTCAAATCGTTGGAAAAATTCTTGTTTCGACTGTTTGAAATTTTTTCAACTATGTGAATTTTTCCAACGATTTGAGTGGATCTCATGAAAGATATCGCATTTAGCCAAAGCACCTTGTCTGAAAGTGAACTGCAGAAGGCTGGGCCCTCCGCGGAGAGTGAGCTGGCTGTTAATGAGAGCTAATCTCCACTGCACAACAGGGGAAGAGATGAGAGAGCCTGCAAATCAGCCACAACTCCAGCCGTGCAAGTCAACACACATGCCTGCACAAGCTAGCTCATCTCTGCCTTAATCCTTATCTGCTCTGGAGAAGAAGCACAAGGATTGCGGCTCTTCTTTCCACAACTGTCACCGCTGCCACGGGGGAAAGCGGACGAGAGCTTCTGACCCAAACTTTGGGTCCTCCTTATCCAAACTTTTTCCAACTTAGTAACATCTCCCCCTCAGTGTGACTGCAGGTCTTGTCACTTCTCCCTTGCTGAAGTGCAACTCCAGGATCAGTGTGTATTGCCCAGCCCATGCACGGATCAGTTCGGGTCTCTATTTGACAACTGACCCTTTGGCTCAAGCAGTACAGATCCCTACACATGGGAACTATGGATCAGAACGGACCACCCAGGTCATCAGCTCTAGTCTCCGATGATTGTGGGCACCCATCTAATAAACCTTTGTTTAACTGGTCCCCAAGAACATCCACTCTGCCCCAGCGACACATGACAGCTTCAAAGCATCCCATCCTTTTAGCGGTAAAGATTGATGGCTTAGTCCATGGTGTTTTTTTCTAATACAATTGCCAAAGTGGTAGTGTACTGTGCTCACAGCATGGCAAGATCCTAAACTACAGAACAATTTAGACATGTCATTGCTGGGACTCAAACGCCCAGGAGCACAGTTCTGCCCTCAGACGTGCTGGGAGCCATGTCTGAAGACACCGGGAGTTATGTAGGGGAGGGTAATCTAGCTGTAAGGCCATTTCAACCGGACTGTTTAACTGGAAGCATTTGCTGCGCACAGTGGAGGGTCAGCGGGAAAATCCTTCTAACTGCGGTTGTAATAGGAAAGCAAAGTTTAAGCTGGTTTTAAGTAGTGCTGCGGAAGTGAACCCACGTAGCCAAAAATGTGACCTCTCTTCCTGATGCAGCTCCTGCATTAGAAAGATCTGCAAAAACTATTTGCTGTTAAGAGGCTTTCTTGTAAAACATAAATGAATACCAGCTGCCCAGACGCACTCACAATACAGCCGGTCTTTTTAGACATCTTGTGGATCTTCGGGAAAAATCAGACTGCCTGGCAGGGAGCAAGATGTTTGACTGTCTGGTGGAGACACTTGAGGAGCTGTGCAGGAAAAAGTCAGCAGTGTTTCCCTGTGGAGGTGTCAGCTGTAAGCACGCTGAAGGCTTTCAACCCTCCGAGAAAAAGGAGGGAAAGTAACATTTTATCTGGCTTGGATTTTAAAAGCTGCATGTTTTTAACAAAGAAAACCTAAATGGAATTCATTTCCCCCAAAATGAATGGGGGGAGATGGGCATTTGCTTGGGCCAGGCCCAAATTCTGGCTTTGCATACGCACGCACGCATCGTCCTATTCAAGCAAACACACGTTCAAGTTGGGCCACTGACTTCAGTGGGGTGTACATAGGCATATCCAAAGACTGGGCTTGGTCTTGTGTGCCTGCTTCTTCTTAAAGCTTTCCAGTTACTGTGGAAATAATACTTTCTGGCATTCAACTGACTTTTTGAATGCCCAACAGCACATGCAAACAGCAGCACACCCTGGACATGCCAAGGCTGGGGACAGACACTACACATAAAGTGGAATAAGTGAGCAGAAACCAATTCAAATGTGTAACACAACAGAAGTTCAGGGCACATAAACTGCTTTCAAAATGGCTGAAACCAGTTTAAGATCAATCTGGAGGGACACAGTCTCAGACTTCAGTGATTTAGGCTGAATTGATTTATTGAACTGCTGCCCCAGATCCCTTCCAGATTCAAGTTAACCCCCAACATCCCAGAATGCTTTGCACCACCCCCACAAACCTTGCAGGGTGGGTGGGCTAGCCATGGCCCAAGCTGTCTGCTCCACCTGAGCAGGGAGGTGTGCTCTAGCACCCCCTGTTTTCAGTCTTGAGCCACTGCAGGCATGTGGCTGCATTTGCAGAACCAAAAGTGAATGTCTGCTCACTTGCTCATCGGTTCAATCTACGCATCTTAGACTAACCTGCAAAGATTGAATCGATTCAGTCTTTGACTGTCTCTACATAGCCCAAATGTCCTGAGTGAAGAGACAATCCTGACTTTTTACCTTAGCAGCTATAGCATACCAGGCCATGTTGTTACTGTACAAATGTCTCAGAAACCATAAGGACGTCAGCAAGGACACACACAGAAAGTTAAATACATACCAAAGCCTCAAACTCTCAGGCAATGGCAGTAGACAGAACTACCTGCAACTGTTATCGCAGAGAGCTGGGAGGAGGTTAAATAACCTGGCAATCTGTAGGGTGTCAATGGCTTTGTGCAGAAAAGCACCTTAGAGCGCTAACCTTCCCCCTGGCGGAGGAAATGCTGCCAAAAAGTTGTGCAACTAAAGTCCACTCCATAGGCTTTCATCACCATATAGTGCCTGAACCCCCCGCTGGGATTTTAGTTTTTTCTGCACTGAACCGCACAGAATGTGACTAATGCATATTTGAGCTTTCAGGTGAGAAAATGGTTTGTTAGAATGACTTTTTGGTATTGATATAATGCATCACAACTAGGGCCTGTGAGCTGGAGGATGCATCATCTGCTGGCTGAGCTGCTGACGCTGGGGAACTGGGCTTCAATTCCCTGCTCTGTCAAATCTTCCCATGGGACCTCATGCAAACCACGTTGTGTTTTCACACCTGTTTTCCCATCCGTAACCCAGGAAGACCCATCGTTATTGTGGGGACCAGTAAATGAAAGGCTGAGAGATGATGATACTGGGGGCCATCCAGGTAGCCCAGAAAGGCAGGCAAGAGCTTTAACAGTTCCCACATTCCTTAGGCTTGCCATTGTATATCAAGTTCTGACCTCCAAAAAGGCCACATTGCTGCTAAATGTGATGAATGGCGCTAAAAAGCTGAGGTTAGGATGCATACAAAGCCTCTATCTTTATGAACAGCTTTAATATGGTTCTTCAACAGCCTACTATTAGCCATTTTGCTCCCTAAATTCATGAAGAGGTACAAGAGCCAAACACAGACGTGGAGCACTCTGATTACATCTGCCAACCTTGCAGGCAGTCTCCCAACTCCTCACTGAAATTTTGCTTACGGGTAGAGAACAGGAGTAGACTGAGGCCTCTTTAAAATGTTGGCTTTTTGTGACAGCTAGATTTTTAAAGCAAGTGTAGTTTTGGGCAAAACTCAGCACCTCTGATGTTTGGGTTTAGTTAGCGCCAAAAGTTTAGCTGTCTCCTGAGTTTGCAAACTCAGCTGGGCTGTGAAGTCTGAAGCACATTTCCAGCACTTACAGCTCTGATCCTGACCTGAACTGGAGAGTAAAAAAAAAAAATAAAGGGTTTGGGAGGCTGAACACTCTCGGCCCTTACTTTTTTACTGGCAGCAGAGACGTCTAAACTCATTTCATTTGTTCCCTAAAAATGTGAACTGGGGACTTCAGAAACGTCAATCATTGCTCTGCTGAACGTGTCTCCTAAATAACCTCTAGCAACTCTGTAGTTATTCCTTAAACCACTGACTTTGCAATCATTTTTAATTCCCTTTTACCAAGTCTGTCCCTTTGCTATGAAGCTAGAAGGACAAAATGTACATGAATATTAGCTCATCTAAGGCAAAGGCTGCAATATTACAGCCCAGCACGATATTAGCACTTTGAGGGAGTCTGTGGATGAAACAACAGATTTTCCCATCATTGGTTTCCTCTGCAACAATTCCTTTCCACTTTGCAAAGCTACTTGAGTGAGTTTTTGAAAAATAAAGGAACTCTGTAAAATAAAGGGAAACGCTGCATTGGAAGTGAAACAATGGCTTTCAAATGGACTTGAAATATATATGCTGAAATATTATTATTATTATTACTATTGTTGTGTTGTGATGGATGCAAACTCCTCTCTGAATGAGCACAACCAAATTTATCTTACTGGAAACTAGTATTTCATTTGGGGCCACAGAGAAGCAGTAAAGAAACTTGAGTGTCCAAGACTCAGCGTGAAGCCAGCACAAAGCAGGCAGGGACGGGCAGTTCCTTTTCAAGACTTTGCCCTGGTGAACAATGGGCCTATTGCAATCGCCCTTTGCTTTTCTTCCCGTGATTAACATGCAGCCCATGCGTGGAAGAATGGGAATTTATTCTTCAGTTAAGACTCCAAAGGTGCTATCGGGTCAGGTGGCTAATCGTTAAATCAAACTACTGTCATCTTTGTTCAGTTCCTGTCACCCGGGGCCAGGTTATTACTTGGGTTTATGCAAAATAAACAGCTTTGCTAAACATTGCACTAAAAGAGGGTCAAATCAGGAAGGGAAGCAAGAGTAAAAGTATCAGCACGGAGCAAGCTCTCCGCCGTCCCCTCCCCCCAGCCCCATCCTCCGGACTGTACTGATTAGACTGGGGGCGGGAGGGGGTTTCTCCAAGTTTTTTTGGCTTTTGTTTTTGTCAGCAGGGCCGGTTTTCCTTTTCTAATTCCACTCAAGGCTCCTTAGTGAGTACTGTTAACTTATTCTTGTCTGGGTCTGGCTAATTCAGTTTCTTTCTTGAACTACATAGACTTACAATTCTGGGTTTTCTATAGGTGAACTCAGCCATAAGAAATCTCTTCTAAACTCCTCCATAAAAGACAAGCTCTCAGAGGCTTCCTTCAAGACACATATAGAGGTGCTTAATGCACGGCGCTCAGCAAGAATGTTAATTGCAGCGAGGCACGCACACACAGTCTTCGATTGACGGGTTATTCGGAAACCCCGGACGAGCTGCCGGGACAGGTATGCACGCGCGCACGAAACAGTCCCGCTTCACGCTCTCATCTGCTACCAGTTCGAGAGCCTCCGAGTACAGCGGACGTGCCGACGCGGTTGGTATTTTCAACAGGGAACCAAGACTCGGGTTTTGCGGGGATGCGAGAAGCAGCGTCCCATCTCCTTTGCAGCTTTGGGCCCTCTTTTCGGCTTCGAAGCATCGGGTTTCAAGGCTACCCGGCTGCACTCGTCCAAAATGTCAGCTCGTTCCAAGCTCCCCTGCCAAGAGTTGCACAGTCAAGGCCACGCTACAGAAAATATCCCAGGCGCTGCATTCATGAGTGACGAATCCCATCCCTCATTGCAGTCTTATGCCTCTCCCCAAACCCCCCGTATGTACAATGGACAACTGTAACTGCACAAATATTGGACAAGGTATAGGGCCAGTGAAGCAGAATGACATCCATTTAGGGAGAAGCTCTTTCCTGTTCCAGCTTCTTCAGAGCAGCAGTAGTCAAAAAAAAAAACCCCTCTCGTGATTAACATTCATGTACTTCGAAAGAAACTTTTTATTTTTTAAATGTGTTTTTGTTCTTTGTGGCTTGTCGATCCCAGGCAAAAAGTCAAAACTGGGATTAAAGCCGAAAGGCTCTAGCCAGGAGACTGTCACTCCTGGTTTCTCTTCCCTCGAGGATTAAAAAGTTACTTTTAATTAATGCCGCTTCAGATGTCAAGTTTGGCGTTTTTACATCAAGTGTCGGCTCCAAAGGCTAGCGAGTGATGCAATGCATTCAAATCATTTGCATAGCTCTGCTGCCTCCGACAAGCCGGCTTTTGTAGATGACTGCACACGCTGCATCTTGTGCCCCGGTGCAACACAACAGACCGTGAGTAGTTCAACTGCGCTTTGGGCTGCTGCTGCAATCAACTGGGCACGGCCACCCCATCTCTGGCAGCTGTCTACCGAAGGCCGGTGCAAACTGGCCTCCAGGGAGTGATACCTTTTTATGTCAGAGGAAGATTTGGCCCTGCATTGTTTTAACAGCCACTGCGTAAAATCCATCCCAATATACTAAATCCTTCCTTTGAAATGGGCTCGCCCATTCTGAACCCCAAATCACCACTCCGCTTCCAGCGTGTATTGAAAAAACGTTTTCATGCCTCATGCGCCCCATGCAAAAAAATGATGGATCGCTCCCCAGTGCCGAAAGTCTGCTTCACGTATGAACAAATCCCTTCCTAGCCCAAACGTCGGAGCATCTGGACGCAGCGTCAGCTCTGCAGAATCGTACCAGGGTATTTCTGGACTAAACGTGGATGCTAAACACACACGGGGTTGTATGACTAACACATGTAGCTTCCTTCCTGCACGCCCTGGCAGCAAGTTCAAATGAAACGGGACTGTCTGAAAAACCCTGCCCTTAAAGGTCAGACGCAGAGAGCGTCTCGGTCCTCCCGGAGCTTTACAGAGGATCTGGTATGAGGGAACGCTGCGGCAAGTAAAAACTGAAGCAGAAGTTTGACCACAGCCCTGACCTCTGATTGAAAATGCCTCATTGCTAGTACAACCACAGGCAGACAGACATGATTTAATCCAACTTTCTCATTCTGCTCACTGTATGGCAGGAGCGAGCTCTTTTTTTTCCCTCTTCCTCAGGGGTATAAAACATTTTTTTATCCACCCACTATAGCCAAGGTACATACGCCACAACCACCAACTCTGAATTTATTCAAGCTGTGCTTAGAACTTGGCAGGGCTCATAAAATGGGAAACGGTTTAAGACGCCCTAGAACATTTTTATATCCGATGTCTAAAGCACCATATATCTGTTCAGGGATTTGGGGAAGAGGATGGTGGCGAGTGAACCAAGCCCAAGGACAGGCTTCCTAAACAGAGACTCAGATATCCCGGGAAGCCCTGTGGTGTTACAGGGTACACCACAGCTCAGTGCCTTAGTTTTTCTGGCTGTGAAATGGAGGCAACGATACTTCTTTCACTGTGGGACCAAAGTGTCCTCAACCCCAACTGAGTAACAACACCCAAGTGTTATATCATATACATGAAAACTCAATCCATCAGAAAGACAAGGTTCTTTGGGTGAATCTGATATCTTTTATTAGACCAATATAAATAGTTGGGAAAACTTTTTTTTTGGCAAGCTTTCTGGTTTAAGTAGTTGGGAAAACTTTTTTTTTGGCAAGCTTTATGGTTTAAGAACCCCTTCGTCAGACTGAGGAAGCCTCTGCAGTTGGTGTGTGCTCTTTCTGGAGGGAATGAATAATCCACCAGAAAGGCTTCACAAATGAAAGAAGTATCATTGCCCCCATTTCACAGACAGAAAAACTAAGGCACTGAGCTGTGGTGCACCCAGGCTACCCACCAGGCCTGTAACAGAGCTTCCCCAAGAACCAGACCTGTGCTCCTCCGATCCACCAACTTCCTATCGTATGCTCTTCAGGGCTACGGCTCTCCAGTGGTTTATAAATCATCTCTCCTGGTCCTATGCATCTTGAAAGAGGGGGAGCAATTAAAGCAAGAGAGACATGGAAGGAGAAGGTGATCAGATGGTAGGCTAACAACTAATGTCGACAGAAAACTGGACAAGTCCTGACCCCTACTTGTAAAAGGCTGGTGAGGAGCTTTCACCTAAGAAACTCTTTAAGATTCTTAAAGTCCGTCCTATTTTTCAGGGACTGTAACTCATAAGAGGACAAGCATGCTAAATCCATTCTTTTCATGACACTTCAAAAGGATTTTCCACGGAGACTGAGGCCTGGCACGGACTCATAAATTAGCCAATTATTAAATATGCGCAAGCACAAACCCAACGATTTGCAACTAAAATGTCACCCAAAAGAATCCCACAAAAAACCCAACCAGCAGCCATCCAGCCCCTGCGTGGCTCTGAACCGTGGCACCGAGGAAAACTTACCTCCACATATAGTAGGGAAATACATTTTCATCAGCTTTGGATCGCTTCACTTCATTGAACAGGACTGAAGCCACATGATAGGGTGCAAGGGCCGTGGCTGCTGTTTGGGTTTGGCGTGGTTGCTTTTTTTTTTTTAAATAAAAAAAGATCCCATTCATTTAGAGATGGGCTGACACAACGCGCTCTGCAAACTGGACCGGGCAGCTCTGCAAGGCGTTAATGCTCGTGAGTAAATCACTTAGTGGAAGAAGAAAAGAAAAGCATGTATAAATCTTCGACAGCTGTAGAAGACATGTTTTACTAGCAGCTACCTTCTGAATAACGCGCCAAGTAAGCCAATAGAGCGCGCTTGTGAATGCATGTCCAAAGCTTCTTAGCAAACTGTCATATTGATCTAGCACAGCCTAAGGAAGCCTAAGAAGACTCAAGGAGTTTGGGCAAATGCTTGTATTAGTGTTCCCTTCCTCTTAAGAGTTTGCTGAGACGGCACTTCAGTGTTTCCCAAGTAGTGCACCTCCGACCCTGGCAATCCATCAAGTGAATGCAAATTGCGGACCAGACAAAACCAGGCAAACAGCAACGCTGCTTAATAATAATGTACTCCCAAAGAGAAGGACTTCCTCGACAATGATTGCTGTGTACACATTTAAACTAAACACCCAAACTTCTTATTAGCCTCATCATGATTTGTGTTTTTGTTCCCTTTGAAATACTCCAAAGTAAATGGTACAAGTTTACTCAAGGCAAACCTCAAACAGTAGGCTTTCTTGAACTATGCAAACGAACAAAAGTTGAGCTATATATAGATGGCCCGCGTTTATTATAGGGCCCCTTTGAAAACCAACACCCAAAGTGAAGTTAAGCAGCATATTTAAAAACAACACACAAAAAAATCAGGCTTGGTAAATCAGCGCCCTCCTTCACGCTCAGCTTGAATGGATGTAACTGGGTGGGGATGTTCTCCAGAACCCCACTAGTTAACTGCCCTGAAACGTCCACCTTTTGCTATGCAGTTTAGGCACAGTGATTAAAAGCAACAAAAAAACCCGCTTTCCTTTAAAATCTGCACATGAGGCTCTTTCTGCCAGAAATGTTGCATCTCTTTCTCAGACTCTATTTTTTTCACTTAAAAAAAAGAAAAAACCTGGCTGATGTATATGTGTTTGTTGCATCTTAAATATTGAAATGGAGCCTGGGGCCTTGAAATGGCCCTAGCAAGGGTATACGGCATAAAACAATCTACAGTCAAAAACCAAGAAAAATCACCAACTTGGTGTGCAAGGCTGGTTTACAGATGCTTTCATTAAACTGATTGTGATTCATTTCTTTAATGTATCACATGGACCTGTCTCAAAGCCAGCATCAGTTATTTCGGTTGCCTGGGTTAATCTGACACGGTTAATCTACCTATAATGCAGTGAGATTTCTGATCCCTGCTTTGCCCCTAGAGCTGTGGGTTTTCAACCTTTTCAGACTCAAGTCACCCCCTCACTAGACTCCAGGCACCCCCTGAATAATGTCACTTCTTAGTTTTTACTGGATTTTGGACGACAGAAAAATAAGAGTAATTCTGTTGCAAAGAGCTCAGAAAGACGCCAACGTGTCACAATGCTTTTAAGGCTAATTGAAATCTCTGGGTTTATTTTGTGAATCATGTTTGCGCGCCTAACAGCGCTAACGCTGCATAGCACCCTGCGGCACCCCTGAAAGGGTCTCAAAGCATCCCTGTGGGCCCCGGCACCCTGGTTCAGTATCACGAACCTAGAGGAACAAAACTGCTGCTTGGAGGAGTGGAATTGCCACTCCGTTTGTGACGATGGAGTTATGCACTCAGGTTTGATTTCTTTGGATTTAGACTGTTGCTAACAACCCTTGTAGCTTGGTAGTCACAACGACTCTGATACACGATCTCTTAAAATTAGTTCAATTCGTCAGGAACTTTATGTATGCAGACAGACAAATCGCATAGCATGAGCTTGCTGTTAGGCACTGGGGCAAGCACTGGATGAAGTCCAAACTGCATAACTGTGGGTCAAAGGCCTTCCATGGAAAGCGGCTAAAAATGACTAGATGCACTTACAACTGAATGGTTCAGAGTTCCCATTTCCAAAAATTACACAGATGGCTTATGGCATAGAGAGGCAGCCCGTGATACTGAGACCCTTGCCCAGTAAAAAAGAAAAAAATTGCACCCGAAAGCTTGCAAAGAACTTCTTTCCAACTACTCAGTTGGAATGGTAAAAGATATAAAAATAAAAATCAATAAAAGATATCACATCTACTCAAAGAGCCTTGCCAAACAGAGAAGCAGGCATGTAAGCACTCTCTTGGCTAAACAGGTTTCCGCATGCTATCAGCACTCTCGCTGTTGTGTTTTAAGCACTTCAGGTGGTGTCACACATTCAACTGAACACTTACTAACTGCAGCTAGAACGCACGCAGATGCACACTCAAGCAGCTTGGCACTTGTTAAGTGTCCTCATGGCATCACAAAGTTGTTCCCTTTCAGGTGAGGGTTATCTCTAGGGACCTACCTAACTCACGGTGTCAGAAAGCAATGCTCGTGGCTTGGTCGCAGCCCAAAGAGCCGATTTTGTGGTTATTTCACGGTAGTCCCACCCCTCGGCACTGATTGGCAGAGAGGCCCAAGGGGGAGGAGGGACATGGGGCAGCTGCCATCTTCACTGTTGGCTGTCCTTCATGCAGCTCCGCCCTTCAGCACTGATTGGCAGAGAGGCAAGAGGGGGGAGGCACCATCTTGGCGGCTGCCCTTTGTGCCACCCCACCAGTCAGCACCTTCCCCTCCCAGGCAGGCTACAAGACCGAGCTGCAGTGGCAGCGATGACTGTTGGCTCCCACTGAGGAGCTGGCATTTTATTCTCATCAATCTATATTTTTGTGGTTGATCACCGTTTTTTGTGGTTTCCGAGAAAATTGTAAAACCGTGATTTAAGTGCGTCCCTAGTTACCTCCGAACAAGTAATAACTTTAATAGGTCACAAGAGTCCAATGATCTGCAACAGGTTTTTTTTGTTGGGGGTTTTTTTTGGAAAAATGTGTCTCTCTAAATACACAAAAAAGATTATACACACACACACACACACACACACACACACACACACACTTCTTTATATATATATATAAACTTCTTTGTATATTTAGAGACATATATTTTTCCAAAAAAAAGAACAACAAAAACCTGTTGCAGATCATTGGGGCAGCAAGGGGCAGGGCTGCATGATGGACAGCCCTTGCAACCAATCAGTGATGAGGAGCAGGGCCACCCAGGTGAACATACATACATATACACACACACACACACACACACCTTCATACATACATACACCTTCTGGTACACTTTTCTTCCCATGCCTCTCACCCAACAAAACCTATAAACCCATTACAACGCACACACCTGCAGACCTGCGCTCTCATGCAAAACACTCACGGGCCTCCGTACCCTGAACACGCAGTCCCATAGTCCACACCCAGGTTATTGGGTTCCAAGTCTCAGTTCATCCGTTGTCACTGTCGTTCCTACTGGAGGATCTGCTGCTACTGTCCTTGTCGCTGCCTCCAGACCCGGTTGTCTCGTCGTCCTCTTCACTGTCACTGTCCATTTCCCCACTGGGAGTTGCTTGGAAGATCCCATGCCAAGTGTCTCTTTGCCAGGGACAGTTGCAAGTGAACCTGTAACACCACCCTTCATCTCAGCCAGGGTCAACTAGGGTGATTTTTCACTCTACAGTACACACAGTGACATCCACTGGCACATGGAAAACTTCTATTTGAAAATTACCTACCTTGATATAGAGCAAGACAGAGAATATGGGTATCTCCACAACAAGAATCCAGTGTTGCTAAGCAAAAGCAGGGCTCCATGTGAGCCGTGGGCTGTTCAGGGTCTTAAATAATTTTTCCTTGAGTGTGGGGAGGCAGTTATAGAAGCCAAACACAAAAAATCCTGATTGTGGAGGTCACATCCCACAACATTTGAAAATGTTCATTGCTAATGTTTTTGTTCACCTTCACCTCTATGTGCTATGTACTGATACTAATCCTGCTATGACTTGTCAGTGACCCCTGAAAGCACTGAGTCAAAAAATAAAAATATGACCATAAGG
>NW_005842285.1:789441-807585 GCF_000455745.1 Alligator sinensis | reverse complement strand
TATATAAAAGATGGGAACAGGAGAAAAAACTCAGCAACTCACTTTCTGTTGGACCAGATTCCAGCAAACTTAAGTGTCATCTAAGTGCCTTGTGATGTGGTTGCCTGTCTAAGCCTGAGTTGGTTTGGGTTGCCCCAGAAACCTCTCTAAAATGAGCTGGAACCGCCTTATCGAGAAAGCTGTTATTTGCTCTATGGGACTGGCCCACTACTTTCTTGGCCTTGACCTGATGGGTGTAAATGTGTTTACATGACTTATTTGCTGCTGCTAATACATCTAAATACCACAGTTCCCAAGCAGGAAGCCATTGATGATTGGGTGTGTACAAAATATAAAATAAGCTGCTTATGGCATACCATATTCTATTACTAGAAGTGCACTGGCCAGGTTGCCTAGTAGAGTAATTCTGAGGTAAGCCACATCCCAAATTGGTACTTTCTTCAGAGCAGGTTGAATGGAGCGTCCTGCAAGGCAAAACCTTTATGCCGATATTTCAAGAGCGCCTGCTCATTTTGGCTTGTCCACATGCAGATACATTAGGTGCCATTTCCAGAAATTCACATCAACTTCCAGTGGCACCATAGTTGCTTAGCTCCTTTAGAAGTTTTAAGCAAGACAACAAAAATAAGCAACTGCTTTATATAATACTGACTTTAATGTACAGCTCTGTTTAATTCCCAATTTCTCCCCGTTTGCAGTTGTGCTGAGTTGAGCTGCTGAAAACCCCAACAGTACGCAGCAGGCAGTGCCTGCCTCACCCACCATGTAGACATTGGTCCCAAAACTGTACGTGCCTAGAGGTGTGACAACACCACCACACAGCTTCATTTCCGGAAGAAAGTGCAAGAGGGGAAGTTCAGTCAAATGTTATGTCAGGATTCATTAACCAAAACCCCAGCCGAGTCCACATCCGTTATGCATTCATTTCAAGGCTGGTACAAGGAGCAATGCTGAGGGCAGATGTAAGGTGCTCACTTGCAATGTCTCTTCCCTGTCACAGAAGTTGTAGAGCCATTATGGCTAGGGGTCTACCCAACTCAAAGAGCAGGCCAGTCGGCTTCACAGAGCCAGCCACCATTTTTGCGGGCTGATCATGGTGGGCCACCTCCCATGCCTCTGATTGGCCAAATTGACCCTGGTGGCCATGCCCCTCATCACTGATTGGTTGCAAGGGCTGTCCATCATGCAGCCCTGCCACTTGCTGTTGATTGGTGGAGAGGGGCAAGGCCAAATGATAGGCAGCCTTCAGCTAATCAGCAGTGCGGGGCGGGGGTAGCAGCCATCTTGGGCTCCCCTTTGTGCGGACAGCCCCCTTCCCCTTTCCCTCCTCACCCTTCCCCCAGGGCCTGCACAGCTGGGTCACAGCACCATGAGGACTGCTGGCTCCCTCTGAGCATTTTATTTTCAGTAAGCTTTTATTTTTTTTTTTTTGCACATCTCACAGGCATTGCCCGTTTTTGCAGGCAATGCTGGATTTCACGATTACTGCAATATCTACAAAATCACAATTTCGACAGGTCCCAAATTATGGCAACTAGAAGCTGGATGTCTAACAACACAACTCCTTATTGAATACAATGGTTGATTCTTATCCTCAGACCAGTTGGTAGAGCAGGTTCCTAGATTGTTTGTCATTCCTTCACTTTGCAAAATAGATCTGGGTATTGAAGTAAGAGGGTGGGCACTTGTATGTGTGTGTGAACATTTGCATATAGGCATGCAAGTTTCTCAAAAACCATAGCCAGGACACACAAGACCCACCCTGGTATTATTCTAGGATTGCTTTTGTCATGGGGGTATAGGGGAAAGAGGTGAGAAATGGCAAGAAGCCATTGATACTTTCCATTGAACCTGGCACCTAATTCTCTTAGCTCTATCTGAAATATACGGTCTGAACTGTTAAAATTCCTCAGACATCAAGAAGCTTTGCACGTCTTCTGTTAGGGAGATTAAAATGTTTTTACAGAACTGCACATTAAACTCAATCTCTTCCCACATCTCCAAGATTTCATTTGTGCAAACAATGTAGAGCATGGTTCCATTTAGAGTTACACAAACTAGACATGAAGCACAAATTACAGTGCATTCTCCAAGAGTCCGTCTCTCCCTTTCTCAATACAAATTGGCTCCCCTGTAACTAAGAGATGATCTTTCTCTCCCTTGTTTTGTTTTAGGTTGCCGCCCAGAATTAAGGTCTAAGGAGAAATATGAGATGAGCCACCACAATATTCTCCTATAAATCAGACAAGCCAAAGTCAGAAACTGAACTCAAAACAAGGAAGTTAAAAAAAACAAAAAACAAAGAAGAAACCACAGAAGCAAAATGACATGCGGTTTTGGGGGTTTTTTTAATTTGGGCTTCAGAAGAAAGATGGAAGATTGGAAAGATGGGATCTTGTCTGGGGGAGGCCGAGCTTAATGAAAGATGCATGTGGAATGAGAGCTGAGACGGAGGGCTCAGGCCATCAAGATCTAAGAAAGGTAGAAGGAGGCTGTTAAAGGTTAGAAGAGATTATGAAATGAGCTACACTGCTTCCACCTCGGTGGGAAGGCAAGTCCTCAAAATATCTTTCTTTTCTGCAAAATTCATTGGGCGATCAGCATCTGAGTCTGGGGCTGGGAGCAGCCATGCTGAAAAGCCATATACAAGTTAGTATCCTCATTGTCTTCAATAACCTGCTTGCTGTTAACATATTTTAACGAACTACTACTTGTTCTCTTGGCACGGCAGTGACAGTGCCCTCATCCGCTTAATTTACGTGTAAAGTGAAAGGGCGTTTTTGATGTTTTGAGCGCTATGCCTCGTAGTTGTGTATGAAGATTTGTTCCCCAAGTTTTTAAGCACAGGTTTGATAAGCACCTGGATCAGATGGATGATGCAAAAGAGGATTTGACTGAGCAGGGAGTTGGATTAGATGTCCTCCTGAGGCCCCCTTCCAGGCCTCCTTTTCTATGACTCCAATAGTGAGTGAAAATCCATCAAAAACGAGACCATAGTGGGCGAGGCACTGCAAAAAACACAGACCAGTAGGCAAGCACTGCCCCAGAAAGCTTATTATTTAACCAGACAGGACAGACACAAAGCAGAGTGAGGAACATAATGTATGAGCTGAGTGAACAAAGCAATGGCAACAAATGGCATTCTCGCTGGGTGCCTAGGGCGCCTGTACAATGAATGGGATGATCTAGTGGCTCCTGAGGACGATCCAGGATATCAAAGTATGGGGCTGTGTCTCAACTCCTGCACAGAGTTTGGGCATCTGACTCAGGACTGCAAAGGAGACATGCCCACCACGCTGCGATCCACACTGCTCAGCATGGAGATGCCAACTTCAACCAGAACACCATAACTGACGGCACGACTGAGTCCACTAGAAAACACAGCATCCCACATTCGCATGGGTTGCGAGGTTTGAGCTTTGTGGAGAAAGGAAGAAGCAGTGTGACTCTCTGGCCCAGTGGGGGAATGCTTCTCCGGTAGGAAGGAGTCCTGGGCTCCAGTCCCACTCCCAGGGGTGGAAGTTGCCGCCGTGTTGGTCTAAGGACACGGGCAGACAAGGTTCTTTGGGTAAATCTGATATCTTGTATCAGACCAACTCAAATAGTTGGAAAAATTCTTCTTTGTGAGCTTTTGGGTATAAATACCCTTCCTCAGGTTGAGGAAGCAACTGCAGTTGGTGTGTGCTCTTCCAGGATGGAACGAATAGTAAAGAGGCTAGAGGCTGCATGCAAGAAAGTCAGTCAGTGAAGATGTACATTGAGGAGTCAGCGGGTGAGAGACAGGCACTCTTTAGGCATTATACAAGCATTGGTTGGGAAAGAAAGAAAGAGCGCTTGTATCCGGGACCATTACCAAAGATTTGCCCCTCTCAAGGAAGTGCAGTAGCCACAAAGTTAGAGAGTCGGGATCTCCTTGGTTGCTGTCCATCTGGCCCCATAAAACTTGTATTCTTGGCTGTCCAGTGAGCCGGCTTCAGGAGGGGGCCCAACCCAGCCTAGCCTATAGCCTGGGGGCTAAGAAGGAGTATGACAGATTGGAGTTTGAACTCCCTGAGAGTAATGAAGACCTAGAATTCAGGGCTCGCGCTCCCTGGACAAGTGCTTATGCCATTAGGCTATTGGACAAAAGGTAGATACTCTCTCCCGTTCTTGTGGTCACATGGTATATTTGGCACAACATGGCTGCTGGGCCTGCCTAAGGAATGGGGTACTCGGGCAGAGCTGCAATGCCTCCCTAGATCACGGCAGTGCTCTGGAGGGAGTAAGGCACCTAGGGGGCTGGTTCGGACTGCTTTTGAGCATGTGCAATAGCCCAATCTACATTGGAGGCTTTCCATTAATATAAAATCCTGTATTCCCAATCTCTAGGAAATGGTCTGACCCACCAAGACGTGGGACGGACATCCTGACCGATGCAAAGCTACTTTTGATGTTACAAATGCATGAACAATGATGAACATTAGGAGCAGGTATAGCTGAGCATGGCCTTCTGGATTCATCCCAATATCGTTAATCGCTACCGAAAAGAAAAAAAAAATCCTTTATTACACTGATGCAAATTGGCGCTTACAACAGGCTTCCAGCAGACCTCGTATTAATTTCCATTGTACCTTTAAACACACATTCGGTGCATTTCTGCTGCCATCTGATCATATATTAAAATGTTTGCAGTTTAAAATGATCACCTGCTGGCACTCTGCTGTACAGCCATGAATAACCAAAGCACATAACTAGGGTCACATTGCTATCTGATGGCCACAGCAAAGGGGCTTTTTTTTTCCCCCCTTCAGAAACTGTGTTTATTTTGAGCAGCTTAGGTGGAATCACAAAGCATGTCAAAAGAAATGAATATTTCCTTTGTTAAAAAAACCCTTAAGTGCACTTCATAGTAGCAACCTGATGATTCCTAGCTTCTAATTTATAAGCAACGTATTAAATTTCATTCAACAGCTTAGTCATAGTGAGAACACAATAAAAAAGCTATTTCACAGCTAAAGTATTAAGTTGTTAATGAAAAGCAGTGGAAATATCATATTAGTTCAACTGATCATGTGGAACAAAAAGATGTTTTTATTACTATTTTGTGCCCGAAAAAGCATGAAATAGAGGACAACAATACTGTTTCTATGTACTCCTAAAGCTTCAAAGACAATATCAGATTTAACTACAGCTGGACCAGTTTATGATGTGATCCCCTTCCACACAGTATATTGCATTTTATGCAAGCCTTATCAGAGTGCATGCCACAAAAAGGATGACAGTAGATTTTCAGATGAGAGCACACTGACAATTTTTAATGAGAAAGCTTTAAAATAGAAGCTATAGATTCAACCGCATGCTAATATCAAATGACTGGTTTGATCTACTGGCTATGCTTATTGTAAAATAATGGGTGCAGTCATCTGAAGATCAAAACCTTTTTAATAATAACAGGAAAACACAAAGATTGACAGGCCTCTAGAAACATAGCATGATGTTCAGGCCATTCACTATTCAAGAATAAAGTACAAACATAACTGCTCTCCTGCTTCTTTGAACCAGTTTTGTTGGGGTTTTAGCATTAATTTTGGTTGCCTTAAAACTGCCCAGCGCTATCTTTTATTTAGAATATTTCCTGGTAAAAGAATTGGCAAAGGAATTTTAGTTTCCTTCCAACTCATATTTCTTTTCTCTCCAGGCACATTATGATGTGAAATCTCTCTGAGAGAGAGCAAGAACGCACGAACTTCAAACCAACATGGCTGGAGACCCTCTGGGTTAAAATCCGTGGGGAACACGGCACAGGGGACACAATGGTGGGAGTCTATTACAGATCTCCCACCCAAAGTCCTGAGCTTGACCAGGAGTTTGCCCAGGAACTGGCTGAGGCAGCTTGCTCCAGGACCATGGTTGTCATGAGTGACTTCAATTACCCGGACATCTCGTGGGAGGATCGCTCAGCAAAATCTGAGCGGTCGCAGAGCTTCCTCTCGTGCATGGATGACCTCTACCTGACTCAAGAAGTCTATGGGCCAACGAGAGGCAAAGCGCTGCTCGACCTGGTACTGGCTACTGGGGATGACCTAGTCGGCGACCTAGTGATCGATGGGAAGCTGGGTGACAGCGACCACAAGCTGATCACCTTCACCATCCGCCGAAAAGCTGGCAAGTCGGTCAGCAACGCGCAAGTCCTTGACTTCAGGAAAGCCGACTTTGACAAGCTCAGGAGGCTTGTCAGTGAGGCCCTAAGGGACCGTGACCACAGGGAGAGGGGAGTTCAAGAGGAGTGGTTGCTCCTCAAGGGAGCGATCCTCAATGCACAAACTAAGTCTATTCCATCTCGGAGGAAAGGCAGCAAGAGGGCACAGCAGCCCCCCTGGCTCTCCAGGGACCTAGCAGATCTCCTGAGGCTAAAAAGAAAGGCCTACAAAGGATGGAGGATGACAGTCACCTCCAAGGAGGATTATTCTGCACTGGTCCGGTCCTGTAGGGAGCAGACCAGGAAAGCCAAGGGGCAACTGACAACTGACGCCCAGGAAAAAGCCAACCTATTAAATAGGTACTTTGCGTCAGTCTTTCATCAGCCCCATGGGACGCCCATGCCCGCTACGGGACAGGGAAGTCTGGGTGAGGGTGATCCCCTGCCCTCCATTAATGCTGACTTTGTGAAGGAACATCTTGAGAAGCTGGATACCTTCAAGTCAGCTGGCCCTGACAATCTTCACCCCAGGGTACTCAAGATGCTGAACCTGTGAATAGCGAGGGTTTCCTGTACTGTGGTGCAGACTGATTAGCTCTGCAGTAAAGCATCACCATCTACACGTGCAACAATATATTATATATATAATATACCATTACTCCATATACCATTTACTCTGCCATATATTAAGGCAGAGTAAATTAATTAACTCCCCAACAGTACTATCTCACGGCAGAGTCATTTACTGCACTAAAATGCATGTGTGGACATTGAACACGGGTGTAAACTGTGCCCAGTCAGCCCAGCCCACCAGGGGTCTGCTCTGCCCCAGCTCAAATTGCTGCTGTCCTGGGCACACATGTAGATGCTGTGCCTGGGAGCGGCTTTCTTTAGCTCAAACGGCACGGGAGTTTATCACGTCGCCTTAATTGCATGTGTAGATCCACCCGGTGAGAGGAATAATATCACAACCTGCCCCTCTGAGATTTAAGCTCACCTCTGCAACTCCAATACAGACAGATTTCAAGACGGAGTTTTAAATTTCTTATTCTCTGCATTATGCGACTCCAGTTTTGTGCCATCAACTTATCCTAGGAAAGCACCAGCATAGGGACAAGATCATTTTATCCCAAACATGTTTGCCCATCACCATAAGTCATTATAATTACATAATAATGACACGCTATTTCTGGACTGCCTTCTTTACAAGAATAGGAGCACGCTTCACAGCTGTTTAAATCTTCAACCTCCCTTAGAAGGGGTCATGAACATGAGTTTTGGTCCCAAGTGATGGATGTGAAAATGGAGATGGGGTGCTTCTCCTCCAAAATTGCCCTTAAATATTTCTGGTTGTGCCACAGTTAACCAGAGAACATGGTCCAAGGGGTCTCTATACCTCCATTTACTTGGTAGGGGGGAGTGGCAAGCAGAGATAAGCCAGTGCTTGCTGAAGGCAATGGTGATCATTCTATTGACTTCAGCGAGCACTAGTTGAGCTCTCTACTTGTATAACAATATTTAGTTTTCAAGGACCTAAAGTGTAAAGATTTTAAGGAAAATAAAAACAATAACTATTGCAATAACTGTGGCAAAACCAGGAACAGAGCAGAGAGCTCCTGGTGCTGAGTGACCCTCCTCTACCCAACAGATCACACCACTCCCATTGAGCAAAATAAAAATTGTTTAGGACTAGGAAGAGCTAAAATGCCCTGCCAAGTAGGTAGGGAACTGCATGGTAGATATCACTGCAAAAGCAAGTCACCGAAGTGTCATTTTTGCTACAGCTGAAATATCCACATGGGCACAAACCCCGGTCTTAGATCCTCAAGAAAGGTGCTTAATGAGTAGGTAGAGATAAAACCAAGTTTTCACCAGGAAGTGGATGCACGCTGTCGGCACGAAACTGCCTGTAATACAGTGAAGACAGAGAGCATCATTCATTCTCCCTTTGTCTCTCCCGGTCCAAAAACCTGGTGTTATTTTTATCTGGTCAGGGGAAAAATAATGCACAGGGCGCTGGCGCCTGGTCCTGTCACCCCTTGCTGTTGCATTTTTTCTCATTCTGAAGTTCTTCTTACCCAACAAATCAATCCTGTCACTAGACCTTCAACTGCTTTACGTGACGCTGTCATATTCATCATCCCGTGTCAATAGAAGGATACGACACAAATATCATTTTGCCTGGCTGTCTTACTTTTCCATCCATAGCTATGGAGACTCCAATTCCCCTCCCAGCAAAGTGCAAGGGATAGGGGGATAGAGGGAGGGAGGAAAGGTGGGGCCCAACCACCAGCACAACGCCGAGGTGATCAAGGGCTAACCAAACACGTGGCTGCGGCTTCCTTGTAGCTTGGATCAGTCGCCTTGTGACTCAGGTATGGCGCATCCTAAACGAGGCAAAGATGTACTTGCAGAAGTTTCGTGTCACCGGTTTTCACCGTCTATAGATGCATACGAATTTGTGGGGGGGTGGTTTCCCCCTTGCATCTGCCAAAATGCTGGCTGTTGACAAACTAGTCTAAGTCCTTCCGAAGGCATCTTTCATGAGCTGACTGCATATATCTGAACGGATAGATACCTCATTAATGTGCTATATTTCAACCCAGAGAAAACAATGCATGTCAAGAGACTATAAACAACAAGTACAAATGATACAGGTCACCCGTGATGAATGCACCCACCGTTACATGAAACATGACACGTGGGCTTTGCTTTACAAAAAAAATAAAATCAAGGAGAGAAGGAGACGCGCAGGAGGCTACGGCTCCTCGTGCATTTGTCTATTCTAGACGATGACAGAGCCCAAAAAAACCCCCACCGTGGCCTAAAGAGCACAAGAGTTTCTTTGCTCTTTTACACTTTTCTACAGGGATAACAGAGAAGACAGATTACACTATTAGACTCGGGTCCAGTCGGAAGCAGAAATCAGCTGACTAGAACTGGAGTGTGGATCAGCAGCGCCAACAGCTAACAAGATTTCCCTGCCAAAGGAAATCTTTCACGGCCATTCATTCCTGTGTCACTGGGGGATGCATCCACGCACGGAAAAGCTCCTTCGGAAAGAATTTGGCCTCATCCGATTGAAAAGATCGGCAAGCCTACACCTGCTCTCCCTCCCTTGCGTTCAAAGCCTTGCAATTCAGCAATGTTTCTTAAGCACGAATGCTCAACGTTAAGCACGTGCGTAATGCTGAGCATTCGAGTACTCTCTTAAAGTGCGGCATGGGCCAAAGTACCTTGCTGAAGCAGAGCTAGGGGTAGGAGGTTGGCCTTCGTATTTTCCTGAATAAAGGGACAATTTATAATTAAGGCAAGTTTGCAGGTTGCTGTCATTAGCAGAAGAAGGATGCGAGTGGAAGGAGCCAGCTCATAAATTACTATTATAGCATGAATATACAACAGGCAAGGCTTACTATATATTCATTAGGCCATGGATCCCAGCCGATTTTGGAAATCTAAATCTTCAGAGGCTATATAATTCATACCCTGATGCTCATCAAAGCCTCTTTATAGCACTCACTTTGGTGACAGAACTTTTTTCCTTTCATTTGAAGCAGGCAGAGTTATGGAGGAGTCGCACAACGAAAGCACCTGCATAGTAGCAACTACCCAGGAAAGGGCCTAGCTATAATATGACTGCTGATTTTTGAACTGCTATGCATGCTGTGTATGCCTGCAAACATAACAAATGTGCGCGGCTTGGCTTGTAGCACCTAATTTGCAATAATATTGAAGTCCCCCACAATAACTCATTTACTCTTATAATAAATATATAAAAAAAGACAAATTGCTACATTGAACATGCATTTTCTTCGCTGCAAGTAGCTGCTACCCCAGGGAGAAAGCCCTGAGCTGCTAACTAATAGTAAATCCTTTGGAAAATCATGTGTCATAATGATGGACAACCAGGGAAAGGGTATTAAATAGATTTAGAGGTTAGATACTCTAACAAGAACAAAAGAGGCCTTTTGTAAGCTAGCGCCAATCAGAGCTGGCTCATTGGTATGATTAGCACCAAGTCCAAAGAAAGTTTCCATTATGAGACAAGAGGGAGAATTTAACCAAAGAACCTTTTCCAGGAAGATCAGTCTGGGGTAGGTCGTGTTACCATAAAGATCACATAACTTTTTGGTTCCCAAGAGATTTTAGCACTTGGGTACTAGTATTGTGGTCTCTTTCAAACCATTCAGGCTGGGGTTATTTTCTTCCTCCTTTTGTCCATCTATTCATTAGTATTTCATTATCGTAAAGCATATCTGTGCTGGAGTGTATTACCACTGTATGATCCCAACAGAAGACACAGAGATGGTTTGGTTGGAGAGACAAAAAAGGGTGCCCAGGAGATAAGAAACCATAATAAAGACGACGAACTTATCTCACGTGGCCTCGAGGAACTACTCACACACTGAAAGTTTAAGCATGAGCATAAATGCGAGTAGGACTGGCGCCTCCAACGCAACCTGCTACAGAAAGCTGCAAAATGAAAAGGTCGTGTCCAGATCCAAACATTAGATGCAGCCAGGGTTTTAGCTTGGACTAATTTCAGCTAACAGCTTCTAACGACGTTTGCTGTCCTGCAAACTGGAGCTCATCATAAGCATCTTTGGCTGAGTTCAGTCCAAGACACAGAACATCTTACACTTGGTCAAAGGACCTAACTCTGTTTTGGGGGGTGTTGTTTGTGTTTTTGTGGACTCCTTAGTAACTATTTCATGTCTCTGCAACAACCCAACTGTTCTCCGACTAGCTCCAAGTTTTTCCTTTAGACTGCTTTTTTTCTTTTTATTGTTCCAGATACATCACCCCAGAGTGATTTATCGCTATTTTGCAATCGTTATCAGTTTACTATTTTAACTGATACACCATAAATCAAGAAGAGGAATGTTAGGTGGGACTCCGAAGTGTAGCTTTCATTCATTACCTGCAAAGACTATAGCCATTTCATAAAAACCAATATCGGGGAAAGAATCTTATTGGCGAGGGCCAGTGAAATTCATTTCATGCTTCAAAAGTTTGTGATTGGCCTGGGAAGGGGGGAAAAAAACAAACCCTCAATTGTTGGAAATCATTTTTTGTTTTAAACCAGCAAACGCCCAAGACTGAGCTATGTCAATTATTACTACACTTTCTACTCTAATACAATGGAGACTATTCCAGCCCTGCCCTTGTAGAGCTGACTGTGCTTGCTATTCATGACAGGATGGGGAAGAGTCATAGCGATGGTACTAAAACTCATGCCCTCGGCTTCAATGCCTTCCAGCTGCTGTTGCACAACTCAAAAAGTTGCGCTGTTCAGAAACCAGACTTCGGAAAAGTCAAGCTGAATATCAGGCAGAGATTATTTTCCTTACATCGAGACTAAGAAAACTAGTTCCCAAAGATGAGCAACGGAAGACTCATCATTTAAAAGCAGATTAGAAAAAAAGAGAAGATGATCTAGTATATGAAACAGTTCTACAAAGAACTCTAGAGACCAACGTTTCTGTAGTATTTCCTATTTCCAGATTTCTCTCATTCTGTTTAAGTCTTAGTTTTTCATTGGTGGGAAATGTCTAATTGAAATTAGTAACTGAAGACTCTTAGACATTTGAAAAACAGGCCCTACAACCTAGAATGACCCGCTTGTCAGAGCCCTCATATTCCTGATCACCTATCACTTCCTGCCTGCTTTCAATGCACATTGATTGCATTGGCTCAAATTAATTTGCAATAGGCACTTCAGTGCCTTGCCACCGAGGCCTGGTGGCAGAATGCAAAGCTATCTCCGATACTGATAGGGCCCCTTCCCCCTATTATCCGAGTACAACTGTCCCACCATCTATAACATTTAGCCTCAGAAGATCCCTGCAAGATGGGAAAATGCTACTATTGGCATGTTAATAAATGGAGATCTAAGTCACAGCCTAAACAACCTGCCCAGGATCAATAGGGTGGTAGACAGAAAACTGAATCCAGGTCTTCCACAACTCATGCCACAGCTCTCACAACTAGGCAATCCATCCCCTTCACAGTTCAGCTTCAGAAGGACAGAAACACTTGAGCTGGGAAAGGCCCCTAAGTGGACAAGCTCTTTCAGTCCTCTGTGTGCAATCTTGTGGGAAGAGCAAAGGAATGAGAGGTGCAGACGCCTGGGGTCCAAACCTAGCTCTGCTACCAACTCAGTAGGGCATGAGGCCAAGGGTGGGCAAAATACAGCCCGCAGGCTGGATCCAGCCAATGGAGGGGCTTCACCTGGGCCATGGGGGGATGGTCCCTCAGTCCCGCCTGACCCAGGCAGTCCAGCACGGAGCTGCCCCAGCCCCAGTGCATGCCCAGGGGGTGGCAGGATACACTAGGGGTACGGGGTGCAGAACAGGCGCAGGCACGGGGGTCAGGTCAGGGCTGTACATGAATCTAGCTGATCTGCTCCTGCCCGGGACAGTCTGGAACATGCACAGGATGCACTGGGGCTGCACGCTGCTGTCAGTGGTGGGGAGGTGTCGCAGGGCACAGGGTCCGGGCCATTGGGGGGCAGGGGCAAGTGCTGCCCGGCTCAGGGGGGCATGTGCAGGGGTTCCCAAGCATACCCCACACCCTCCCCTGAAAACCATACAACTGCACTCTCCCCCACACAAAATCATACAGCCTACAAACACTGCACCCCCACATACACACTCACAGGTCTCTGGGGGGAGCCCCACTTACTACTCCCCGCACACACCCCACCACACACATGCAACCGCCCCGCCACACACACACCCAGCCACCCTCCTCCTCCACACACCCCACAAACCCCATACCCACCCACACATCTCCACAAACACCCCCACAAGCCCCCCATACCCATCCACATCCACACATACCCCCACACCCTCACCCATACCCCACATACACTCACAGACCACATACCCCCCCTCCCCACAATATACCAGGGTAAGACTTCATTTTGAGCTATTATGCAATCACCTCTATACACACACGATGGAAACACACACAAATGAAGAAAAAAATCTTGTTAAAATAAAATTATAATATGTTATTGTGGATGTGCATAGATGTCATAGATTTCATGGACATTAGGGCTGGAAGGGACCTCGGAAGATCATCGAGTCCAGCCCCCTGCCCAAAGGGCAGGAAGTCAGCTGGGGTCATAGGATCCCAGCGAGATACATGTCCAAATTTCTCTTGAAGGCGTTCAAAGTCGGTGCTTGAACCACCTCCGGCAGCAGTCTATTCCAGACCTTGGGGGCTCGGACAGTGAAGAAGTTCTTCCTTACGTACAGCCTGAAACGTTAGATTTTTAGTACATAATTTGGGGTTTTTTCCAGTTCCAAGATGGCACACCCCCTTCCCTAAAGGCGTACTTCTGGGGCAAGGGCAGGGACTTCCAGTGTCAAAGGTCAGGGGTTAGGACTTCCAGTACCAAGATGACGAACGAGGGGCGAGCCACCTGCCAAGGGGAGGGGCTACCCCTGTGGCCCTCGGCAGCTCACCAAAACTCATAAAGCAGCCCTCCAGCCCCTACACTAGGCCATCTGCATCACCTCTTGTCATCTCAGTTTGTCCATCTGTAAAATGGGTCTCACCACCTCACTGGCACGCAGAGAGACTTTGCTAACAAATACTTGAAAGGTGCTCTGATGACACAAGAGCCAAACTTTAAGTTATCTCCCTATTTTCTCTTTTTCCAAAGTGGGTAGCTGCCTTCCTTAGCCTTTCCTCGAGATTTAGACTCTCAGGAGCTTGTATCACAATTGGGTTGCGCAGAAAGTACGGACAAACATTGCTAATTTACACTTTAAGAGGCTGAAGAGAAACCTTTTCTTTCGACTTACCATTTGTTACTCAAATGCCTTTCACCCTGTCACTGTTACTGGGAGAAAGCTGCTGAACTGGAGCTGCACAGCTCATCCTCAAGGCTTCTTGATGTATCAATATGGACTGAACATCAAGTGGACGACTGGGTACAAAGGTGTGGTTATTATGAATCATTTATTACTCTAGCTAAAGCTTTAGAAACAACATTCACTAATGTAAAAGATAACTTGACTCTGGGAATACTGCTGTCACACCGGCTGCATATTTTACAAGGGGAAAAAGATTCCTTTAGGTCTGTTTGTTGTGTTAACCCTTTCAAGCCCATATTTTTGATGTGAGGCCATTTTGATCTTTTTTTCTCCTTCAGGAAGACAATACCAAACAACTCCCACAATTTTTGTTGAAGTTTCTGCATCTCGCACCTTCATATTTGGAGAGTTTTAGGCCTGGAGAAAGTCTGAAAATAAAGCACGTTCATAGCAGATACAGACTATCTTTATTTGCAGTAGAGGCCTTAGGGGAGGGCTAACCAGGCAACTGCCCGGGGCCCCACACTTTATAAAAATAAAAATTAATTACGCTGAATATTTATATTATCAATATTGTATTAAGATACCTTCATTGCAGTTTCGTGGATAGGGCAAAGTGAACATGAAATAAAAAATGTCCAACTTGCTTATAGGTCATCAAGCCTTTCTCTAAGTGGCCCCAAATGGCTCTCTTGCCCAGAGCCCCAACAACCCTAAGGCCACCACTGTTTATTTGTATGTGCATCCCAGTGCGCATGGACAAAACTATATGATTATAGACTAGAATATGGAAAACCACCCAGGTTCATTCTTTGGTAGATCATTACATTGTGATCTTGAATAGAATTGTAAATGATCCTCTTGATAAAAAACATAATACCACAATTGAATTGGTTTCCCTTATTTAGATGGAGACATGAGACAACAGCTTCATTAGGTGGGCATTTTCTAGGAAACTCCCAAATATTTTTTGAAGTTGTCCTTTTGTGGTTAGATATGTAGAAAGAAACTGCCCTTTGGGTCAATGCATCTGCATGTTGCACACCGGAACATACCCAACGTGCCCATGGGAGACCTTTGCAAACTGTGTACAAGTTGATTCGTTATACACACAGAAGCCAATCGGTCATTCCAAATTTCATTCATTTAGCGAATGTGATTTTGGAATATTGTTTCAGCCATCTTAAGGCCCTATCATCGCCAGCGTGAAGAGCTTGAAGGCCACCAGGTAGCAGAGTAAATGGACACGAGTCAACAATGCAGGACATTTATTCAGAATAAACCTATGATTTAAATTAGTGAGATCAAAAGGAAAGATCCCAGCATCTCTCTTCCTGACGGTCTGCCTTGAGATTAACACTAAGGCCCAGATCCCATTCAACCCATTGAGTATAATCCTGCAGTACCCCGCTCAAGTTCCTGAAAAACCGCTGGCACCCCAACTTTTGCAATCTTAGCCAACAAAATCAGCGAGCAGCAAAAAGATTCGTTTGCCTATGGCATTATCTTTTTCCCAAGAACTTAAGTAGGGTGAAGGAGGATTGCACTTTTGCCCTCATCCTGTTAGGCACCTAATAGGTGGAATAGGATCTGGCCTTAAGAGCCACTTCCTGCAAACACCATGGTCCCGAGTGGTTGAAAAGTGCAGTATACACCAAGCAAAAGACATAGACAACTACACCAAAAATTCAAATTTCTTCTGCTTCTACTAGCAATCTTGTGACCCTCCAAAAGATTTGCACAGCACTAGCCAGATATACGGATATATAACTGAACACTTAAGCTTGTACAGACAACTTAAACACGTCAATAGAAGAGCCTCTCTCATGGCTTTTCAAGATTTCAAGGTTTCGAGGGGGATTGGAAGCACAGATGTGGCAAAGATAAAATTCATATAACTTAGGGAAGGGTTTGAGGTTTGAGGAGAAAAGTTCAGGTCAGTCCTTACCCTGTAAGAGCCGACTGATTCATCCGAGTCTGACTTGCTAGTGCTGTGTTTAACCGAACTGTGGTGTTTTAAATCAAGGCTTTCCTTCCCACCCACTACGGGTTTTCATACAGGGAGCAAATTTGTGGTAAGAGAAGGAAATGCTGAATGTGGAGGAGGGGGCAGAAGACAAGGATGTTTGTCTCGTGCTGAAGGCAGGGTAGATCCAGAGGGTTTGTCTCACACTGAGCTCTTGTAAGCCGTTTAGCTGCCCTTAAGGGAGAGCCTCACAAGGTGGCTACAGGAGATATATACTGAATTAATATCTCTGTGTATGCCTGCCAAGTCAAAGGTGGTGGTTACTGCGGTGCGAAAAGCCAAGGCTCCCCACATCCCCTTTGGGGGTCCTTATGCCATTAATGTCCACTTCATGCCTGGGCTTGGGTTTATAATAACGTGATGGGCTCACCTGCCCTGCACCATCTCAAGGAGCTGAGAGACTCAGCTGACAAAAAGGAGGTGTCTTTTTAACTGCCTTGTCCCATCTATCTTATTCCTGCTGCCAGACATACCGTGCAAACTCAGCTCTTGCCAGCTGATGATAGGGTATTCTGCATCGGTGTCAATACACTTCCCCAAACACATACACACAAGGCCTTATTCCTCAGCCACCCTCCTTCCAGCCAAACAGAACTAGACAGGAGCCCCGTAGGAAGAGGTCGATGACACCCCCCAAGTCACCAGTGAGATGGTACTCCCAGTCTGTACTGGGTTGGAGATTGGGGCTGGGACAGCCTTTGGAGAGCCATGAGACTAAGACATTCTTTTAAAATTTAAACTAGAGGAAAACCATAGTGTAAAGATGCCCCTTCATTGGCAGATGCCCTGCTCTCCCCTCCCTTTCCTCCCCACCCACCCGCACCCCCAGCTCATCCCACAGATCTATAATGAATTAGGTTCTTGCTCATTAATAAAAAATGACAAGCCATCATCTCATTGAAATCCTCCATGCTGGAACGGCATGCAGATAAACCCCCCCAGCTTTCTCTCCAATTCCTCTGGGGCTCAGCAAATAATGAGGCTCCGGGATGGACAGGACACAGTGAGCCGCAACTGAATAGAGCTTAAGTTGCAAGAGGAGGAAATAACCTTTTCATTACAGTCATACGACTTTAATTTTAATGACTTTTTCATCTCCATTAACAAAGAGCTTGGATCGGAGGCCTTGGTAGGGCTACCAACAGGGTCACCAAGTTATAAGAATGTCACAGGATACAAAGGAGTTAAGCTGTGTCATAGCAATGAGCTATTCATTGCTTCAGATTCCCAAGATGTCCTGAGAGCTAATATGATTCAGAAATGCAAGATTTCTGAAAGTAACAAAACAAAACGCAAGAAAGAAAAAGAAACGTAAAAGAAAAAGAAAAAACCCAATGAGCTTTGTAGACTGAATTCTCCTAAGGGAGTCTGCTGGTCTCTGAGTCATAGACACTTGGGTCCGTCTGGCTAACCCCTCGCTCCACTTCCACAAACCTGACCCACTGCTATGATAATCACAAAGCGACTAGTTAGGCATTCTGCGTTACCAAGTAAGACAGAAAAGTAATAAAGAGGGATTGACAAAAGGAAACCATAAAAACAAATTGCAGTGTCTACTAGATATTAATAATGGCACCAGGCAACATCTCTTATTTATTTTAATAATCTTGAGTTATATGGCAAAGGGAGTACAAATTACAGCTCACAATGTCATATATACAACCCAAACTTTATTCTGCACAGCATCTCTCATACAAACCAGAGCCCAAAACATTTTGCACAATTAGAGAGATAAATAACAGCAGAGGCAGAGAAAGAGCTAGTTACAGACACAGGGGAAGGAAAGGTTTGAAGCTGAACCTTGGAATGAGATGGAGAGATGACAAGGTAAGAAACATGTCTGATCCAGAGGGTAAGAGATGCAAAGGAGACAGCTCTTGCATTAGCAATACATGTTTTGGGAAGCATGCAATCAGAGAAACCAGTAAGAGATGAACAGAGAAAGGGGTGAAGAGATAAGAGAGAGAGGAGTAGGCTGTGGGCAACCTGCAAAAGGGTCTCCATAGTTAAACACATGCTTTATTACAGGAGTGTCTGTGATCCATGTATTTAGGCTACTCAATATTTTCCACTATAAACGTTCTTCTAAGTGTTTTAACAGCACTAGTGTTTCC
>NW_005842285.1:786629-789410 GCF_000455745.1 Alligator sinensis | reverse complement strand
AGCAGGAACTTAATATTGGCCAGGAGGAGGGATCTGGTATCAAAGAGACACCATTTGGACCTGGGTGGTTTCTGAAAACACTATTTGCCCTCAATGGTTTGCTCAGTGCTGGTTGTTTAGGGCTGGCTGCCAACATCTCCGAATGCTGTGTTAGCACCTGAATGACTACTTTGCCTCGGTCTTTCACCAGACCAAGGGGAAAACCATGCCAGGTAGAGTAGAGGATGAGCACGGTAGGAATAAGTGCCTTCCTACTACTGCCATAGAAATGGTGTATGACCAATTAATAAAATTAGATGTATACAAGTCAGCAGGACCAGATGATCTTCATCCAAGACTGCTGAAGGAGTTGGCTGAAGTCATTGAGAAACCCCTGGCAAAACTCTTCCACAACTCCTGGTGCTGGAGAAGTCCTTGAGGACTGGAAGAGGGTCAATGTTGTGCCGTACCCATCCACAAGAAGGGTAGGTGGGAGGACGTGGGTAACTATAAGCCAATCGGCCTAACTTCCATCCAAGGGAAAATCCTAGAAAAGTTCATTAAGGAGTCTATCTGCAATAAGCATGCAGAAGGTAATATTCTGAATTACAGCCAGCATGGCTTTGTCGCAGGAAGGTCTTGCCTTACCAACCGCATCTCCTTCAATGACTAGGTAATTCACCACCTGGACATGAGAGAGCAGGTTGACATTGTATACCTGGACTTCCAAAAGGCCTTTGATCCCCATGATGTCCTCACGAGAAAATTGGAGGATTGTGAGCTTGACTTTGAGACAGTCAGGTGGGTGAGAAACTGGCTGCAGGATAGGACCCAGAGAGTCATAGTGAATCGATCTGTGTCATCCTGGTGAGAAGTGGCCAGTGGTGTCCCACAGGGGTCGGTGCTCGGTCCAGTACTTTTCAACATCTTTACTAATGATTTGGATGTGGGGGTGAAGAGCTCACTGGCCAAGTTCGTGGATGACACCAAGTTATGGGGAAGCGTGGTCACTCTTGGAGATGGGCTACAGATACAGGCGGACCTAGACAGGCTAGCAAACTGCGCGGAACAGAATCTGATGAAGTTGAACGTTGAGAATATTGCTCGGGACGAGCAACCCCCAACACACATACAGGCTTGGTGGCACCAAACTGACCAGCACCACAAATGAAAGGGACCTGGGGGTAATAATAGACCACAGCATGAACATGAGCTGGCCGTGTGATGCTGTAGTCAGCAGGGTATATAATACTCTGGCAAGCACCAATCGATGCATCTCAAGCAAAGTCAAGGAGGTGATTCTTCCACTCTACTCAGCACTGATGAGACCGCAGCTGGAGACTGCATCCAGTTCTGGGCATCGCACTTCAACAGGGACGTGGACAAGCTTGAGAGAGTCCAATGAAGAGCCACCAACATGATCAGTCTTACACAGCAAACCAGACGAGGAAAGGCTGAGGGATCTGGGACTCTTCAGCCTGAGGAAAAGAAGGCTGAGAGGGGACCTGGTAGCAGCTCACCGCTACACTGGGGGAGTACATCAAGGGCTTGGTGAGCAAATGTTCACTGGGGCACCTGAGTGGAAAACCAGGAGTAATGGCCACAAACTCCTGGAAGGTTGATTCAGGCTCAACATTATGAAGAGCTTCTTCACAGTCAGGGTGTCCAGACTGTGAAATAAGCTCCCTCCAGAGCTGGTGCAATCACCTACCCTGGGCACCTTCAAGAGGAGACTGGACGGTCTCCTTGCTGGGGTCACCTGACCCCCAGTTATCTTTCCTGCCTGGTGCAGGGGGCTGGACCCGATGATCTTCTGTGGTCCCTTCTGGCCTCACAATCTATGAATCTGTGTGCCCTAGCATGGCATGCAGGGCTACTCAACACAGGACAAAAATCAATCAAATCTTTGTCTTGCTGCCACCGTTTCCCATTCCCTGTGGAAATATGCACTGGGTTGGGAATAAGGAGACCTAAAATTCAAGTTTTACCTCTTTCAATGACTGGTGTTCTTATTCTTGGGCTTTTCCAACCCTTATACAAGGCTGCTTACACTACAGAGCAGTGCCAGAAGATGGGAATGGACCACTGCTGCATGGCAGACCTGTACTTCAGCAAAACAGATGCACCGTGTCTCAGAGGGAATCTGCCCTTGGCTGTGCAGTTTATGAGATTCAGCCACTCATACATGCGATGCACTGTTCAGTGTTTTATACATCCTTCTGTAGGGGTTGGTTTGAAAGAGTACAATACTCTCCCCTACTGTCAGCTATTGTATCGATTCTTTTGGATCCGGTGTGGGAGAAGCTGGTGCTACAGAGATTTAGATTAAGAGATCAACCCCCAATGTTGATGGCAGTCATGGGAGGGGTGATGGACTATTACAGTTCTTTGAAATATGCAAATTAATATGTATTTTATACTTAAAAACTAAAAAAAAAAAAAGATATTTTAGAGCCTTTTCTCAAAAGAATGAGAAAGATCCTGATTTAAGAGCTCAAGATTTAGAAAATGTAAGCATGAAGGCTGCTCACACAACTATATCAATGCAATCTTTAATGACATATTTAAACATTATTTGTGAGTTTAGACCCAAGTCATTTTGATTACCGTCTTGTTCGTTTCCACGAACCAATACGAATCAAACAGACATGGAGGTTTTTCAGCTTGTAGGTACTGAGCGTCAATGGTGTCTTCTAATGCCATCCCATTAAAGTCAATGGCAAAGCACCCATTGACTTCAGCGGTGCAGGATCAGTGTTCACAAAAGTTATTTTGATAATGCCTACTATAATCAGCTCAAGA
>NW_005842285.1:779110-786619 GCF_000455745.1 Alligator sinensis | reverse complement strand
CAGCAAAAAAGTAGTCAGAATGATGGGAATAGGAGGTCTGCTATACAAACTAATGAGACTGGAAAATGCAGGTATATTTCATTGCAAGGCTGGGATTCTTAACTGTAGGGTGATAAAGAACAACAGATATCTCTGATAGTTATAATTTGTATTGCGATACACCTAGAAGCCATAATTAAATATCAGTGGTCCACTGTGCTAGGCACTGCATAAGTACATAAAAAATGACCTATGCCCCGAAGATCTTATAATCTTGGTGTATGATTCTCATACTTATAGCCTTGGCAATGCTACACTCGCTAGCACTACGACCGAAAGAGACTTGGGGGTCATGACTGACCACAAGATGAACATGAGCCACCAACGCGATGCTGCAGCTTGCAAAGCAAATAAAATTCTGGCTTGCATCTACTGATGCATCTCAAGTAAAACCCAAGAAGTCATCTTCCCAATGTACTTGGCCTTGGTGAAGCTGCATCCAATTCTGGGCTCCACACTATAGAAGGGATGTGGAGAAGCTTGAGAGTCCAGAGGAGAGCCACATGCATGATCAGAGGTCAAGAGAGCAGGCCTTATGAGGAGAAGCTGAGAGCCATGGGACTCTTCAGCCTGGAGAAGACAAAGCTCAGGGGTGACTTGATGGCAGCCTATAAGTACATCAGGGTGTGCATCAGGATCTGGGGAAACATCTGTTCAGCAGAGCACCCCAAGGGAAGACAAGGTCTAATGGTCACAAACTGCTGGAAGGCCAATTTAGACTGGACATAAGGAAAAACGTCTTTCCCGTCCGAGTCTCCAGAGTCTAGAATAGACTCCCCCCAGAAGTGGTGCGAGCACCTACTGTGGATACCTTTAAGAAACACTTGGATGCTTATCTTGCTGGGGTGATCTGACCCCTGCCAACTTCTTGCCCCTTGGGCAGGGGGTTGGACCCGAGGATCTCGCGAGGTCCCTTCCAGCCCTAACGCCTATGAAATCTATGACAAGAGATAAAAAACAACACAAGAGAGAATGGAAGAAGTTAAAGAAAACGGGGTTAGATTAGCATTAAAAAGCTGCAGTCAGAGCATGCCAGATACCCCGTCCTTTGTAAGATACTGGATCTTATGATACTCCTGGTATTTCAGAACAGGCCAAAATTCAGCATGATTCACTATGAAGGCCGGGAGCTTTCAGCATCCTAACGTCTTGAGCCGGCCTAGCCCTGCGAGGGGCTAACGAAGCCAGTTTCATAAACAAAAGTTGTCCATCAGCCAACTTCGATTGCAGATTGCACATTCCACCGTTACGACCAGACATCTGAGAAAAACAACTGTGTTTTGTGCTGAGGTCAAGTACTCCTTTCTCCCTCTCCCTTGTGTGCTGTACACCGAGTGGAACTATTTTTGCTATCTGGAAAGTATTTATTCATTTGCAACAAAAAAAACACCCTTCTCATTTCAGTACAACAATCCCTAAGAATTACCCTGGTCTCTTGAGGGGATTTTTTGACTCTGCAGACCAAGGTTGTGAGTGTGTAAAAATGCTGAGTCGACAATGCAAACTGCCCGTCGCATTCCCCAAAGACTCCTCCCGTCAACTGATCTAAAAAATGAGAGCTTTCCCACAAAACAGGAGGATGTCCTCAGTGCTGAGAGGTTATGCACTTAAAAAAAATGCAGACTGAATAACAATTTGGTTTTAATTTGCCACCAAAACAAGGGGTTCCCAAATGATCATTTAGTACTTGCATTTGGAAAAAAAAAAATGGACATAAATTAGTGACACACATCAGCCTAGGAAGACAACCATGCCTGAGTAAAGGTCACTTCATTTCCCACAATTACCATTCGCAGGCAGAAACGATATGGATTAGCAAAATAAACGTACCCGTCATCACGTCTGGATGATCCACAGCCTCTGGCTCCCTTGGACCAGTGCGCACAAATAAATTCCTAACTTTGGGGCCTGTGACTGCACACCTGCCTCCACCTTGCCAGAGACCCCCCATCTAAAAACAAACCAATGTTTAATGTCACAACCCAGGGAAAAGATTGTGGCCTAAACCACACAAGCTATGCAGATCACTAACAAATGACATGGAGAATCTTACAGACATTTCTGTTGCACCAAGGCAAGCATCATCATAGCATGCAAGAGCTACCTAAGCCTAAATGAATTCAACCTTTCACCACCCTTATAACGCAGAGTGCATTATCCCCATTTTATAGACAAGAAAACAGACAATTCAGGACGAGATTTTCAAAAGCACTCAACCTCCATTCAACTCTAATCCCACTGATTTCTTGTATTATTGATTTCTAATGGCAGAGGAGATGAGCTGAACCGGAGCTTGTTTGAAAATCCCACCCTAAATGATTTGCTGGGAACCAAACAATAAATGTGTGGAGGGGGTCACAAGAGAAGCTGCGTCTCTAGGGTTGCGGCCCACTATAGCCTTCGCCATATTATCATCCTTCTCCATACATGAACACCTCGCGGTGTACCTGGAAGTGAACTGCACACCTCTGCAGTGCTCGGAGAGGTGGTATTAAAACCATTAATTAAGGGGACAGTCTCATTCTGCAACAACTTGGACATCCAAGTGGCCTCTTAAGACTAGTATCCTACACAGCACATGGCACTTACCCATTATGGAAACCAAATAACTACAAAGGCAAAGGTTGCATCAGAAAGAAACGGTCATTTCAATGTGGTCAATCATAGATGGAAAAAGGATTCATCAGACCATGGATAAAACAGCATTGAACGTTCAAAACCTCCACACTGGGCATTACTGAGTTCAAATAAAAACCTAATGTCAACTTTCATTTCTACCCAGGAGAACTTTTACAACCTTTTCTCCAATGCCTGACAAAGGGTGTTTGCACCCAAAAGCTTGCAATTAAAGACATTTTTTTGCAAAACTCTTGTTGGTCTAATAAAAGATAATCACCTCTACTATGAGTCCTGGCTGCCTTTTCCTCTAGACCAATACAGCTATAACTTGGAGACCTATGAGAACCACTGGAAAACTTAAGCACAGCACCTACATGCCACGCTGTACATCAAAACGGTGCCAAAAGTTGCACAATGCTTCTTCTTTAGTCATTCAGTTCCAAGCAGGGCTCCCCTTAAATAACCCTGCCGTGGCACTGGGAGGATGCACACAAAAGGAAAGACCCCCCCTGTGCTTAGTTCTAGCTAATGTTTTTCTAGTTACTTTTTTTTTTTAATCTCACACTCCAAACACAAGGCAAAGTGGAGAAACTGCATCACGGGCAGATGCCCCTTGGACTCATGGCACACCATACAGTACACGAGTCTTTTCCCATATTGTATGGGGGGGGTGGAATTCAAAGCCCCTTCTTTTACACACTAAATCTGATCTGAGGCTCATCTCGACAATGTTGATAAATATGCTGCCATGCATTATTTATGCGCTCTCGCTCTCCCGCCTCCTGCTCCTGACTGGAAAGCAGCATCCACCGCCGCTGCAACGTGTAAGTAGAGAGCTCCGAGACCTGCCCTGTATAAATACCTGCAATAAATAAAAGATAAACAAGAGATGTTGCATGGCGACAGCCGCTGCTCCTCTTCCTCCCGCTGCTTGCCTTTCAATGCATGCAAGGCATTTAAGCTAGGGGGGCTTCGTGGAGGGGGCTAGAAGCCGAGGCAGCTGTAAGCCACCATGCTGGTTCCTGGCTGCAGCTGTATTAAATAAACTATTTGGACCAGGATGGAAAACACCCCTGCACTAAAAACATCTGAGAGCAGAAATTTCTGCTGATGAGCACCAGGAGATCAGCGGTTTACAACGCTAGCAGCATTCCTTCAGCTATTCATCATCCTAATCATCATTATAAATGTTGGCAGCCAGCAAAAAACATCCATTGTTTCTCTCCTTCCTTTTTCCACCCCCCGCCTCTTCCACCCTCCTTAAGATCTGCAGACTTAGTGATGAGGAGACTTTACGGTGGTTTAATCCTCAGTGGTTTTTCCAAGCTACGCAGGGGACCACCTCTGAAGATGCTTTGCTGCAGAGCTGCCGTACAGGCAATAGAGCACGGCAGCCAACGGAGGAAAACCAGTGACCGCAATGAAAAGGTCCTTGGAGGCCAGACTTGCAGATCCTCTCTCCTGCGGCCAGTTTTATTGAAGAGACTGAGACTCCCAACTGCTGGGTTTCTTTCCAGCCTATGTGATCTAACCCCTTGCATTTCAGTTTCTCCAGTAGTTGAAATGGAGGAGCACGATGGCCTTCCTCAAATCATGTTGTGTGGCTTCATTAATGCTGATGAAGTGCTGAGACTCCCAGGGGCAAAGCTTTGTGGAAGTATTACTTCGTTTTGAACAGTCACTATCCTACACCCATCTTGCTCCCACATGCAAATACTTTGAGATGCAAAAGATGCCATACGCAGGGTGTCAATGGATTTATATGTCTATTCTCTCCCCGGGGAACGCACACTACTCCGCTTCACACAGGCCCACAGAGATTTCAGACTCTTGGCACAAGAGTAAGCCATGATTATTAGGGTTGTCGCTTTTCAATACGGTTAACAAGCGGACCAAAATCTATCACGTATCCTGACTGAGTAACCTTGGGGTTGAAAGGCAAGAGGAGTCTTACTGTGATGCCACGCTGTCAACTGGATAGCCCAGGCTAAGTCCAGGCGTTCAAGAAGCCAGCAGTGGAAGTGCTCTAACTTTTGAGATTTACTCCAAGCGCCCCCGTTTAGGTCAGGAGGAATCAAAACACACATTAGCCCTTGTGGGGAGGAGGAAGGGACTCGGAGCTTGCTTGCTTGGCCTGAGGGGGGGGCTCCCGCACACCTCCCAGCATGCCCTGTTGGCTCCCATGGCTGCCATCGACACCCCCCGGGACTCTCAGGCATGTCACCCCAGGGCTCTCCATGCCAAGGGTGGAAGGGGAGCAGCAGCCTGCCCCACCACCGTGGCCCAGGAGGGCAATCCCGCTGCGGGAGGCAGTGCTGACACCACTCAGGGGTGTAGCATTATCCCAAGCAGTCTTTGACCCAATGCATAAACTACTTATCATTGCACTGCGAGTCTCTCCGCTCTGTAGCAGCGTGTGCAACCTCCCTCAGAGTGGTTGGCTATCCATAGACCTCTTTGTTGGACCTACGCAACATGGTCTTGGGTCTGGGCAGCTTGTTCAAATGAAAGCTGCAGTCTTTACAAGTGCCCGGATGGGGCAGATGGAATTGGCTCATTGCTGGCTGGAGGGAACAAGGGTGGGGGAAGGGGATGGGAAATAGGGGATTCACCACCTCGGCCCAGGACTCGAGCACAGAAGACAAGGTCTGGCCTAGCCTAGACACTACCCCATGAAGGGGGATGAGCAGGGTGCTGCAATGCTGCATGGGATGTTGGTGGGATGCCACCTACTGTGAGTGGCGATGGGATCTGGTACAGGATGTCTGCTATGGCGCTGAAATCCAACACCACATCCATCCATTTTTACAGCACCCTATGTGCCCCGACCATCTGTTCAGTTATGGCTGCAGAGCTTTTTCTGCATGCCTACCGCGCAATAAATGTAACTTCTGTACCTCACCACAATGACGACTGTGATGTGACGCCACTGGAATAAAATCAAGACTTCCCAGCCCGATTGGCACAGTGGGGAGAGGAGAGAGCCACAAACCAACAAGATTATCCCAGGAAAGGCAAGATGGGTTCAATCACACGAGGTAGGAAACCTAGAGGGAAGTGCTTGCTCTTCTCTCTCAAGACATTGCGCTTTCAGCTCTTTTCTCTCTCTCTGAACAGACACTGAGCTTTTATCTCCTCAGTTAAAACATTTCTTATTGTGCAATAGGCTGGAGAAACACCGCCCCCCGCTCTTCTCGCACCCAAAAAAGAACAAGAGAGTTACAGCGCTAACAGTGCAGATACAACTGGTTGATGACAATAAAGAGCATTTCCAATGGCTCGGAGCCTCCTTCCTACCAAGTCTATTATGTTCTGCTTGCTTTAACACTCCGCGCAGCCACCGTTTTTGATCAAAGTTAAAATGACCTGGGTGTGTTCAGTTCTCATGGAGGCGCTGGTGCCTGAATACTGGGAACAAACTGAGATTTGGGAGGGTTTGTGGTCAGCGGAAGAACTCTCTTATAAGAGCTTTGCCAAGTCAGGACTGTAGGTGGTTTAATAGCCTCCAGACCTTTATTATGCTTGGGATGCAACGTGTACCCAGATCTGCCTCCGCCAGACCAGAGCTGCTACTTAGCTCGTGAGTCATCACAGGCAGAAACATGCATCTGTGTACTCCACACCTGGCCTGGGTTAACTTCTTTAGCTCAAAAGCCACTGAGGGTGTAAGAACTGGATACAAGCATCTGAAGCAAAACGGGGGCATTCAATAGGATTATTTGTATATCAATGCTCTCTCGGCTCTTTTAGTTGTGCTCTACCATCCCCGAGCTCTGAACACTTCAATTTTATCGGGAGGTCTAGACCTGTTGGGATAGTGCTTGCTTCTTTCAGGTTTTGCAAGTGTATTTTCATCCGCTCAATACAAGTACAAACCCACTTCCCACCATGTTGAACTCAAGCTACTGTGTCGGTCTTCCAAACAGCGAAATCCAGAACAGGGTCCAAGATGCTTCATGGACCCCAGAAAGTAGAAGTAGTCCACACCACTTCTGGTTCTGGTTAGTGCAGCCACCTTGGTGCCATGCAGTGGGCAGGCTAATTAACAATGTTAAGAAGATTGGCTAATGCAGGCGCATGCTACTTGAATGCCGCTATACCGCTTCCTGCTCAGAAGGTAATTATTGGCTACTTCCCAAACCAGACCTATATAAAAAGCCATGCTTCAAGCATTGCATGAAGGCTAATGATGTCTGCTTCTCAGAGGTAATTGGGATATGCATGAAGCAAGGCCTCCAAGCTAATTAGCCCTTTTTAAAAAGTCAGGACTAATTAGCCCAGGTTTTAAGACACATTATGCTACAACCTTGAAGCAGACATAGCACAACACGGCTTGGAGCCACGGCCACGTTCAGAGAGAGAACTGTCGGCTTGTCCAGAAATGATTTTTTAAATTGGATACCCTAGCACCATTTCAGAGATGCTTTAGACATACCAGGATACAACTTGAACGTTCAGATCCCTGATATGCAGTAAAATGTAGGAGAGTTGAGTTGGTCACTTTACTCTCAGCTAGGACACTTGGCAGTTACAGAAGTGAGCGTGGCATTGAGCAGAGATGCCTGAACTAGGTTTACAACAGCTCACTGTGTCGCTGTGGCAGCAAGAAACTCGGTGTGGACTATTTTACCCTGTTTCTTAGGCAGCTTTTTGCAGGTGAACACCATCCTGCTGCAGCTGGACTGCTACCAGGACCAGGCTAGCTGGCTTGAATCTAGCTCTGCAGGCACACCCTTAGTTTTCAACTCTTTCCTGTTGGCTCATTTACTTCTGGTCTAGTTTTTGCCCGAATGCCTGGTTTCCTGGTCAGCGAGTCTAGTTGGAGTTGTTAGTTCTTTAACCGCATAGACT
>NW_005842285.1:764226-779079 GCF_000455745.1 Alligator sinensis | reverse complement strand
GACTTTTACCCAAAACAGGGCACTCAAACAAGCCATGCCAGAACCATATGAGTCCTCATCAGGATCTGAATCATTCCAAAATGTACAGGTGTCTGGATTCATTTGACTCTCAAAAAATGGAGACTTTTCTCCCTATCACACAATGCTTATACCTGTGAAAGCAGAATTTAACCGGTCCATTGCTGATATTGAGTAAATATGTCTACTTGGGACCAAACTGCTTCTGGGCCATTGTCTTCATATTCTTATTGTGATGTACATAGCTAAAAATGAAAAACCCCAAACAAGTAGCTGATCCACTTCTACCAATATTCTTGCAAGGAAAAACCCTGCTTGTGACACGATCAACTTGAAAGTGTTGCTTTTAAACTTACAAGAAAGGGAAAGTAATGGAACAGTATAATACTGTGTGTGACTGGACACATGGATCGAAATAGTCCGTAGTAATACTTTGCTCATCCTTGTTCTCTCTTTGAATTTATTTTTTTTTAAAGAAAGAGGTATTTTCACACAATGTACAATCAGCCAGTGGAGTTCCCTGAGCCAAGTGTTTAAGGGCAAATAATAAAGACAAAGTAGCAACAGATACACATGATATGCAACAACCCTGAAATTAAAACCCCAGTATTTCACAGTATAAAACAACCATCAATGCTAGGGACAGAAGTTACATGTAAACTGGTTTAAGTGATCAGAAGCTGGTTTAAACCTGTAACAGAACAGAAGTTCAGTGCACATAAACCAGTTTCAAAATGGCTGAAACTGGTTTAAGATAAACCTGGTTGAATGTAGTATCAGACTTAATTGATTTGGGTCAAACTGGTTTATGAAACTTCTGTCCCTTCTTGGTTCAAGTGAAATCAGAATCCCCCAGCATCCCAGCTTGCTTTGCAGCTGGGATGTGCTGTCTGCTCCAGAGAGCAGGGCTGGCCCCAGCCCTCTGCTCCCTAGCTGGAGCAGTGAGGGCTGGCTCACTACCCCCACACCAGGCAAACCGCAGCTGGGGTAGGTATAACCCCAGGGGGGCTAAACTCCCCTTCCCCTGAGTACAGAGCTGCCCTGCCCTGCTTATCTACTGCTGGCTGTGACTGTGGACTACAAATCTCAGAGGCACCTGGAAACAGGAAGAGGAAGTGATGAGCAACCCTGAAGAGTCCTTCTGCTGTGATTTATGACTGCAAAACCCAGAGACCTCAGGTGCAGCAGGAAGAGGAAATGAACACAAAGACCATGCTGGCTACATGCTAGAGAGCCATGCTTTAGCACCCCCAGTTTCTGGCTTGAGCCACTGCAGGCATGGGGCTGCATTTCCTGAATCAAAAGTCAATGCTTGTTCTCTTGCTTATTGATTCAATATTTGCAGCTTAGACTAACCTGCAAAAACTGAATCAGTTCAGCCTCAGGCTTTTTGACCGTCTATACTTGGCCCAAATGAGGGTGATCTGGGCAAAAGTTTTTTCATACAGGCTGGTTTTTCCATAACTACCTAAAGCAAGGTTACTTGCACTTTTTTTAAAAATAGCTACTACTTAAGATATTGAAATAGAGGGACCACAGGACTGATCTATTACAGCAAGGCCTATGTCCTTAAAGAGTTGAGAAATGAGAGGTTGATATCCTGAAGAAAGTGAGGGGTGTTCTGATGGAGATAAAGTTTCAGAGACAATTATGGTTTAAAATGAACATAGAAAATACAGAGATCTTTTGCCGGCAACTGTAAAAGCTCCTTCACAGCCATTCGCTTCCAATCATTCTGTGACAATCAATGAAAAGGAGAGGAATTGTTACCACAACACATTTGCTATTCATTTAAGAAACTTAAATGAATAGAATAACTGGTGAGTCACATACTTTTGTAGTTATAATGCAAATCTCACAATGCCAATCCTCTACAGAAAACCAATTTAATTTTTCATTGTAAAAATACTAAGTATATGTATCTAAATGTCAACTGTCTGAGTGGATTCTGCATAACAAGAGTCATGCACATAAACCACAAACTCTGGTTGCAAGACAATTTCTATATAACCATTAAATGCAAATAGTTACTATGCAATCTCCCATGGAAATCAAATGCATATCATAAAATAGTCCAGCATGTGCATAATATGGCATACAGATGCTCCTTATACAACATGAAAGGTAGTTACAATTTATGCCCAACTATAGTGCTAATAGTTTCTTAAGCCCTGTGAGTCTTAAGCAAAAATGCTTATGTAATTGTATGCCATGGCAAACCACTGGGGCTGCATGCATAAACTAGGTATTTGTATTTCTGCATAAATGTATGTAATCCCTTCATTTGGAGATGTGAAGTTGCCCCAAATTACTTCTATTTTCTCCCTGTGCTGGCAAAAATTAGTAAGACCAGGCTTCTACTATAGAAGTAATAGCACGATCTTGCAAAACCGATGCATATGTATCAGAACAATGTTGAAAAGAACTGCCAACACTTAGACAATTTGAAAACAATAATCATTAGAAAAAAACTGCAGGCAACGCTTCCAGAACCACAGAGAGGCAAGGGGCAGAATCAGCTGTGATGTAGAAATAAACACTGTGCGAGCTACTTGATGTAGTTGGACCCCGCTTTTGGCAAAACACTTACAGACATTTAACTTTAAGCATGTGACTAAATACCACTGAAGCCAGTGAGAAATAAGGTTATTCATGATTTGAGTCTTGATGCTGACATTTTGCAGGGGTGGGTGCTCTGAAAATACAAGAGATGGAAAATACTGTAAAGATACTGCATCAGAAGGCATTAGGAACCCCGTAGATAAGACAAATTACTTTCAGCATCTCTTCTGGTCACAAGACAATGTCTTTAGGCCTATCAGCTATAGGGATGCTTACTGCAATGTAAACCTTGGGACATGACACGAAAACAGAGGAAACCCAGAGGTTTGTCCCCATAACAAATGGCAGAGAGTTGGCCTTACTTTGGTCAATGGAAAGGGGGAAACCTACTGTGAAATTAGTTGTCTGGAGAAAGGCTGAGTCAACTGGCGAGCGAGCCCAACGTTTACACCCTGAGCTATTGCTCATAAAGTACAATCTTCCCCCAGCTGTGGCCTCACCAATTTGCTTCATGCCTGAAGTGAATGGGTTTCCATCAACAGCTCATTCAGCCCTTGGCCTTTCTACTGAAGCAGCTGGCAATCAGTGCCATAAGAGATGCCAATGGCAGGAATGATTTTTTTTTATGTATTTTGGCCACTTATCCACTGGAAAGTGGGCTGGAATTACCTCCTTGCACCAGTCCGTGAATCAGGCAGGCACAGGTTTAAATCAGAGTTTGGGATGTGAAGCTACCTGCCAGGCTTCGGTCTAGGAAAACGAGCCAGTCTTTATACTACTGAAGTAGTATAGGTTTTCAAGATAACACCAATCAAACCCCACCTTTAGCTTCTCTCTTAAGAACCACAATAATGGCCACATTAGACGAGTAAGAAGAAGCAAAATGAAGGAAGCTTTATAAATGGCTCTCTCAAACTGAAGCAGACATGCAAATCATTTCTCAAATCTTGGCAGCTGCCTCCAGTCTTAGCAAGAAACAGTGCAGATGACGTCAAAATAGCTCTTTGAGCTGGTGGAGGCCTGCAGCTACAACTACAGAGGGTAGCAGAAATAGGTCTTCATTGCGTGCACACATGCACGCACATGCACGCACACACGCATACCATAGACAGGCTGGACCCGATGATCTTGTGAGGTCCCTTCCAGCCCTAATGTCTATAATGTTTACGAGACATGAAAAAGAAGACCAACTAAATCTCTCAGTAACAGATAGCAAGAAACTTTTCCCCATGCGTCCTTTCAATGCCAGGACAGCTACTTGAGATATTCTATATTAAAGTGACATAAAATTAGCAGGGATTTGGTTTGGTGATCTCAGAAAAGGAGGGATAAATTTTCAATACCCCTTTACAGAATGCAATAGGGAAAAATGGAGTTAGGTGAAATTCAATGACATACCCCTTCCCAAGAGCTCTGCGCATCTCGTGGGGGAGGCAGTCATTCAAAAGTGTTAAAAACTGTGAGCAATTAGAGCCTTTCACTTTTTTTTTTGGATCTGAAATAAAGATAAAGCCATGTTTCAGAAGAAACCGTCTGTGGGAAGAGAGCTGATGGGACAAGCCAAATATCCTGAACTATAGACTCAGTTGTAGCCATGACCTTACAGGCCAAGGTTGAGGCATGGCGATAAGACGGGGTAGGGTAAACATGCGAGGCTCTACTTGACCGTGTCTTACAGAACGTAAGGGTGTGAATTTGGTAAGCGTCCTGAAACATTAAACACGCTCTTTAATTTAAAGTAAAAAAAGCCAGGAATTTTTTTTAAAAAATTCCAATTTCACTGAGGCAGGGCGATCAGATGACAAACTGATCAGCAACCGAAAAGCCCTCGATATTTTAACAAATCAGGGGGGGCAGAAGACCTTTCAGTGGCTGAACAGATCGGTTCCATCTGTGATTCCTAAGGCTGAAGACTGAGTTGAGAAATGCGTGTCTTGTAGGCCGACAGGTTTGTGAACTTTATCAGGAGCCGCTTAACAGTTGGTCTTAATCGTTTTCCAAGGCACAGCACAGGTATCGAGATGAATCTCTTTCCCACATTGTTTCCTCCCAATAGGGCTGGATTGTAGATTTGCCAGGATTAGAGTAAGCCACCGGAATTCCCCACCTGGACATCAAGGAGGCTGGAGGCCTTTATTTCAAAGGCACGCAGTATGCAGTAATTCCTGCCGGGCCCCATGGGACTAGCACTCTCATTTCTAATCAGTGAACTGTCTCTGCTTTGTGCAAAAAAAAACTTTTAGAATTTATTTTATTGCACTTTTCCTTTACTCTAGCATTTTCTTTTGGGGTTAACATATTTTTGTCCTACGTGCTAATGGGCTAAAAGGAGAAACATTTATCCAAACTGGAGGTATTCAGATAAAAAAAAACAAAACAAAACATAGGACCTAGATACAAAAATCACAGCTGACAAGTTTTAAAATCCCAAACTCCCCGTTTCCTCCTTTTCTTTGCCCTCCTCCCCCTAAATAAATCTGTCTGTACTTTGGGTAAATCTGATATCTTTTATTAGACCAACTCAAATTTGATAATCAGATTTACCCAAAGAACCTTGTCTGCCTGTGTCCTTAGACCGGTGCGGCTACAACCTACACCCCTGTCTGTATTTGGTGTTTACATACACTTTGCTTTGTTCATCCTTCAAATACAGCAGGCTGCAAACCATCCGAACCTGTTACCAATAAATTTGTGTTACCCAAATGTCTGATATCTCCTCTGAGGTTTATAGCAGATGCTGGCCCACTTACACCAGGTTAACGGGGGAAAGAGAGAGAAGTAGCTAGCTTCCTTGAGGACTGTGTACCAAGGAGGAAAGGGAAGCAAAGAGGAAAACGTCATTATTTTCATAGGCAGACAAGGTTCTTTGGATAAATCCAATATCTTTTATTAGACCAACTCAAATAGTTGGAAATTACTCTTCTTAACAAGCTTTCGGGCACAAACGCCCTTCGTCAAGCTGAGGAAGCGTCTGCAGGTTGGGCCTTTCTGCAGAAATCTTCCCGTGGTTTTCTCCCCCTTAATCTATGCTGACTTTGGATCACCAAAATGGCTGGACCTTGTCTCTAATTTTCAGAGAGCTACAGATGTCCCCAAATCTTTACCAAGAGAGCTGAACAACTGAGATGACTCCGTCGGCGTCGGTCCATTATCGGTAACACATATGGATGCCAATTCTCACCCCTTCCCACCTCCAGGCCAGTTTTGCCCCTAAAAGTAAAGATCTCAACGGTTTATTCCCACATCCTGAGGCTACACTTAAAGGATGTATCGGCACCGGTGTATCGATCAGGAATGCGATCTTCTTCCCAACCCGTGACTTATCTAGCTATGCTGGCAAAAGCCCTAGTGAAGATGAAGTTACCCGGTCACACGCATCATTTTTGTCCAGTATAGCTCAGACCATTTCGGAACTGGCTTCAATTATCCTGGCAAAAGTATTAGTTTGCTGGCTTCAGCTGCGTCTCCAATGGAGGGGTTTGCTCTGTTAGATGAGGCCAGAGAGACAGACTTCCATGAGGTAATGTGAATGAGGAGCTCATGCAAATGAACACAAGTATTTCTTTCAGTAGGCCCCTTCCCAGAGAAAAGACAGGGAGAAAAACAGCACCAAAATCTCTCCTCAAATCCTTCTCCACCACCACCCACAGGGACCTGCAGGACTCCACGCCTATCATGGGAAGAGTTCGCATAAAAGGACATATTCTGGAAAGGTCGACGTGTTTGTTTTGGCAAGCTCAATTGCATCTCAATGTTTTATCCATCGAGCTCAAACTTTCACTAGCTCCCGGAGGGGCAAAAAAAACTCAGCCAAACATTTTCCTGCTCCCGCGCCAGGCAGTCAGGTTCGGCTCATTCTAATAGACATAATAGAGAAGGAAGAGCTTTGATTTTGACCCCTGCAAAGAAATACTCCTAACGAGAGAAACAGAGGCAAATGCAGCAGAGTTTGCATCCTCTGTGCAGCCAGGCAGGATGGCTATTACAAGTATTATTGATCCGAGTCTGGAAAGGCGAGTGATTAGGTATATCAGCTCAAATGAGTGCTGGCTGCCCACTGCCATGGCTTCTGCATATATGCCCCACCTTTAAAGAAGGGTTTTACCAGCACTGCCTTTCATATCCCCCACGTAAAGACAGGTGCCTACAAACCCAAAGAGCAGATAAAGAAAGAAAAAAAAAATCAGGGAACCTCTAAGATTGCCTAAAATACCTCCTCCGTGCAGAGAAGCACCACCATGGCAAAGTTTGCCTTGTGGGGAAACTCTCTGGACAAAATTTCTTTATGCACCATTACAAGGTTTCTAGCCCAACCTGTTCATCTAGGGATATAAATGCCCCTGTCTAAGCATAACAGGTCAAGAGATATTAGGTCTTAAACTAGGTCCAGAATAAAATATTCATACAGCTATGTTGGAACAATGGATTTTGGAGTTTCCCATTCACAGAAAAAAGATGACACATTTTTCTGGACGTTATCATTTTTTTAAAAAGGGATGCATCTGAAGCCACTCAAGGGCTTGGGCTGTTGAGTGGCAGAGTGCAGGCGAGGCAGTGAAAGGAAGGTGATTAATGCCTGCAAGTCTTTCGGATCTGCCTTGGTGATATCGCTAGTGTACTTTGCAAATAGAGATGCTATATATTATAGCCATCTATTATATACATACAGTACAAAATAGGACATTGCCTAATTTGTGGGAAGCACAAGAGCAATCTAGCATGAATTGGATCAAAAGTTTTACCATAGTAATGTCACTCCGTTTGATAACACTTTATTTCAATACCGGCATAACTGAGCCTGCGTGTTACTATTTTGGAGCCTGTACTTGTAAGCTGGCTGAAGACAAATTTTACAGGCGTTTTCTCAATGGCTGGATCCAACTCCTACTGAAAACATTTGGAAGACACTGAATAGCCTTAGCAGGAAATAGATCATGCCCTTGGGCTGTGTTCATACTGCTTCCGCATCGCTCCCAAGAGCTCCACCGAGAAGTACAATCCTCCCACCCACTCCTGCTCCAGTCACACCCTGCTGGAAATGAGGCAGGGAAGCCAGCCCTGCGGTGACCCCTCCAGCACCCCGTCTCTCAAGCTGGAAACAGAGATTCTGGCAGTAAAGTGCCCTCAGGATGTCTTCACTGCCTCATTTTTGGGTCTGATGAGCAGCAAGCAGAGGCCCGCCAGTGGCACACGCTTCTCATCTCAGCAGAGCTTTCAACAGCGCTGCAGACGTGGTGTAAATGAAAGATTAGGGCCAGATCCTGAAGTTGCCTAAATCAGTGGAGCTGGGCTGGTCGGCACCCGCTGAGGCTATGCTCCTTAGAGTGGGACCAGTTTTAATGGGCACATCTAGACATGCATTATTAATGCACTTTAGTTAAGGTACATTCAATCTAGTACACCCATTGTGAGGTACTAGGCAAATGCTCATTAGCTTGTCTTAATGCACATTAACTAAAGAGCATCGTTTTTAAATGACACTTAATGCGCATTAGCCTATTTTAATGTGCATCCAATAAATAGCATGGTTTTAGTGACATGTTAATGCTCATTAAAATAAGCTAATGCACATTAAAGCGCACATGTAGACATGCCCAATAAGACCAGAAGAAAAATCATCTAGGGAATTACACTGCATGCTGCAGAAACAAATAACGTGGCCCCTGATCCTACAAACTCTTCTTACTCCATGTTTAAAATTAAGTAGCAGAGTAGACTCATTGAAATGGATGGGATTAACCAGGTGCTTCAACTTGAGCATCTGCAGGACGGGAGCCTTATTCTCTTCACGCACGCAGTTGGGTATTTTTCTATGTTTGTAACGCACCTAAGGAGTATTTCTTCTGCAGGTTCGAATGATATTAAAATGAGCCTGACTCCATCGGACTGAAAAAGTCAAACAAGAGTAGCAAAATTTCTCACAGAACTAAAAAGGATTTTTTTTTCTTCCCCTTTATAAACTCTCCACATGTTACAAGGACACAAGGGATGGAAAAAAACTATTTAATTGCTATTTCCAGAAATATCCCTGCCTAACCCATCATGAGCTCATGCGAATCATAATCCATCTCAAATACAAGAGACAAAGTGATTTCCTTTCAAACAACATCCTTTTTTGGGTGCAGCTCCAAAAGCTTTCCTGCGGTTCCAAGAAAAAATAAAAGCTAGTGAGCTGTAAGGTGGGGAAGGCCAGGAAAGCCAACATACACTTAAGAACAGTTTTTTCCTGAGTGATGAATTTTGTGGGCCTTTCCTAAATGAAAGAAAGGGAGAGGGAAAACACAGTCAGGAAGGGTGTTCCTGATTTACTGTTTTGGCGTTGATTCACAGGTGTCCAGCTGAGCGCCTTTGAACTGATCGTTGCGTCGGTATTTAACTCGGATCGTACATGCCTGTTTAAGGTTACCTGGGCCCATTTCCTACTCCTCCCACAAAGAAAAGGATGAAAACCTGAATAAGGAACAGCCCCATCAAATGATGGTGCTGACCCCGCCGCAGCCAGCACCAGCTCTACGGCATACGCTGCCCGCAGGAGACTAAAAATGTGCAGCTCTCCTGTGCCACAGTCGATAAGCATTTGCTGTCTTAGCAACTTCTGACTTTGCCTCGATGGCAGAACGACCCCGGCCGTACTAGACAACTCCATGATGTATCATCATTCATTTCCTTTGACCTCCTTGGTTGCACGGGGACTCGGTGTTTCACAGACCACTGAGCGTGCCAAAGCCCAGCTGTGGGATGAGTAATGCAGGAGTAAGCACGATAAAGACTGTCGTCCATCCTACCGGTCCCTTCGGGGACTACTGCTGACCGGAGCTCACCTCATGCACAGTTGGCCTGGTGGCTTTGGGGTAAGGGTCTCACTTATAGCGCTAGGGCCCTGGGACAAGATCCGAGGGAAGCCCTGGCAGCCGATGTGAAGATAATGAGACCAAGGTCTGAACCAGAAGATCCTCTTCCCTCCCACAGTACTTCTGGCACGTCAAGCCAGACTGGATTTTGAAATCTCTCCAACCACGGGATCATTGAGGAAGGGTCTGCATCTCCAAAAGCACCAAGCTCCATGCATCCCTGCCCCTGTTTCCAATCACTCAAACAGCCCGTTACACCCGAGCAGAAGCTCCCCATGGGTAGGAAAAACAGAGCTGGCAGTTCAGCAGAGGTGGATGAACAACGTGCAGTAAATGGGATGGATTTTACCTTTTCACTGTTCCCAATTTCTCCTCTCATTGTGGTAAGGTCACCAAAATTGTAGGGTCTCAGCCTATTCACCAGCAGTAGAGGCTGCCACGGCACAAGGCGGGACAAGAAGCCACTTTACTAATGGCCTTGGGTTGAAAGGTGGTGAATGTACGGGCTTCTCTCCCATAATACATAATCCTTTCACCAGAAGTTAGGCCTGCTGGCCAGGCAGAGACAGAGATGTGCATTTCAAGTGGAGGAAAAATCAGATCATCTAGTCCAGGGAGGCTCAACCTCCAGCCCATGGGCCAAATGTCTCCTGCGGAGCCATTATATCCAGCCCACAGGGCTCCCCACAGGTCAGGAAATTTGGCGGCAAGGGAACAGTGGCCATTAATAATATCCGAATTCCCAAGCCCCACGCAGCGGGCCAGGTCCGCCACCCTGCTTCTGGATTGGGGCTGGACCATACCCACTTCCCTCCCCATGGGGCTGGGTTAGGGTCTAACTATGCCCCCTCCCCTGCAGAGCTGAGCCATGACCCCTTCCCTCTCCATGGGGCCAAGTCAAGCTCTATTCCTCTGCATTAGAGCTTTCTTGCCCCCTGCTGCCTCCCATGCAGCTGATGCCTGCTGTGCCCCTTTGGGTGCCGGATCAGGAACACCAGCTGGATTCAGCCAGCGGACAGACTGGGCACTGCCAATCCAGCTCGCCAGACAAAGAGGTTGACCACCACTGATCTAGTTCAGTGGTCTTCACCCTCCAGCTTGTGAAGCCATGTCATCTGGCACATGGGTCTCCCTACAGGATCCAAAAATTTGGCAGTGAAGGGAGCAGTGGCACGCCAGAGGGCACCCGTGGATTGGCCCCACACAAAGTATCTGGCCAGCGACCCTGACAGGTTGAGCACCACTGATCTAGTTCAAATTTCTATACAGAACAGGCCATAAACTTTATTCCAATTACTCTTTTACAGAGGGTGGTAACTTGTGTCTGACTACAGCATTTATTTTTGGAAAACGCCCAACATTGGAGGCATTGGATCATCAGAAAGTAGGGCTGGAAGGGACCTCAAAAGGTCATTTAGTCCAGCCCCCTGCTCAAGGCAGGATCACCTGCCTTGGGTGTCTCCAAGGCAGGAGACACCCAAGTGTCTCTCTAACCTGGTCTTGAAAACTCCCAAGGACGAAGATTACACAACGTCTCTAGGTAGCCTGTTCCAACGCTTATCCACCTTCATAGTCAGCAAGTTCCCCCTAATTTCCAACCTAAATTACCCTACTGCAGCGTAAGGACTCAGAGCAATGGAGAAGCTCCAGAAATGGAGAATCCTATACTTTCCTTTGGTGTTTGTTCCAACAATTGATCCCCGTCCCAGTTAAAAATCTGTGCCTTGCTTTTAATTAGACCTCGTTTGGCTTTACCTTCCAGTTACCAGTTCTTGTTTGGCCTTTCTCCATGGTGAAAAGAGCCCTTCGGTTCCAAGTACTTTCTCAAAAGATATTTACACATTACAACATGCAATCTCCAGCAATATCGACGCATTACTGCAACTAAAATAAATTCCAGATAGGACATTCATTTCTGTATTCATCCTCTCGCACAAGTATTAGCTCACTCGGCTGCTAGGCCAAACTTGCTGATTCACAGTATGGTATTTAGAAAGGAATGGCCCTTCATTACACATCTCAACTTTATTGTTGAGTTCTTGGAACACTAACTACAGATTGTGGAATAATTTAATGACGGGGGATTTCGCTCCCTCCTTCTCTACCCCAATATGACTAAATTTATTGATTTTGGATTGCTGTAAATTATAATGTAATTATACTGCGGCACAAGCAGCTTCACATTTCAGAAATTAAAAAGCAATTCAGGTAAATGATCTTTAGCTACCATGGTACATCCCTGCAGAATTCATTAAGTCTAGGGAATAGCTAGCATACCAAAGACTGTATGGGGAAAAAAATTACATCTAAAATGCTTGCATCTGAAAGATACAGGACTTATTCAGGAACAGGATGGGATCCTGTCTGCTGCATTTGGCGATCTTGTTCACCCTGCAACACTGACACCCTATGAACATTATCCCTCATAAGATTTCTAAAGTCCGTTCACAAAACCTGGTTTAAAATAAATGCCCTTCCTTTGCGGTTCGGATGGACAATGTCACACCTGCAGGCCATAGGACTGAGGCTCTGCAATCCCATCGTATCTCAGAAAATAAGCTACATAAAGCAGGCTGGAGTCCATATTTACTACACCGTTTCGACGGGAGTCTTTCCAGTAGCACTTCAAATAGTTAAGGCAGGAATTCTGTCCTTGGCAGAAGAGAAGTCATCTCCTCACCTACTTTAGGTGGGAACTAGAAAAACTGAAGCACTGATTAGCAGTGGTCAGGCAAGACCTTAGGGCACCATTGCCAATGGAGGTATTTTATGCCGTCTCTCATCGAAACTTTATGCTGGATACATACATCCTGCCTACATAAAGTTTGCTGCACTACTTTCCATTGGATAATTCACTCTTCACTTCCTGCCTTAAATCGTTAGGATGCTGCACGCGGCAAAACAGCCATCATCCCATTTCATGCCAGAGGCTGCTGCATATCCACGGTAGACAAAGGGATACGTGTGTGTAGTTTGCACGTCATTAAGTCTGTAAAGTGCTTTTGGGATGAAATGGGCTACATAAATGTAACGGGTTATTAAATTCCCTGGTGCGCATCCCTGCATTGTAGCCCACAGTGATCTTGCTGGACTGGGCCTAAATCTGCTTTTGATTTTGGACTCCCCTTCCTTCTCTCACACCACCAGGTTTTTATCCCTTTCCCACCTTATTGTTGCCCTTAGGACGGCTCCTGTGCAAACCGTGCTGGGTAATAGGAAGCTCTCGGGTTTTCAGATTTGCGCGCACGCCGCCTGCTGCAACTTTCAGTTCATTCCTCCCATTACTTACCTGCTGGATTCAAAGGGCCTAGACCTTCTGCCCCCAATCACTTCCCCTTATATACAACCTGTAATTAATAATAATAGGATGTAAATGCAGCTGCCATTTTTTAAATAGGATAATACAAGCTTCAAGACATTAGCCAAATGCTGCAGAGATTTATAAACTCGTCCGCAAGGCCGGGCTAGGCAGAAAAGAAGCCAAAACCCTAAGTCTAAAACCTCCTACGCGATCATAAATTTCAGCATTATCTACAAGTTCCTCGTTATGAAAGTTCACTTGTTACGTTATTTTACTTTATCATGGCCTAATTTGGACATTTTTGCAGTGTTCAGCTCAATTCCGAAAACATATGACATACCCCCTCGTCCTCCCATTAGAAACAATCTATTAAGTCTAAACCTCATCCAAACCCAGCTCATAATATCTGGTCTCTATTTATACCACAAAGTGCTTGCCGTGTCCTCTGTCTACCCCTTCTCCTCCCAGTAATACGCCCCAGTAAGTGCCAGAGCTGGAGGAGTAGCTAATATTACATGAGAATACGTGATGTGATACAAGCAAGTCATTTCAATCCCGGGCCTTTTTGGAGCAAGTGCAACCTTTTCAAATTTCCTTACGGAGAGAGTATTTGGTTTTGGCCAGGCATCTGAAACCACTTGCAGGCCACACAGAAGTTACCGAGTAAGCAAATGACATCCTCTTTTAAAATCCTTATGGTCACAAACAGATTTTGAAAACATGTACTTCAACCTCCTCAGCAAATTATTTCTTCAGCCCAGCACCACTGCAAACCCAAAGCCTTTTCCTGAGAGCAAGGGAGCTCCTTCCACCTCCCGGCCCCGTCCTCCCATTCGTTACATGCTCCTCACCGCCTTTAAACAATGAGGACATTATTATTGGATTGAACCTGCTTGAGCTCTTTTATATAGTTTTAGACCGTATAATTTGATCGCAGCCACGGACAGTTTTACTGCCCTGATTTATACAAAGCCTTGAAAGGATTTAGGGTAAGGGTTTTTTGGTTGGGTTTTTTTTTAGTAAAGAGTATAAGTTCCAAGAAAAATCTTTTCTCTGGACTAGATTTGAAAACAGGCTGCGTGATCTCAAAGGAGTCCCACACCTGCCACCACGGGGGAAATGCCTCTCACCATTACCTGATGCACTGCAGCCATCCTTTTGCACCGGGGCCCGCCGAGAAAGCGCGCGCCCCATCATAGGAGCCGTTTAAAGCACTCCTGCAGTAGAAACCCTCTTATTGCCCTAAATGCATCAAAGCATTGACATTATCTCCTGGAACGAACTCTCTCCAGCTGGCTGAACTGCTCAACCAAGGAAAACCTGGGTCAACTTCACCCAGCTTGGCCATCAAACTGAAGCTGAAGATGTTGGCTTCAATTGCTCGGTGCAGGTGTTTGCAACCGAATGGATTAGTAGGGGCCGCGTTGCTAATCCGCCATAAATGTGTTAATTGACGATAAAAAATACTGCGGAGAAGTGGATTTCTCTTTCTTTCATCTACAGCTTCTGAATTCCTGCTAACGCTTCCCCCCTACCATACCTTCCCAGATGACACAAGCAGAAATCAATATTTCCCCTGACCTCAGCTAACAATGTAATTAACCCGACGGCAGCAGCCAAGTTCACGAAGGTGACAGACAAACAGCAATGATGGAAGGGGGGGAAGACAACAGATGCACAAACAGCCTCTGTTATAAAGTTGGGGGGTGATGAGGAGTCAATTTAAGTCAAGATTTCCCCATTGCTTCTCCCAACCACTTCTCACTGACCCTTCTCCAGATGGGAAACTCTCCAGATCCCTTGTGAGGCCTTCACGAGGGCTCCCAGACCAAGACATCCACTTACCAGCCAGTCAGGCTTGGATGGGGATCCTACCAGCACTCCTCAGTCCCCGACAGTTGGATCAGCGTTGAGCACCAGTGAAATGCTGGCCTTCCAGCAAAGCCAACGCACTGCAATACCCCATCATCTGCAGCAATAGGTTACCTTCAAAATCCAAAGTGCTTTTGGCAACCTGCTCTCCTGGATGTATAAGGATTGTATACATCCAGGAGAGCATGTCAGACAGCTTCTAATGGGAACGCTGTGCTACTTTGGCAAATGCAAGCTGAAGCCATTCCT